>NW_022280033.1:16085250-16160883 GCF_004355925.1 Anarrhichthys ocellatus | reverse complement strand
CACACACACACACACACACACACACACACACACACACACACACACACCTTGTTACAGCATTAAAAGAGTCTGTAACGACAGTGGCTCATTAATATGCTTCCGAGTAAAGAACAATGGAGCACCTCACAGTCTGAGTCAACGTCAAAAGCCCTTTTCTACATGTGAATGCACCAAATAAGTTGAAGGGCTGTAATTGATCACAAAAGTTTTGATTTGTTATGTCTGCATTCATATAACAACACATTACCAGTAGAGTGTAGATAACAAGTGCCCTTCAATGTGCATCACAATCACATTTTTAAGTAATGCTAGCATTTCAGTTGATAAAAACGTACGTGTGATTCCATTATTAAAGCAGTTTCTCAGCAGCATACACGAAAATATAGACAGCTCTCTACAACATAACAACAACCAGACGAGATGACAGTAACTGAAGACAGCAGCTAATCAACAAGAGCGCTGCAAAAAAAACATGCTGAACTCCTAAAGAGTCACCACACATACGGAGTCGAGTGCCTTTCAGTAAGCCATGTCATACACTATATCAGTGTATTGTTACACCCCTAGCAAATTGGCCAGGGATGAATGGACAGTAACCAACCCTGCATAAGAACTGGTTTAACTTCTCTAGTGCCAAAATAAACACACTGATATGCAAAAGAAACAGTGTCACTGATAAACTTTACTAAGAGGCTGATGAGCTAATAAGCACGTAGAAAGGAAAGGACAGAAAGGAAGACACAGATGGACTGAATCAGAAAACACTGCAGTGATACTCCAATTCACCCCCCAACTTCTTAGAAGTCTCTCAAGGTCTGTTTTAAATAAATAAAGTATCACTTACCCCAGATGGGCAGGTCATCTATGTACATCTGGTACCAGTAGTGATTCTTTATGGCATAGACAAAGGCATCCCGTTTGGCTTTATCCAGGTCAATTTCACAGTATGTTGTCTGCATGACTTCATCTGCAGGGATCATAAATAAACACGTTTTTTTTAATGTTAGACAGTGACGTGTGGGAAAACAATAACAGATGCAGAGACGAGTGACAAATTATAATTTCAATGCTGCTATCAGCTCACATGTACTCAACAAGTGAAGGTCCGAACAGAAGGTTACCTTTGAACTTGATGTCGAGGCCGCTGAATTCAAGCTCCACTCCTTGCAGAGCCTCTCCTAGTGTTTCATGGTAATGACTGATGGTCTTCTTGGAGCCCGCGCAGAAGGGCAAAGAGAAGTACTTGTACGTCTCCTGTCGGTTGTGGTAAGGCCCCACTGTGTTCATCCATAAAACTACCTCCTCCTTATCTGTGTACTGCAAGTGGGGGGGAAGAATGTGAAATCCGGGAAAGCAAAACCAGTTCTTCTAGTCCTGCTGGGTTCATATTCTAGCCATTGGACAGTTACTTAAAAATAACTGGCAATACATGTTCACCCTCCTATTACTAACTAAACAGCTAACGTTACAGATGCATTTGATTGAGACACGGGTTAAATGAAGATGACTTATCATCACATTTACACTGAAACTAATCAGCCACTACATTCAAATCCATGCAAATACAAAAAATGTACGCCATCACACTATAAAATGTGGTGTAACCTACGTAACCCTTGTTTGCTTACATGCAAAGAAGTTCAATTCAATATCATTTTCCACTACGTTAACACCCGAGTCAGCTGCACTATGCGAAGAAGACAATGTAATACACCTTATTAACTTGTTAATCATCTGTAACTAGGGCACCAGAGTCTGATAAAAGCGAGCAGACAGAAGAAATACCGAGAGGCCCCGACATTTAACCGGTACTTCTGCATAATGTAACGTTGGCTGGTGTGACGTTAACCACCACCGCAGTCATCACTTAAAGAACATCCCGTTTATCTGGATTGACTACAAATTCATTACGAAAGTAGTTTTAAATTTGTTGAACAACTAACTAACGCTAGCTAGCTAGCCTGACTTGAGCGCAGTAGTTTCGGCTGGTGCTCAAGGAAAGCTTGTGAAGACCAGTGTGAAAGACAGGCTAACAGGCTAACAGGCTAACAACGTTAGCCATAAGCACTTAGGCCGATAAGTGGTGACAAGTTAGCACGCAAAATGAATGCTTATCTGTTAAATAGTTCACCAAGTATCGATAAACAACCCAACGGACCGAGCCATGCACTATGTCGTGACTGTAATGCTGTTTTCTTGAGTGCAGCTAGCCGTCGCAGCTACAGCTAGCATGTCACGCCGAGCACAAACGTCCATTATTTTCAAGGCTCTCTTTTCAATCGGCCTCTCATAGCGCCGTCTTACCGTGTGTTCATGCTCATCTGCGTCGACAGGTAATAAAGAGCCCACTAGAGCGAGAAAAGCAGCCGCTGCTACCTTCCACCTGGAAGAGCCCATTATTTTTCGGAGAAAGTATACAGAAAGATTGGGGATGTTAGCTTTGTACGGCTATCCCACCTTCTTCCTGGTTGTATGACAGAGGCAATTTTAGGGATGCTCTCGTACGCATATGGCGTAAGCGCTTCACGAGCGCACATCGCACGCACATTGGATTGGCCGACTCGAGTCACATGACTCCCATCCTCCAGTCACAGGGGAACGGGATGGATCAGACGGTGAATAAAGAAACTCTGTCGGCGCATCGTCCGCAACCTTCAGCCACGTCATCCGACTGCCAAAACCGGAGCTTCAGCTCACCTTTGGCAAACCTGGTGGATGCAACATGGCCTCGTAATGGGCCTGAAGTTGTCTGAACAGTATCTCACTTTCCATGCATTGACGTGCAGTTTAAAGCATTCACATCTGTTTGGATTGCATGTCCATGCTCCTCTGAGGACAGTGCAGCTCTCTTGATACCACAGGTTAAGACCTTCATATTAATGAATGGATTATTGACAACACATCATATAAATATCTACCATGGGAACATTTGCAGGCTTCACCTTGTAAGTCATTAATAAAGTTGGTTGTACTTCTCTTATCAGAACCACAACACCAAAGTATAATATAAAGAGCTACATTTTAACAATGCTCCATCTACAGCAGTGGTTCAAAGGTAACCCAACTGTATTTGTCTATCTGCGAATGTGGGACAACTGTGGTCAAACATCGTCTTCAAAAGGAGACAGATCCAGCTTCCTTGACTGTTAGTGTTTACACATGCTCTTGAGTTTTAAAAATGTCACTTAACATCTAAACAAATGAGATACATAATTGAAGTTTTATTTCTAAAGAGATTTTAATTCATCAAAGAAAAACAATCTATATAATATCAGTAGAATAATCAAGTACATTTAGAAGAACAGGGACATTTGTAACTACTCTTTAGTCACTATGGCTTCCTTGGTTATAGAAGAACCCTAGTGGATGAACAGTTTCTTCAAGGCAACTTTAAACGGTGCTGTGTGTACCTGAATTAATCCTCGTCAATGCATTGTGACTTTATGAAAGGTAAAGATGAGTTATACCAACTCTGCAGTTCTTTCTAATGAGACCAGTATTTTAATGTCTGTTATCTTGGAACAAAAGCGAAAGACCGACAGACCAACACTTCCTGTGCTGGTTGACACAAGAAGTCAAATTTATGTATACCAAATTTATTGTAATTTAACAGCAATGACACTTGAACTGAGATTCCTACACACATCTGAATGCACAATGCAGCGCTGTAGACTTTGTGGTTAAAATATTTTTTTTCTAAAACCACAGATATTTCCCAGCTGCTGACACAGAGACATCTTAAGCCTTGGATTACCAAACTCATTATTCAGTATTATAGATGAGCATTATCACCACACAACAAAGCCCAGTAGAGGGCACCTACTGCAACAATGGCTCACTCAAATCACATTTCCAAAGGGAATTGCTATTTCTTGTTCTGATAATTGAGAATAAAGCACTTACAATAATCATTTTGCCTGATCAACTTTTGCATTGATTCGTAAATGATGGCCTTTTTCAATTTCCACAGACAGATGACAGCATAAAGACAGACTGATCACAGTGCGACATTGCAGCCACAGGGCATGCACTGTAACCATTCGGCTACCGATGTGCTCCAAACATAACATGGTTAGACACAAAGATTTTTGATTCATAAAAATATTTCTATTTAGAGTAAATCACACATTTAAGCAACATATATGCAGTCGTAAAGACAAAGCAAAACATTTGAATGTAGCGTGTGATCACATGAAACCAAATGATGAAGTCTGGCATGGGGTTTTTCTTCTTCAGTCGTCTTTCCAACATTATAAGGACAGCACAAACTTCCTGCAGAGGAGACATGATGAGACATACACGCTGTAGAAATAAAATAGATACGTGTTTTGCCAAGCATATAATCGTTTTAAGCGTTATAAGTGAAATGTTTTCTCACTTTATGATGTCAGGCAGATGGGAGTCACGATATAAGCCGTTGTGCAGATACCCCAGAGAACCGTCAAATGACACCAGCTTGACTCGCTCGGCATTCTGGGCACTCACTGCTACCTCATGCATCTGGGAGAGAAAAGCAAAAACATTTATACAGAAAAATACCACCTCAGTGTACATTGTATTAGATGAAAAGTAGCTTTCTGTGCCAGTAATACCTGCTGAGCAATTGCAATGTGAACTAAGTGATCGTCCTCTGCATGAAGGAACAGGATTGGGCATCTCATTTTCTTTAAACTGCAGAATAAGAAAAATACATAATAAGTCATCGCATTTTACAAGTAATAACTGTTAACATGCTTATATTTTCATACTGGTTGCATTATATTCAAGTTACTAAATATAACTGTGTATATATGTATATATTATGAGATTTTATACATTGGAAGGAAGTAGGGCTCTTATTGTGAAAGAAACAGGAAGTGCACGAAATGTGTAGTGAACAATGGCTGCCGTCGATAAAGAAGCTATTGATTAACTTTAAAAGTTGTCTTCTAGTCAGGTAAAAACAAAATGAATAGCTGGTTAATGTTTGATGAATCATTAAATATGAAACTGTTTTGTATCAGCAGCATGTTAAGAGTTTCATGAAAACTTACTTTTCTTCAGTAGGAAAGACAACCTTGTTTTCTGCCCATGGCTCTGGGAAAAAGTACCCAACGCCCGGGAACTTCCAGTAATACTTTCAACAGAAAGGAAATAAAACATCGAAAGGTTCTGAGTGATGAAGTAGCAGCCACATGAAATGAATAAACCAAATATCAAAAGTGACAAGTCAGTTTACCCAGCTAAAAGGATGGACTGGTATCTGCTGTCGAGCACTATTGAATGCACCCTCCAGCATCACACCATCAACATGCTCACCTGAAAACAAGAGAAAATAAGTCATCCTACTGAGACGTTGCAATTCTTTCCTCTTATTTCTATTTGCCAAAATGTACTGGTAGCAAAACCTACCTCGCTCACTCAGTTTGACTGCAGTGTTCGTGCCCACTCTGCACAGAAAATCATATTTAGAAGTAACAGTTTCCTCTTTATATTCCTGAAGGTAACGGGTTTATTGTAGCTGTGGGCTAATTTCAATCATCTCTGTCATAAACGTAGGCCTGCCATGTCAACTAAATAAATGGTTATGTATTTAGCACTGCGCTGATTTCCAGTTGATGCAGTTTGTGTTCCTGAGTGTGGAGCTCTTGCTCCGGCAAAAGTGTAAGTGTTGCAGGCTATTACATCAAGGTTTAAAGCTTCATATTTCCGTGGGAGCATGCAATGCACATCCAAAGCAGATATTACAACAGGGACAGGAATCATTTCTACTTCTCAAATGCTGTAGATTGGGAGTCTTCCGTTACTCACCCGGTGCCAAGAGAGTGTCCCCAGATGATGACCAGGCTGCTACCGCTGCGTGCTTTGACCCAGTTGTATAAGTAGAGGGCATCAGTCGTCAGACCGGTTTCAGTCGGCTCCCCAGTGGAATCTCCAAACCCTGCCAGAGTTTCTCGCATCAGGTACCACTCACTAACAGATCATAGAGATCCTCTTCATGGCCACCAGGTGGCAGCCACTCAGAGGTAAAAACCTGCACTAGACACTGACCTTAAATTGAACCACTGTCTTTTGACCCGCCTTACAACAATCCACTCATTCAGCACAAGTGCATTACTCTACACGGAGCTTATGCCTCCAGATTATATCAAATCAATGAGAGAAGGTCGTGTACCACAATCAATAAGAAGGCAAAGAAGCGTAGCGATGGAATAATACATTTAGAAGAGGAGACATAAATCTTCATTTTCACCAACCTCTGTAGTCAGGCACCAGCACGTGGTAACCCAGTGCACTCAATACCTGTTGACACACAACGCTTTTCTGTCATCAGAGTGGCTATTGAGACTTGCATATCTTTATTAGACCTTCAAAAGATGAATATGCTTGTGGTGGTGATCACTCACTTTTGCCACTCCCACCCGATGAGTTGCTGCCCTGTTAAAAGGATTCAAGGTAACACAGGTGCCTTAAAATAGCAAACCCAGATATGTCGAGCTGCGTGGAACTTTTACACTCTGCTTCTTCAGGGGAGCAAATTATAATACAAGTTTATTTTTGCATTATTTATCATACCTTGTGCCTGTGTTCCCGTGAAGATATATGAAGACTGGACTTCCATCCCTCAAGGTGTTCTGGTACCATGCCAAGTCCTTCCCCTGAGCCTCTTTCCGCTGTCTGTCAGGAACGGTGTGCCTTGAAGAGTTCAGAACAGTACATCCGCTTACAGACACAACCAATCGCTGGATCATCACACAGAAAGTCTTCGCTTTTTTATATCGACTTTAGAAAAAGAAAGAAAAATTCTTGGCTTATACTCACCACACCCCAAGAGAGATTCCTTCCTCTGATGTTAAGTACATGTTGATGGTGTGATTAAGGGAGAGATCAGCAGGTCGGCTCAGGTCAACAAAGAAAGGTACCCTGACTACCAACAGGGAGAGAAGAGAGGCGGGCCCCGTTTGTGTGAGTAACTTGAAGATTTAGAGAACTTCCCAGAGGCAGAGAGGGAATTCACTTACTTCTGTGAGAGTAAACAAGGTGCTGGATTAATTCCGGGAGTTTCTTCTGCAAGAATGGCACCAGAAATAAGACAACAACGATGGCCAATACTCCTCTTTTCAGCCACCGCCTGGAGCTGAGAACAGAGAGAGAAATAACATCAATGTGACTACTGAACATCTGACCATTATCTCACGTACTTTGTGTCAGTAAAGGCAGATGACCCTCCAGGTTGTCTCCAACTAACTCAAATACTTATTGTGCTGTAGCCAAATTATAATTTGACATTATTATTGGTTATTGGTGATTTTGAATTCCCTCCTTGAAGACAGATCAGCTCCCACTCTCTGATCAACACACATCCAGTCTGAAGTGTCACAACACCGAATCAGCTTCACTCTCCTCTTCATCCACTTTACATCTGGCTTGAGCTGCAACTCTGCCCCATCGAGGAGAGTTGTGAGCTGGTGCTGGAGGTGGAAATCACAAATCGCTTTACTGATTCGAACAAGAATTCAGTCTCAGAGTCATAGTCCCTGACTGACTGACTGCAGTTCCCTCATTGTTGCGCTACAGTGTGTCCACCAGTGAGTGAACACAGCACCGCTCAAAACAACAGATGTACACGGGAATGTGCGCTCAAGCCAGTTGGCATGTACAGAGCCAGTCCGCACATGTCCAACCAGTCTGTGGTTGCAGCATTAATGTGGGAGAGAAGAACTGGATGGTCTAATCGAGAGGGCAGGCTGTCATTGGAGTCAGGCTTTACTCCCTAGAGGCAACAGCAGAAAAGAGGATGCTGTTCAGACTATTGCCTATTAATGGACAATCGTTCCCACCCCCACCATTTACACTCTAATCAGCCAGAAGAGCCCTTTTAGTCGAAGACTGATTCCTCCACACTGCTCGAGGGGAACATATAGGAGGTGATTTATTTTAACAGCCATCAAACTGTCGCCTCTTCTGTCCTGATCTAAGGCCTTTACTTTACTCTTCACTTCTGAATCTTTCTAGAACATGTCCAAAGCCTCATGCCGTGTTGATGAACGGCAATGTCATGAAATGCGACCTTTGTTTTACTGTACAACCATTTTTTTCTACTCCGTTTTGTAGTATTTTTGCAAATAATTTCACGGATCTGTTATCTTTTAAGTGTACTACCAAAACTCTGAATATGAAGATAATAAGTCATGAGTTTTACTGAAGTATAGAGACATTTACAATCCAGTCCTTGACCTTGACCAGGAAACACTTCCTTGCCTGTCCCTGTAAGCGTCCTTTCAACCTGTTTAACACATTTCTGACATTGTTTCCTATGTATTATTACTATGCATTTGATACAGCTCTGTCATACTATTCAAGGTGCTGCTACATGCTTCATGTCTACAGCACAGCCCTGCTAGAGCAGTGAACACATCTGTCTGTCAATCCCTTCATCTACATAATCATAAACACACACACGCGTCTTGTCGCAGGAGGGTGTCGCACATGTCGACGCCTGGTAAATGCCCTCTTTACATATAGCTAGAGGGCTGTGATCACTATAACTGAGATGCAATTCAGAAACCATCTCAAAAAATGTCTCAGTTGATCGCGAAGTTAGTGGTTCTGACGACGGGCTTCCATCACATGATAACAACACGTTTATGCAACATTAATAACAGCATAACCCATAAGCAACTGAAAGCTATTAATGCAGAAGTGAAGGAAGACTAGGTTAAGCTAACGTTAGCAAACTCACGGTCTCGCCTCCTTCTGGACTTTGGTAGACCCCTGAACTTTGCTGGCAGCGGAGGATGAACCATCATGTTTGACGACCCTCTTCCTCGTCATAACGTCAGTATTATTCAAGTAAATTCACTTAAATATATATATATATATATATATATATATGCTAACCTAGGGCCCAGTTACGCAGTGTTTTTTGTTGTCACTTTGTCATCGGCTATCAAAAAGTTTGAACAAAGCACAATCTAATCAGGCGAAAGGGGAGGAACCTGGGGCTGTTAAGGTAGCACTGCTTTATTGTAAACCTTAGTTGTTTCCTGTGAAGATGGAAGTTTATTTTGAAAAGACAGTATGCATGTAACAAGCGAAAACAGACTCATGTTGCTGGACTTTTGCAGGAAAAACGCACGAAAAGTGAGGAGTAATATTTCATAAGATATCAATAAAACCGGGATGAATTTATATCATTGTATAAAGAGAGTGACATGAGAAGATCAATCTCATGTCTGTAAGTTAAATCAGCTATAATCACTATTTTAAAGTGATTAGTGACTCGTCTAAAACATTTAAGAAAGGAATAACTTCAATAGAATCATTCTGTACACTGTAGCTTCTTTACATTCTATTAGAATGTAAATAAGTTACATTGTGTAGCTTCTTTACATAACTTCTTTACATTCTAATAGAATGTAAAGAAGTTACAGTGTTGCCTTTTCTTTTCACAAGAACGTAATTTTGTCAGGTTGATAAAAAAAACGTCACTTTACTTCCTGACATTATTGTTACTTTTAGGTTATCACAAAGCACATCACGTTACACATGACCACCTTAAACGCGGCACACAGTAAACTGAATACTGTTAACCATCCATTGTTTTCTGTCATTTTACAAGAAGATGTTTAACTACATATGAAAGCATATACGCCCTAGTTATGGTGCTGTTGTCTGCTTTAAGTTAAATAAATTGTATTTAATGAAACAAAATTAATTAGTATTTGTAAAAAACAAACAAATATGTATTAGGACATTTTATGAAGGCACTTTCTTTATTGTCATCCATTCATACATAACGTTTTCTGTTTGATATTGCCGGTACCATTCTCCATCCTATCCAATCTACATGTACTGTGCAAGTTGACATGTGGGCACATACATATTGTAAACATGGGACAAGTAGTACAAAACCTTGCAGCCACCTCATGCCGCTCTCTATAACTACACCATAAGTGAGCAATAAACAGGGACAATTTTACTTCCAAACCTTGACGTAACATGTGTAAGCATGTTACTCTGAGCACATCACTTCTGGTGTCCAAGGTATTATTACTTTTTCTGGCATAGCTGTCCAAATCAGCACCACATTCAGAGCATATACTTTGAGTGTCTGGTACGTTTTTTTCATTTCATGGAGCAATATTTTATAGATTTGTGGCCGCACTAACAGAAGTGGTGTGTTTGGAATACCAAGATAATCCTCCATGGGAATAAACAGAAGAAGACATGTCTGGGAGGTTAACATGATGAGCAGTGGTTATTACATCAAGCCTGACATGTTCTGGCTCAGATAACAGCAATACATTCAAAGTAGGATTTTGTCATGCAATTATTATTTCACCTCCACTTTACTGCACGCATTTTAAGAATGCAATCATAGGAGAAGAAATGTCACTCATTTTCCATCAAAGCAGACTTGGATAGAATAAAATCGGAATGCCCTGGTATGAAATGGACACTTCCGAGAGGACAAAAGGCACCATGGCAACAGAGACAAAGGAAAAAGAGCAGCATCAAACTCCCCAGTGTTTGACATGTGACTTTTAGGAACGTGCAGCGCAGAAATGGCCGCTCAGGACCAAAGATGTCACCAAAATAAATAAAGAGGATGATGCAGATGACTACTTCAGGAACTGTGTGGCTCTGGCTGTATCAGGGAACCGGCAGAGAGGACACTGATTTTATTGGAGCCCTCTGGGAGCTGATGGGTCAGGTACACTCCAAAAGTGACCTAAAAATGTATTATGAACATGAAAGAGATCTTTTTTTATGCAAATACATTTCACAAAACTCTCTCTCTCACACACACACACACACACACACACACATGAACGAGCAGTAATTGTCTTTGACTGACCTTCCCATTGCGGTAGGCCGACAGAGACATTAGCGGCTCTTTTGTTTTGGTCCCAGTCTCCTGGTCTACTCCAATCATCTGGCACCTCCCACACTGACCTGCGGCCTTTGGGTTAATCACGAAGGGAGCACATTCATATTTGAGGGATCCGCTCTCAGAGCCTTTGAACATTTCATCATATATCTCAAAGTGTCAGCTCACCACGAATCGAGTGTTGCCAATAATCAAGTGTGGCCAATTATCCTCCTCAAATGGTTCTACTCCAGCGATGACTAAATTGGCTCGGAAGCGGCTAATGACGTTCTGTCCGTCAAGGAGCTGATCGCCCTCGGCGTCGTCCTGCCTGCGAAAGGGAAATGTGGAAATTGCATGTCGTTTTTGAAAATCAGCCACTGTCATGTAAATGTACAGGCGTCCACGCATCCTGGTGTTTTTCACTGGAGCGTCGCGTATTTTGAATAACACCATCATGTGTTCCAACCTGCTGCTCATTAGCTTCTGAATGAGCTCCGCGCTGGCACGGTTGATCATGAGATACTGAGCTTCATTCACCAGGGAGAGGGATGTGGCGGTGGCAGCTGGAAGGGAAAGACTTTTTGTTACCCCAGTGACTTATTCAATACGAAGAAAACATTCTGATCTCTGGTTTGCACAGCCCGCATCCTGACAGAGCCTGAAAACGGAGGTTCTGCTGTAATACAGAGGGTGAAAGAAGTGTAAGTAAATTTGTCAACACTAATCGAAAAGTGCACCACTAATTACATTTTGGTGATTTTCTATAAAGTATTCCATCACTGCGAGAGTAATTTTATACAGCAACATCAATCTCAACTTTAAAGCCAACAAGACGTCCTTGAAATGCTCTGAAAATGTAAATTTTAACATCTGCAATTCAATGACAACGGGGCAAACTCCATCTGCTGACAAAGATTGTGTGATACGATCAAAAGCCCCAGAACAGCTACTACATGGACCTTATGATAAGATTCTTTTTTTTCAAATAGCAATACATATCGTGATGTAAGAAAGTCAATTGAGAAGTTGTTAATAGATTAAAAAGTCAAATGGGAATTGACTCATCCAGTGAACGAAAGACCTGAACAACTAAGATAAGTCATCATATTAATGCAAAAATGAATTAAACAATGCTATAAAGCAGGGTGGCTCACTGACGCAACATTACCAGCAAAAAGCCTCACATTTACACGAGGGTTGGTATATTTGTCACGAGCACTACTGCTACTCAGACTGTGAAAATAGTTACATAATGTCTTCTGTGGCTCTGGAGGGAGTTTCCTAAAAGATTAATCTTGATGATGCCATTGGGGTCATCAGAGTCTGCAGATATTTAACAGAAAGCCTGCATTACAAACGCCGAAAGATATGGGCATTGAAAAGATGAATCAGCTGCATTATGGGAAAGGTGGGATGCGGTATTTTTGCAGCTTGACTCATACCAGAGACTAAAAGTCGGGATTTATATCTGGCGAGACTCCCGAGAGGCAGATTTAGAAAAAAGACAAAATCTGTCAAAGGCCGTTATATCCAAATTTCTATTCCTTTGTTTGAGTCAAGCTCCAAAAACACCGGAGCCCACACTTCCCATAATGCAACTGGATAGTATCTCTGAGTTAGATCCTCCCTGGCTGGTAAATACCCACGTCTTTCAAACAGGCAGATTGTAACGCAGGCTTTCTGTTGAAAAGCCCGAGCTTAGACATCATCGGGGTAATTTTCCCAGACTTGACACAGAGCTCCTTCACAGGCTGAATACTACGAACCATGACACGAAAACTGAACGAGATGTATACAAGTGATGAGATACAAACGTATTGTTTAGCTATTCATTTACACATAAAAGTGTTACGTAATAAACTGATGCTTTTAAACAGAGTAACTTGCAAAAGCAGAAAAGGATGATGTTTTTTTTTTAATTCCATGTGACCAGTAATGCAATGTCACAGCCACAACCAGGTGGTATTAGCAGGATATGTGACCCTGGGTTGCACATGGAGACTTTTGCAGTTAAATCCAACGTAACGAAATAAGAGCCACGGCCGGAACAGGTTAGAATGCTTAAATAGGTACCTCCACTCGGCCTCTTCTTCATGTCGCGGGTAAAATCAGGACTTTGTCTTATCAGGCGGCATGGCTGTCCGAGGAAGTCTGAGAGCCATGATGCAGCCTCATCCCCACAGTCGACAGCCTCCACCCTGGGGAGAAGGAGGCGGATTACATTCTGGAGGCCCTGGGGGAAATCTGCAGAGTTTGATGCTGCTTGTCATTTGGGGCAACATCGACAGTAATCCAAGAATCAGCGGATAAATAGATTTACTTTTTGTTTAACTTGTGACTTGTCATGAGAGAATCTAAGGAGGTCAATATCATCTCATGCTCACTGTTTGTTTTTCCATTAAAAGTGGTAAATACGTGGAGTTTCAGATGCTATTGAGAGCAAGGAGACCTTCCGATGCCTGTAGAAAGATAGCGTCAAGAACAGTGGAGCGAGAGACTGCACTGATAGGAGCCAAAAAGCCCGGCACAAATGATACGTATCAGAGTATTTCCTGCAGCTGCTGCATTCAGATGTTTTAACATTGCCAGCTCACCTGTCACCACAAACTTTACTCTGACACACTCGATAGCTTGCATGCATTTGAGTTTTGTTTTCCAGGGGAACCGAAATGGTATCCATTCCTGCAGGGCAGTGGAAAAAATATATAAATCCTCTAACAAAGCTAGTTTATAGCAGAACATCTGACTGAGTGAAATTTCTTTTGGTTAGGCAGTTTGAGCTGCTGACAGACCTGAAGCCTGCAGGAGCAATTTGTTTGAGGGCAGGTGGACTTGTGGGCGAACGAGGCACAAGCGCGGCTCCCTCTTCTGGCTCAGGCACACGCCGTTTCCATTCACCACCATCCAGCTTCTGTCATACAGCAAACCCAGCGGTCCCACCGGCCAGTCGTGGACCTGCATGAAGAACAGCACCGAGTCAAATCCAAGCAAGAGAAAAGGGAAAGAAACCGGACAGACGGGGACAGAATAAAGTGAAAGAAAAAGATTATCGATACATGATATGGGTCGTCCTCAAACCTCATAGGCTCCACATGATTTGATGGGATATATGTAGATGTTGGTTAGAGTATAAGCCCCCCGGTGGCTGTTTGAGTCTCTGTGTCCAAATCCCCTCAGTGGTGCTTCTGTAGGCTTCGCCCTCTTGTCTGCTCTAACTGCACCTCCATTAGTGTTGTTGATTGGGGGCTCTTCATGTAAGCCTCCGGATGCTGCTGTGGCTGTTATTAGCTCCTGTAGTCTCACTTGGTCCACTGTGACCGGCTTCTCCACGAAGCACTCGGCTACAAAGTTCAGGAACTTTTGACAGTCTTCAAATGTCGACATGTAGCCAAAGGACACGCGCACAGATCCGGTCGGCTGGCCATCCACCAGGTCGATGCTGTCTCCGCAGACGTGGCCGGCCTTGAGGAGAAAAACACGGCCTTTTTATTCCACCTGCACATGCCCAGAACAGACTTTGACATTTTTCCTACTACTGTATATCTCTCACCTGCAGGTTTCTACGCATCTGCTGATTGGTGATCCCGAGGAAGGACTGACAGGCTCCGGTGTTGCAGAAGCAACCCGTGCGCACATGGATATTGTACAGACTGGCCATTCTGTCCACCTGAGGAACAACAGAGGAGCTGTTTTAATATGCACCAGCGCTGCCTATGCATAAAACATGCGGTAATCAAGCTGTTATGGAACTGAAATTTATCGAATGCACCTGAGAATACCCAATTATCTGCCCATGAGAATCCTTGAGGTTGAAGTTTAGGATTGCGCCCTGTGTGCTTGGACTCTCAAACTGGCCTTCTGTGTATATCTGAGCCACCGGTCGCCCGTTGCCATGGCAAAGGCTTGACAGCAGCATGTAAGTGTAGCGTGCCAAGCCGTAGGTGTGCTGCTGGATGTTGTGCATGCCCCCTGAAGGCAACAAGAGATGACGACAGGGACACTGTTCACGTTAACCTTTAGCAAATCGTGAATAACTTGCATATGTATCATTATTCTGTTATCAAATGAGTGCTTTAATGTTGTTGTTTTTCTATTAACATGTCTGTTACAGTACCTGTGATCCTGTAAAGAGCTTCAAAACCGTGATTTACAGCAATGATGTCCAAGAAAGAAACAGTCCCGTCTTCAAATCTTTATCGGGGAGAAAGAAAACATTGCGTCTTAGAATAAGGATGCAGCTGCTACCAGAACAACTGTGAGCTTTCAGAGAATATCTAGGATTTGACAGGCTCGTACTGTGCTTTACCTGTCACAAATGTTGGCCGCCTGCACATAATAATCTTCACCAGAAAGGTAAGCTGCTGCTGTGCCTCCTCCAAAGTAAGTCTTCTTTAGTATGCCCGCTGCGTCGTTACGGACAAGAAGGGCCCCCAGACCTGTGGGGAAGCCAAACATCTTATAGAAGGAGACGGGAACGAAGTCAGCGGGGCACTCCTGCAGGTTCAGAGGGGAACAGCTGACATGAGAGGCTGCATCGAGCAGCACAAACCAGCGACCCTGGTGGTCACACGCTGGGTAAAGGCGTCTCGTCTGGATGCCTCTCACGAGGCCAAGGGGGTACTTCCTCCCCGAGAAGTTGCTCTGCGCCGGGTAGCTGAAGAGGTGAGGCGTCTGGCAAGTATCATCTTCACCTTTCGTCCTCGCCCTGTTCTCCACTTCCTGCAGGGAGACGGGCAGGGCAACCACCCCCCGGCCACAAGCCATCCCTCTTATGCCAACTACAGAGGTGTGGCTGTCGGTGAGGTAGCAGAAGTGACTTCCCGCCTGGCTCTCGGCTGGCGGCCTCCAGGGAAAGCTCTCAGCCACTAATTTCACTGCGGCTGTACAACCAGAAGTGAAAATCACAGAGTACTCCTCAGGGGTGGCGTTAAAATGCTGCAATACCCTGTAAGAAAATGTTCTGTTTTTTTACTCATCTCACCCAGGAAAGTACCATTCAAAAGGAGTCACAGGGGCCCATTATGAATGCCTCTGAGGGCTTGAACAGTCTTTACCTGTATCTGACCCTGTCCACCGTGTCTTGTGTCAATCTGCTGCTGGGGTTGTGGCTGTGAGGGTTTCCTATTGGGACATATGACAACAACTTAAATGCTCTGAGTTTTATGGCTGAATAAAGAACACATAAACACGTGTTATGTGACTTCTCTCACCGTACACGTTCCTTGAAATGTCCTGGAAGTACTCCCTGACCAGAGACTCTGGGTACAGAGTAGTCGCTGCATGATCCAGATACGTTATTCCTGTTTACAACGAGAGAGCAGCCGTGTGTGCTTGTGTAAACGGTCAACCAAGCGACGCCACTGCGCATGTCATGACTGAACGCGACCATTACCTTTAATCCGTATGAACTCCTGGTCAATCACGTCCTGGAGGTTCCCCCCATAGCCGTAGCGACTCCACAGCGACTTAAAGGTGTCAAACGTGCACAGTGTTTGGAAATCCATCGACCGCTTTGTGCAGAGAGCTACAGAGCAGACCGCGGGGCGGCTGTGACCACAGACGCGTCAACACTCGGCTTGTTTTGTAATTATTGATATGTTTTACGGTCAAAGTCCAAGTCATCAGCGGCTGAGCTGTAAAGTCCTCCTCCCCTTTGCGCCCCCTCGCGCAAACCGTCTCGAGACTATTTGCCAGTCTTGCAGAAAGGTCACATGAGTTATCGTCACGAACTCTCACAAAGTTGATTTGGAAGTGGACACCGCTGGTAAAAACCAGGAACATTGTGCCGTTGAAAGAGAAACTAGTGTTAGTAACTGCTTTGCAATGCAATCATGTGACAAGCGAGTATTGGACTACCCCCCCCCCCCACACACACACACACACACACTGCTTTTGGCTCTCACGTTAACTAATGTTCAGCTAACGTTAGCTGGACTACGAACAACTGCAGAAGAACACATGAAGCAGGGCACGACAGTCGTTTTCAAAATGTTAGTAAGATTAGTGATTATTTCACATGATTCTAGTGTAACGTTATATTAAATTAATATCTTATCAAATGCACTTTATGTATTTACATATGGACATTTACTATTTGATAAACATGTTTTTCAACCATATTTACCAACTATAACGTATGTGTTTGAGAATTGTTTAATATGTAGGCATATATCTATATTCCTAATATACCTGACTATAGGCCAACTGTGCAATATATCTATATTCAACATGTATTTGACATATGTAATATGAAAATGTAGCCATGCATCACTTTACTAGGCATGTTTAACATGAATAGTGAAGGGTCATATGTGTCATTTTTAGATATTTGTGGTATATGCATACACATAAATGACTTATATGCTTTGGATATTGATGAGAGAAAAGGTGTTATTATAACTAATCACAAATGATGATGAAAGAACCAAGTATTATATTCATCCTTTATGTATTCAATGTACCCGTCCCCCCTGATTGTTTTCAGGGTCAACGTTTATTGATCTTCATTGTTTAACCCTTACTCATAACCTAAGATGAATAAATACTCTCACTTTAAAAGATTACTTCATCTTTTAGTTCTCATAATCATTTGTTTCTTTTAATCACAGTAATTATACTGGTTTTTACAGCTTGTAGTAATTGTAATAGATTACACCAGCAAGTCTCGGGAATCACTTCACAGTAATATCAAACCCCTGACTCTTATTTTATTGAACAGTGCATGAAGGAGTAAATTAGTTCAAAGTGCTTGGCATTCAAAATAGTTTTCAAAAATATGAATTAGTGCATATTATTCCAGTGTAATGATTACTTAATGTCCGGCTACTTTAGCGGCTGTGTGTTATTAAAGCTAATGATGAAAAAACCATGTATATATTATATTTATCCTTGAGCCATTTTTTTTCAGTTTAGGTAAACTTAGTGCAGCTAGGACCCCCTTTTTCTTTCATTTTCAGTTTGTTCTTTATTTCATCTATACGCTGCTGTCAGTAACTGTAACTGATTACACCAACAAGTCTCAGTAATCGCTTCACAGCAATCCCTTTACATATAATCCCCGACTCCTTAATCTCATTGACACACAAGGTACACGAAGGAGGGGAAATTAGTCACAAGTGATTGGCATGAAATGCCCGAGCATCTCACGGTCTCTGAAAGGATAGAAATAACTGTCACATACTTTGTCAGACGCCATGCCCTTGACAGCTTTGATAGCTTTGTTGTGGTTCTGACTCTGTTTGCAGTCTGGAAACAGAAAGACACACTGTTGTACAGGTTTTATTCTACTGTCCTGGACTTTTGTTGACCTTTGCTTCACCCTTAATCGTAACCTAACTGAGCCTCACCGTGAAAAAGTCCCTTAAAAAGAGAAGAAGAGCAAAACAACTTTACTTTAAAGGATATCATCTTTGTGGACATTGAATCCTCTTAAACAGAAATAAAACTTAGTTGTATTGAAATTGTAGTAGAGAAATGAATATAACGTGGCCTGCCTAGATGTCTGACAGACTGCCATGAGGCTCACAGCAGCCGTCATTGTCCCCGTGCAACGCAGTGAGTAGTAATTAAATATGCCACTTATGCTTCACTGATTCATTTCCTTCACAATTTTGAAGCTCAGCTGAATACATTTTTTTTTTCTGTGCGGGGCTGTATTGTATCGAGTATGGCCTCATTACAAGGGCAGAAGGGCTTGGTGTGGGGGAGGGCAGAGGCAGTGATGGGGGGGGAGATAGAAGCGCCCCATGAAGACATTGTGCTTAACATCACTAAATACCTCAAACGCCACATTGTCCTTCCCAGCCCTCAATTAGTGGGGGTCCTTGTACAAAGCACCGATTTCATACAGGGTGATTTATTTTTAGAGACAAATCCGGCCCTGTGCAGGCTGGAAGCTCTCTGAAAATCTAATGAGGAACACAGCAGTCATGCAGAGTTGTTAGTCTCAGAGCAAAACTGGTTAACAAAGCCTCTCTTCAGTGTCTCTGTGTGTGTTTTCGATGACTGAAAAAGGCTAGAGCTCTCTGATTTTGGTCGTTGTGGTGGCTGGAACTGTAGCCTGCTCTATCTGCGCTGGACAGTGTCCAGCCAAAGAGCCTCTTTGCCCTGCCCTCAGGCCCCTTCAGCTTGTGGATCTCCGTGCGGAGGAACGCCTCTTTGGTGGCTGTGACAGGGAGAATTAGGCAAGAGATGCAGGTTCACTTGCCCTGCGTAGGGGCTTATCTTGGGCTAAGCTGAGGGACTAATAGCAAAGCCAGCCTCCGCTCCAGCCGGTCTGAGGGCACAGGGAACCATCTGTCCAGTCTGTGGATAACTGACAACAAAGGGGGAAAACATTGATCACGGACTGCAGAATAAAAGGCCGTTCATTTAGGAGATACCAGAAATACAGAAGAGGAATATTTTGTATATAAGGTCAGTACTTCCCACTTATCATTCTTGAATACAGGCCCTTTTACTGAGCCACAAGGGTCAGACTCCTTCACAGCTAAAGTTTCTACTGGTAACAATGTGGTAGACTACAGTAATGTTGGGGGTTCAACCAGATGCAAAGTTGAAGTTTTAAGTTGAAGTAACTTTGAATTCAGCCCTCCTTTTTTGTTCTCTTCACTTACAGGGAGCTAAGAATGCGTGTCTTCATTCTAATGCACGTCTCCTGACTCCCATTAGTTGATTTGTGCTGGTTGTTTTTCAATACTCTGCTGTGTGGTAAATGCATTTTGTTGTACTCGTGACGGCAGAGATAGTTTGTGCTACAATGGATTATCACATTAAAGCAGACATGAATCTCTGATAGTGTAACCTTTGTGTTGAGGGAGGAATGCCATGCCACCGGGCCCCGTGCTTACAGTCTGATATGTGATCGTTATAAATAGAATGTTACTGTAGATCTTTAAGAAATGATTAGTCGTGGGTTATTTAAATTGTGATAAAGATATGTAATTTAACACGTTTCAAAATGTATAGAACATTGTTTGAATTATTGTTTATTTAGGAGCTTTGCTCCCTAAACTGGAGCACTATTGTATGTAATAATATTGTAAAATACAATAATCTTTGCATTACAATCTTCAGAATGTAAAAATATGCTTTGTTATACCCTCAAATTTGGAGTACATGAAACCCCTCAAGTAATCCACTTAGACATTGTTCTCCATTTCCCTAAGGATTAATGCCCTGGTTTTATTTTTTTTGTTATTGTCTGAAGCCCATTTCTGCCTGCAGTGCTCTGGGAGCTAGGTTCCTGTAGATTGTCTGTTTTATCATGTATACTCTGTGGGTGCTGTTGTGCACCAGTGTTTTGTTCGGAAGTCTTGAGTGGGCGCTGACGTGCTAGAGGTGACAGAAATGGGTCAAAGGGGTCTTAGCATTAACTAAACAAATCCCGGCCTATAGGATTAGACAGAGATGTTGCTGTTTATTTGATGTATTCACTCTAACTTTATAATGATACACGGCAGGAAGAATGGCTGAGTCTTTAAAGACAGCCTCCGCTCATCCTTCAGCTCGGACCGGTATTATCAACACTGGAATGTACTAGAACAATATCTTATTGTAAACCTGTCTCTGACCCTGGAAAACTATTCTTTATTTATTTACTTGTTAGTTACTGATTTTGCCACATTTCGTCATGATATCCTCAGAGTTAGCGTGGTTGAGTCAAACCCACTCTCATTTTTGGTCTTTTTTTTAGGTGTGGAATGGCGACAGAGCTCTGTATTTATTGGTTTGTGTGTGTATCTACACAGGGGTCTGTGGGAGGACAGATAGGTTGATATTTTGAGGAATATGCTTACTTGCTTAGTTGCAGAGAGTTAGATGAGCAAGTCGATACCACTCTCATATCTGTCTGTTAAATATGAAGCTATAGGCAGCAGCCGGTTAGCTTAGCTTAGCACAAAGACTGGAAACAGCTAGCCTGGTGCTGGTAACAAAATGCTGCCCCTCTAAAGTTCACCACTTAACACATTACATCTTGTTTGTGTAGGCCGTACAGGGATTAAGTATGAGGAAAAAGACAGTGACAATTTGCTGTTTCATGTTGGTTATGTTCCAGACTATATCTTGTTTGCTTGGATGCTATTCAGAGCCACGAAATAGTCCCACTGTAAACACCGTTTCTACACTTTGTTTATATGGATTAAACTCATGAGATAGAACTAGTTAACTTGTGCACTTTAGAGATGCTGGTAGATGGATAACCTTCGGACAAAGCCAGGCTAGCTGTTTCCAGTCTTTATGCTAAGCTAATGGCTACAGTTTAAGATTTACCGCACAGACATGAGAGTGGTATCGGAGTAGGATTGAATTAAACTGTAGATTAAACTGGGAACACCACATGCGCAGTCACTCACCAATAGCGTGCTGCCTTGTTCCTTCCTCTTTATCACCAAGGTCTCAGAAACATTTGCATTTAACCAACAGGTTTCCCATTTAAAACACGCTTACTCTGTCTACATAAACATTCCCTTCTTAAATGACCCTTTTTCATTTAGGTCATTTGGTTTGTTAGTTATAAGTTCTTTATCTGAGTCAATTCTTTGTGCAGAATGTCTCTCAAACACTGAGCTTTACTAAGCCCAGTGTTCAAAGTAAAGGTCTAAAGCATTGCTCAGAACCATGATGGTCCAATAAATAAGGTGACCTTGGTCCTTGTTAGACTTAAAGTCTTCTCTCTGTCAGTTATGATGCGATAAGCTACCCTTCCTACACTGCAACAAGACATTCTTTCTTTGTTCTGCAAATACAACATATTGGATACGCGGCCACAACAGAGCCGACATTGTGTGGTAGGATATTAAGAGACTAACCGGTCACACACACACATCCCTTGATCCTCAGGCCTCCACAAGTGGCTTCCTTTGTATCTTATCTTATCCGAGGGACACACAACTTGTTTTTAGCCGGAACTAAAGATGCGGTCCCAAGTGAAGATTGCACCTAGTGATAGGCTTACCCCCCGCACCCGCTCACAAGTACACAGTCAGAAGAACAACCACGATGCACAACTCTTCAGAGAGCACAAGTTCCATGATGAAACCTTAAAAAAAGGAAAGTTATCTCCTCTTAACAGCGTAAAAAGGTCTGCTTCTTTGAAGCATTTTCCGGTCACTCTGCATTCCCCATAGTTAAGCTAATGATCCATAACATTCTCAAATAGAGATCTATTTCATCTCTGCAGACTGATGATGCAGCTTACACCCAGTTCATGATAGCTGTTACATTTGCTGTGTCTGGTAGCTCTTCCCCAGAAAAATCCTGTTGAGCACAGGAAATGATACATTTCACATTTCCTGCAGCTGCAGCAGTTTGACAGTAATAAATAGAAGAAGACCAGGGTAGTTAGCACGAGCAGTGATAACAACCGGAATGATTTAACAGACAAAGACGGCTGGAAATTCATTGAAACGTGGAACTCATATAATACTCTCCACACAGTTTGACTTTGTAATGAAATTAGGATCCCGTTATTTAAACGGATAATCTACTGAGCCAGCCACCTGAAACACCAGAGCTCCTTCGTTATGCACAGGAGCGGTCTTAAACAATGTCCCTCTTTTTGCAGAAGGTTTACAATCAAGGAAAACACAGACAATGTCTGACAAGGAAGAAATGGCTTCAGATGGGGGTCTGAACGTAACGCTGACGCTGAGGCTGCTAATGCATGGAAAGGTAATAGACAGATGTGGAAACAGTTCAAATAATTGAGTGTATTTATGTCATCGTATCCTAATAGTCTGGTAATAGCATACTATTGTTGTTAAAATAATTACGTCCTGCTCTAAATGTATAAAGCTGTTAAGAGAAAATCTTGTGTGTTGCCACTTGCTTGTTAAGCGTTTTTTGTCTTTTCATTCACAGGAAGTTGGCAGCATCATCGGGAAGGTAGATCTTCTTTTTTTTTTTTTTTTTACAATCCATCAGCATCACACTGATTTCTTCCTGATTGCCTTGTTTTCTTCTCTTCATCAAACTAATCAAGTTTACTGTTTTATATTCACCTACATTACACAAGAAAGGAGAAACAGTCAAGAAAATGAGGGAGGAGGTGAGCATTCACTCTGACACCCCTAATGTGAAAACACGTATACTTTAATGTGTTCTGGCAGACCAATTACAACAAATGGAGGCTGGAATAATTGGGGATTTGTGTTTTCCAGAGTGGCGCTCGTATCAACATATCGGAGGGATCGTCTCCCGAGAGGATAGTCACCATCACAGGACCGACAGAGGGCATCTATAAAGCCTTCTCCATGATCGCTCAGAAGTTTGAGGAGGTACAGCAAAGCACATGTGCAGCAAACTGCACTGCAACGTTTCACATTTCTCACATATCTTCATTAAAATTCAGTTTAACGCAAACATTTAGGAACCATTCTTTAAAGGTTTTGTCTGAAGTCCAAAGGACAGTAAATGCACCTTTTCCTTGCAAAATATAAATAGAGACTTGTCAAATAAAACTGACGTTCTCACAGTCTGAGCTGAAAAGGTATTTTTAAATCCTCCCTCAGGATATCACCGCAGCAATGACAAACAGCACCGTGACAAGCAAGCCACCTGTGACACTTCGCTTGGTTTTCCCAGGGAGCCAGTGTGGCTCGCTGATTGGCAAAGGAGGCTCGAAGATTAAAGAGATCAGAGAGGTAGGGCAGAAGTCCTTTTCTTTTTCACTTTTCTATCGGGAAGTTGTTATTCAGCACCCAAAAGGGATCAGAAAACCTCCTCCCTGCTGCTTCGACACCTCAAGTAGCAAGCACTCCAGTCAAACATGTTTGTTCCATCTCACTTGTTTCTCTCTGTGTTAAAATGTGTGTATTTTTTTTCTTCTTCGTCTGCTGCTCATGAAAATCCCTCTGATTATGCATGTAAAGACCGGTGGAGGGTGAATACTCATTCTGAATGGACAATATTTGTGTGCGCCTCTTCAAATATTGGAGCAGACATTGCCATTTGGCTTGCAGCTGCTCCCTGCATGTCAAAATGTGTTCGGGGTAATTTGCGGGTGCTTAAAACAGCATTTCAATTTGGATGATGGTGGGCTCTTTTCAGCAATAAATAGCTTTTTTTTCTTCTGTTGTCTGGCGACATCAAGACCACAGGCGCTCAGGTTCAGGTGGCAGGAGACATGCTGCCGGACTCTACAGAGAGGGCTGTCACAATCTCAGGCACTCCACAGGCCATCACTCAGTGTGTACGACACATCTGCTCTGTCATGCTGGAGGTAAGGATTGTCAGACAGCAGATGATCCACATGTTCAGCAACTCTATTTAGGCGTTAAATTTCACATTTGTTTAGGAGCTGGTAAAAGGTATAGCAAATTCCCGATATTGAATATGTTTAACTCCTGCCAGGCTAAAGCTTTGCGTTCAGGTTGGAGTGGTTGGTCATCCTCATGAGAGATGCAACAGTGATTGCACTGTTTGTGAAGATGTTCAATATATTGTTCCTTTTATTAGATAATGGTTTTATTTGATCAGTCATGCCCCCAAAGTCATGTCAGATGAATGTCAGTCCTCAGCACAAAAATTGTGGATGCATATTTTTTTAATCAGATGATTATTTCTGTTTTTAATTTCTAGTTAAATTAGTTGAGTTCTCGACATACTGCTGTAACTGCAAGGGGGAATGGGAATCGCCTGAACTGAACTAAAAGTAAAACTATTTTTAAGTTCAGCAAAAAATCGAACCAACTCCTTATTTTCTGTTCTGTTCACAGTTGTATCATAAGTTGTTTTGGTCCAAAGTCTTATGTAACTTTCTCAACCGATGAAAGGGGAATAAAAATATTCAGCAGGCAATTTAAACAGGGGATATAAAAATGCACCAGTAGCAGTAAGAGCCCTCTTCTCACTTGTCTGTGTAAATTCTGGTTGCATATCTGTGTCTCTAGTCTCCACCAAAAGGAGCGACCATTCCCTACCGACCCAAGGCCATGTCTGCTGGAGCCCATGCAGTATTAGCACCACAACACTCTGCACAAGTAAGTAGCAATATGGGAGTTATTTAACCATGGTTTTAAACGGCTCTGTTAAAAGCACAACAATTGAATAGGCTTTCTTATTTTGTGGGAGCTCAGAGTCACACTGATCATTAAACACATCTTGCCACTAGAGGGACACATCTGTGTAATTATACAGCAGTGAGCTTTTCATATTGTAATGCTCTGAGTGGTAAGATGAGGTAATGATCACATTATAAAGTATTCAGGCAAGCTGTAATGTGTCAGAGATATGAATGACAGTCATTTACATAAAATAATTCCCCTGCAGTGCGGGACACCTGAAAGATGTCGTGACTAAAGCTTGTGCTTTCCCTGAGCTGGCCGGTTGCTGTCCTGATTTTGGCACAGTGTGATCTGACCTATCAGACATCTGTTTATGTTATTGGATTGCTGGGCATGGTCAAAGAGGTGTGGGGGGGACCCGGCAGCAGATGACATTTAGATGAAATTCCATCAAATCCATACACATTAGAGCTATGGAAAAGTGGAAGAGAATGGATTTTCAGAAATGCACTCAGAAATGCACTGAGTTCACACGTTATACTCTGACAAATTCACTTTTCAAGTGTCGTGTTCGTACACGTCCGAACCTCTCAGTCATACAATCACGTCTCCTCTCTTTTATTCCTCTTAGGCCTTTGCGATTCCAGGCCAGTATGCTTTTGCGCACCAAGATGTAAGTATGCTCATTTGAGTTGCCGTCACCCGCCCCGTTGACCTTCCCCTGCCCACTCCTTCCAAGCCACCACTCCGCCCTCTGTCTACCCTACTCTGCAAAGATGAATTTCAATAACCCTGATCTGTTGACATTACTAACGCTAACACGTTGTTGTTGTTGTAGCAGCATGCATTGATTGAAATGAAAGTGAAAATCTTAAGAGTTCTTGATCAGTGATAGCTTCGTAGCCAGAGATGTGACTGTACTTTCTGATGACTGCCAGTGAGAAGCCGGCATGCTCTCTGAAGGGAATGGATCTCTTCACTATCTGTGCTGTTTGTGAACTTCAGATTGGCTCTGTATTGCAGTTGTCAGCTCCTCTGATAATAATCCAGTTTGATTGGTTAGCTCTAACTTCCTTCCTACCCTGCAGTTGACCAAGCTTCACCAGTTGGCTATGCAGCATATCCCCCTCCCTTCCCTTGGGCAGAGCCACCCTACCTTCCCTGGTACGTACCCACGGCTCCCCGGGGAAGTCCATCTATCCCTCTGTCTTCACTCCTCTTCGAATCACATCATCAACACCCCTGTCACTTCAGAGAGGAACAAGGATGTCTCCATTCTCTCAAAGTTTACAGACTCTCTCACAGGTTTTTTTTGTTTGTAGAAGGTGGCTTTTCAGAGACGTGCATATCACTGAAATGAGCTGTTAGGTTTTGCATTGGCGTTTGCATCTATTTGTACAAGAAAATAAGATGAAAAGAACAGAATAGTGAGTAGGACAGTGACGTTTTAAGGTTAAGCCACCAAACTAGTTTATTATAAACAATCTTGAAAGTTAGTCACTGAAATATTTACAGTGTGTGACGGATTGAAGCAGACAGACTGAAATGCAAAAGTAAACAGCATAGTTCTCTGAGAGGGCAATGTGAAAAATGTCAGAAATATTTACAGTTTAGTAAATATTTAACCATTTCTCACAATTTCTCATATCCTCCCAAAAATTTCAGCTCCATTTGCCCAGTTTCCCTCTCCGAAAACAAATCCTAATCTCTCGAATCCCATCCTCCACCTCTGCAACATTTCTCCTCCAAATCTAACATTGTCTTCTTGGCCAGTCCATCCCTAACCTCAGCCACCCCACGTACTCATTTACACTGCCACAACTAAACTGAGGACAAAACACTGTGATTATGTACGCAGGACTGGTGTGTTAGAGCTCATGAGTGACTCATATTTTAATTAAAAATTAAAATTAAAATATGTGCATACAACGTAAATGTATATACAGTATATGTTACTGTCAGGAAAGATTTTCTTGCCATTTGCCATTTTCGTGTTTCTATTTGAGCAGTGTACCAGTGATAAAGTAGGTTAACTTGTCATGGAATGAATGTGGAAGCCATTAGTGCCATACTGTTGTTCGCATTTCTTGTCCTACTTTGCAGGATTGGATATATCTGCCCCCACAAGTTCACAAGAGCTGGCAATACCTAATGATGTAAGTGCCACATTGTTTGTGTTCTCCCAGCACAAAAACTTGTACAGATAATCCTCATGCTGTTTGATTTACCAAGACCATAGACCAAGACTTTGTGGGGTTGAGACCAAGACAAGACCAAGACTTTGAGGGGTTGAGACCAAGTCAAGACCAAGACTTTGTGGGGTTGAGACCAAGTCAAGACCAAGACTTTGTGGGGTTGAGACCAAGACAAGACCAAGACTTTGAGGGGTTGAGACCAAGACAAGACCAAGACTTTGAGGGGTTGAGACCAAGTCAAGACCAAGACTTTGAGGGGTTGAGACCAAGTCAAGACCAAGACTTTGAGGGGTTGAGACCAAGTCAAGACCAAGACCAGACCAGTGTGATTCCCACACCGCATGACATATACGATAAAATGTGGAACATGCAAAACTACTCAAATGAATCTGAAAGATCCACGTTCCCATAAAAACATCAACAGAAAACAAATTAAGATTCCTCTTCATTCACCTCTGGTGTTGCCATATGTACTGTATTTGTGTGTGTAGGTATACTATGAGAAGTGTCTTGATAAAATAATCAAAAGGCGATGCAGAGGTCAATTTTATCTGTGGGAATGTTCTTTTGTTTTCTGTGAGCAACCACAGTGACATGTTAAGAAATAAATCTAAGGCTTGTTGACACCTTGAGATTGCAAGGCAACTATAGACTCAAGTACTAGAATAGTCATTTATGCACTTTGGTATGGATTAAACAAGCACGATATAACATGCTAATAAGTAAGCTTTAGAGCTACGGCCAGACAGAGCGAGGCTAGCTGTTCCCCCCTGTTTCCAGTCTTTGAGCTAAGCTAAGCTAACCGGCTGCTGGCGGTAGCTTCGTATTTACAGACATGAAAGTGGTGTCAATATTTAACAAAGTGAATACGTTTATATATCATAAAGTTAAAGTAGCTAGTGCTATAGTGACAGGATTCACAGTATTGTTAGCTAACATTTCATGTAATCACACAGTTACAGTATGCTGTGTTAGTATTATGGGTATAATTTCTTTCTGCTGTTACATTAACACAGCTGGAAATGTGGTTTTCCTCTGTAGAAAACAACTGGCAGTGCGTGGCGCTACTATCGCCATGGCAGTTGCTTCCACATGCTGTTTTGAAATCAAATTCCTGAAAAAATTGAAAACATGACCTGTCCTGCCATTTACATGTTTCCACTCTCTCTCTCTCTCTCTAGTTTATTGGCTGCATAATTGGAAGACAAGGCAGCAAGATCAATGAGATTCGGCAGGTCTCTGGAGCTCACATCAAAATTGCCAGTGCCACTGATGGCTCACCCATGCGCCAAGTCACGATCACAGGCTCGCCGGCCAGCATCAGCGTCGCCCAGTACCTCATCAATGCCAGGTAAGACATTACACGGGGCACCCACATCAAGCAGGGCATCACATTGCGGCTTGATGATGAGACAGCCAAACACCAGAGCTATTGTGCTCAGAGTGAGGCCGGATTTGTTCCATCTCACTGCTCCGTTCTCTGTTGACTCTGCTTTTTAACACGTTCCTTCTTTGATACTTATGTTTTCTCCTCTCTCTCACCTCCCTTCTCCTTTGTCTCACCCATTCTCCCCCTTTTCATTTTCCACTGTCTCCTCTTAACCCCCTCACCATCTCAACTCCCCCTTCGAACGTCACCACCTGCAGCTTAGAGATGGCTAAATACACCATGCAGGCCGCTTCCTCTGCGACCCCAGTTGACCTCAACATGAGCTTCTCTCAGTCTGCTCCCAATGCCTCCACTGCTGCTACCTCTATGGCCGTCCTGGCGGCCTCATCCCAAGCCCCCACCATTAACGTCCACTCTCCCTCCACCCTACAAACCATCCAAAGCCCACATTACGCCGTCCCCATTTCCAGCCTGCTTGGCATGAAAACTCTCCTGGCTGTCCACCCAGCAGCCGCTTCCAGCCTAACTCATGGTTTATGCCCTTACACTGCAAAAATGTCGACCTCCGGCATGAAAAAATCAGATCGGCAGAAGTTCGCTCCCTATTGATGTCTGCTTTTTAAGTTGCGTCAGAGTAGCTGACTGGTAAGACATCGTTAAATGATTAAAAAAATAATTTGAAATTGAGTGTATATAGGCTACAAATAGCTTACACCAGTGTGTGTGAGTTTTGCCAGTGTAGCACTTGTCTTCCATAAATTGGGAGAATATTAGAAACAGACTGAAAGCATGGTAGTATCAAAACATGTCCTCAATAATTAAAACAGGCAGCAGAGGTGCACATTAACTCAGTATTATCTTGCAGACATGCTTAACAATTAATGTGGGTAACTCAGGCTTCAATTAGTATCCTAGAAAAAGCTATTTTTATTCAAATTGGTTCATTTTACAGAGCTTTATATGAAGACTTACTCCAGGAGAGGTATTTTCCATAATGCAAATATTGACTTAGTTTTCTATCTCTGTTATAGTTTACAATCTTATTTTTTGTTAGATAATGCAATGGAGCATCATAAGACGTGGTGTTTTGTTGCCAGCAGGCTGTTGAAATGTTTGTCTTGTACAGTAGAAGTCGGTGTGTTAAGTAATTTTCAACAAGGATTGTCAACTTAACCTTTCCTTCACTATAGGCTCTCCTCAGTGCTAACAGGCATGGGTGTTCTGTAGTAGCGTTGTGCTGTTGCAGTTCTGACGGGATTATCCTAAAGCCACATTGGATTCTAGTGGATTTCACTCTACGCAGTAATCCTGTAGAGCGGGACTGGCTGAACTAACTAATTTGTTGTTTTTGTACGCCAGCTTCTTTACTGTTTGTTTTCCAACCTGAACGACTGGAATGCTTCGACTTCCAGCATCTGAAATGGACGCTAAGCAATTATTGTGATAAATGTCTTATTCGTGTGTTTCTGGTGTGGGTCCGCCCCCAAACAATGCAGAGCTGTAATATTTGAAATGACTTTGGAATAAATGTGACTTTTTATGAATACAGATTGGTTGTTTTGTTCTAATTTTGTTGGTGAAGAAAACCTTTTACATTTGCGTTGATTACTCTGACTCCTAAATACAAACATCTACTCTGATGATTTATGCATTGTTTACTTTTAAGTGGTTTTGAACTTTAATTGTATATAAATCAGGACAACACATTACATTTAATAACTCAGAGAGCATTTCCTATGTTATTCTATTTTTCAACAAACAAAATATCTACTTAGTTAGGCTTGATATATACATGCAGTGGATAAGATATTTGAGCACCTACTCGGATATGAATTTCACATTTCATTGATGCAAGCCCTTGACATACAGTATAAGTGAACCTATAAACAAATCGACACAAATAAGGTTATATTTCCCCTGTGTTTCTGTCTGACCCGTATAAAACTAAAGACCAGACAGCCACAATAACATGACTCATACAACAAACAGATACTTTTCTACAAAGAGGAAATGTGCATCTACAGCCTGGACATGTAAAACATTAAACAGCAGTGATACTGAAATATGGAAAACAACAGAGAGCAGTAACGGCGGCCATTAGCAGTTGGCAACACACAGACTTTTAGAGGTTTTTGGCAGGTATACACACAAAGCTGCCCTAGCAACTTTCATGGTATTATGGATGCAGTTTGTTGATGGAAGAGAGCTCCTGCCCAAACAAACTTTTCGACCCGCACTCTCCTGAAAAACAGAAGCAAACTTGGACTGACCTCACAGTAAATATTCAACACACAAGTTGTTCTCATGGGTCCTGGGAAAGAACAACTTAACCTCCAGTTGTCCGCTCAAGCCTACTGCTAATGGGTAAGTCTGTCCCTCTGTGAATTTGACCCCCCCCCCCTCCTCCTCTTTTACCGGAACAACAAGGAGGTAGGCACTTCTGCTCTTCCTGATCCGTGGAGTACGGGTAGCGAGCCATGTGGGCCACTTCCATAGGAGGGCTCGGAATGCTGAAGTGGAGATAATCAATAGTTAATGGGAGCAGAAAATGTAATGACAGTGAAGGATGACATTTGAACCTGGGGGAAGGTGTAGCAGCAGAGAACAGTGCTGCATGTATGCTGATGGGTGCCCAGGGCAGTTATGAGTTCACAGCCAGCTTCTAATGCCATATTAATGATTTCCTTTTTTCAACCTGACACAGGCAGGAGTGAGGGGGCCGTTTTTTTTTGGAGCTTGCTGCCATCCCGCTGTTTTGAAAAAGCTATTTAGAGAAAAATAAGTAAAAAAATATATTTTGGGGGAGGGGGGGAGGGGGGGATTACTGCAGTACTCTAAAAATATTCCTCTGGGACAGACTACCATGTATGTGGTGTTTAATTGTATTTTCTGTTACTTTGTATATGGTATTCCTTCAGTAGTTTTTCACTATAGGCCAGTGTTGTCATATCACATTATACTGTATATGCTACTTTCTATACAATTTACAGTAAATATAGAATGTTTAGTGACTGTTATGGTAAAATGGTGGTTTATTGTTTTTGAAATCTACACTACTACTATGATAGTGGCTAGTTTTGAAGACTTGAAGCCCTCTTCTTATATTTGATTCTTATAGTATCTATGGGCTTGTTTCTTTGCAGGGAACTTAATACGTTATGCTGCAGGTTGTCTGTGTTTCTCGATATTTTCATGCAGGCCTGTAGACCGAGGTCATGTCCTCAGTACTTTTCATTTATTTGGGGAGTTTAGCAGTTGACCTTCACCCAGTGATGGAAGCAGTAGGCCTAAAAATATACCCCACTACATTACAAGTAGAAGTCATGCCAGTCCGTCAAGCTCCTGAAGTTCGCGGATGACACCACCCTCATTGGACTCATCTCTGGTGGGGATGAGTCCGCCTACAGGTGGGAGACTGACCATCTGGTGACCTGGTGCGGTCTGAACAACTTGGAGCTCAACGCTCGAAAGACAGTGGAGATGGTTGTGGATTTCCGGAAGATTGCAGCCCCACATGTCCCTATCACCCTGTGTGACTCTCCCGTCGACGCGGTGGAGTCCTTCCGCTTCCTGGGCTGGGACCTCAAGTGGGAGCTGAACACCAGCTCCATCACTAAAAAGGCTCAGCAGATGATGTACTTCCTGAGGCAGCTGAAGAAACTCAACCTGCCAAAGACAATGATGGGGCATTTCTACACATCCATCATTGAGTCCATCCTCTGCTCCTTCATCACAGTCTGGTACGCTGCAGCCACTGCCAAGGACAAGGGTAGGCTGCAGCGCATCATTCGCTCTGCCGAGAGGGTGATTGGCTGCAATCTGCCGTCCCTCCAGGACTTGTTCGCTTCAAGGTCCCTGAAGCGAGCAAGGAAGATTGTAGCCGACCCCTCTCACCCTGGACAAAAACTGTTTGTGCCACTTCCATCTGGTAGGAGGCTGAGGTCCATCAGGACCAAGACCTCACGCCACACGAACAGCTTCTTCCCGTCCGCAGTCGGGCTCATTAACAGAGCCCGGGTCCCCCACTGACTCTGTCACCCCAGGACAAATTCCCACCGGTCACTCCCCTGCATCCCTTCTATTACACTCGACACTTTACACTACACTTACATCTCACTTGTTTATAGTCCTGTCGTCTGTTCGTTGTTTATAGTCCTGTTATCTGTTCGTTTGTGCACTTCATTTTAGATTTCACTTTATTTTATATTTCATCTTTATTTTATATTTCATTTATTTTATATCTTACTTTATTTCATATTTCATATCTCTTGTAAATTTTAATATGTTTCTACTTGCACTGATTGTTGTTGATTGTTAAATGTTTGCACCTCCCGTCACGCCAAATTCCTTGTATGTTCAACATACATGGCAATAAACGGTTCTGATTCTGATTCTGATTCTGATGCATTCATAATGTTACCTTAGTAAGCAACATGTAGCTAAAGTAAGAGCAAAATAGCCACTACAGGTATGCAGGTAAACTGGTCTCTGTCAAAGTTATCATTTATATCATGATGTTGGATAATTGTTGCTGATTCTTCCTACTTGCTTTATAATGTTATAGCTGGCCATGGGTGACTTCCTTCTACTGTTATCTTATTACTATTGGGTGGTTTCACTGCGTCATATTATTTTTCTCAAATTTCTGACTCAACAACGGATGGTTTAACATGACATTTTGTAAAGACATTGGTCTTCAGAGGATGCATTCTAATGACAAGTACAGCTTCAGAGAGCCGCTGGCATGTTAACGCTTTCTTTATCTTTATCTGAAAAGTAACCTGTAGCTGCTGCCGTCAGATAAATGTAGCGAAGCAAGAAGGACACCATCTCCACATTAAACCCAGTAGAGCAGCGGTATAAAGAAGCCTTGCAGAAAATCAGCAAACTTGAAGTAGGCTCGGCCTCTAGACTTGTAGTACCTCAAAGAGTAGGCTGCCTTGTAAGTGGATTCCAGTGGGTCTATTTTTAGATGTAATATATTTAAGTTAACTACCATATTCAAGTTTTATTCTTGGCAGTGTAAAGAAGGCTTTGAAAGCTTTAATCGTGCAGGGCCATTGCGTGGATTTGGATTTAGATTGATGATCTGTCACCCTCTGATCATTCTGAGGGTGAATGATCATTATTTCTTCAGTTATTGTTAATCGGCTACAGCCTTCTCTGTTTCATACAGTTTTACTCCCCCTTTTTGTAGTAGGCTAATGTGCTTTAGTCTTTTCTCCACCGGCAACCAATGACTTAGTGACCAAACTCAGGGAAACGACTTCCTAATTCCAGATAAATAAGTAAAGTCGTTAATCACAGCAGTGCGTGAACCTCGTGAACCTCTCTAATTGACTGCCCGTTGTTCCTCGCTCATTTCAAACGGCCCCATCTAGCGGCCGCTCGGCCCCATTTATTAAATTATTTATTTTCTTTTTTGTTACCGTGAGAAATAAAGTGCCAGTGTGCAGCGGGGACGTCAGTAGCTGCCTGCGCGGCACACGCAGCGGCGGATCGCATGGAGACGGAGCGCTTTCACTCACTGTGGCGATGAAAGTTGAGCGCGACGCGCGGACGACCTGCGAGCATCCTCCGGAGGAAGCTGGGCATTTGACTCTGGCTTAACGAGCCTCATTTTCCAATCGCTTCACCATACATCAGTTGTTGCTGCGTTTCGACCCCGGCGCACAGACGGATAAAGGACAGACTCCGAGGATCACAGGTGAAATGATACCACTGTTGCTGTTTCAGGGGGGATGCGGCTTTTTAAATATTTTTTATATTTGTGCATGTGTCAATTTGATCGTTTGCTCAGGTTTCACGTCAACTTACTTTGCTGTGTGTTCTATTGGAATTGGCGTAATTCATGAAGATTTCACTCACTCAGAAAAAACACCAAAGGCACCATGCTTGCGTGGAAATGTAATCGCATCTATCACAAAAGGTGTTATATGCAAATGAGCTTGAGGCAGATTGTTCAAACCTGCAGGGAAAGGCTGTTGCACCTGTAGAGGCTACATGGGTATCTCTCTGTAAGTGCACTGTTTTGGTATTTTCATGTAAATGAGACTGAGGCTGCTCAAAGATGCATCACAGGGGTTTCAATGGCTGCACAAATACTCTGGCTGCTTACACACTCCAGGATGCAACATCCAGTCCACACAGCCCCAAACACATAAACACAATGTCTGTATCATCTCATAAATTCATAGTGCCCAGCAAAAACAGGTGGTTGAATTGATGACAGGGTGTGCTTTTATGAGAATAGCTGCTTGTTTTGCGGTGATAGTTATGATCACTATATTGGCATTTATTCACATTTTTTTAAATCTAAATGTCACAACATCTCTGACACTGTCATCATCATCATCATCTTTTCTTGTTCTGTCTAAAAATAAAATGAAAACAATCAAGCTTGTCTCCACACGTCTCCTGTTACATTTCCTGCTTCAGTCTTCTGCTCGCAGGGCTTTGTGTATGAGCAAATTCTCACCTTGTTCCACCGCACATAATCTTAAGATTATATGACAGTTTTGCAAGGGCTTGCCGGTTTTGCATCGCACGTTCGGGCAAACTTTCTTTTGATTTGGGTCACTCGTAAGATTTACAGTCAAGAGGATAAAATTCAATTAGGCAGCCCTGCAGCAATCTTTACTCACTGGCAGATGGCTTAATCTTGGATCCTGCCTCAGTGTCCCTCATTGCTCTAATTGGATTTCATCATTTCACACTGTTTATTTGTATAAAAATGAGTTTCTCAAACGTGGCATCATTAATTCAATGCTTTCTCAGCCCTGTCAGATCCGAGCCCACTAGCCACCACTGTCTAAACGTCTCACATCTCGTCCCCCGTGATCTGCTCTGTCATAAATTGAAGTAGACCTCAAAGTAAATTGTTGCATTTCCCCATGTGCCATCGACGGCATGTTGGGATGTTGGAACAGTGTAAGTAAGAGAATCTGTAATGTGTAATAAATGAAGTGCACACAGCGGCGAGCGCATATTGTCTGTCCGAGTTAATTCAAGCCCCGAGGAGATGGTTTTCCTCTCAATGACATCCAGGCTGATTTTTACGGAGGGACATCGCAGGAGTTTTATTCTCCAAGACAGCGTGGATGTCATGTTTGCTTGTTTTCAGGGGCTCTTTGTCAGACTTAAACCGTGCACACTGAAACAGAAATCAGAAGGATGTTGTGAGCCTCACCTCTGCTGCATCATTATCTGTCACCATTAGGCTTTTCAGGCAGATCAAATTTGCACATTTGCAAATATTTCTCTAAAAGACTGCTCACATTCATCAAGAGCAAAAGGTGACAATGAATAAACAAACGGACAAAAACATCCAAGCTCGTGTTGTGGAAAATTCCTGGAGATGAGAGCGCAGCCTCGGCACATTTGGCCCTATTTATAGCATTGTTGTGTGAGTGGAAGAGCTATCAACCTCCCTGGAAGAAACCTGTCTGAGGCAGGTCAACCTTAACGTGTCTTAACCGCCACGCTCTGACTTATTGAAGCCTTGCCAATTCAATCTATATGAATAACAGTCTCTTATTAGTCAAGGTAGAGCTAAAAATTTCACTCCGAGCTCAGGTTGTTGTGTCAAGACTTATGGTCCTTATTCGCTCTGCTGGGTAATGAAAACGATAATAATTTATGAGTCATAGATCAATGAGATGGTGAGCATCATTGAACCGTGAACTAACAGCCAGGTTGAGTCTCTGCTTGCTTGATTAATCATTGTTGCTGCACCTCAGTGGTCAAACCGGATATGTTCAATAGCCTGAGATGTAAACAGAACTTTGGCCTTTGACAGACGGATTTATATCTACAGCGACGGTAATGAGTGAACCCACTCCTGCTGGCAAACACTGAGGCTAATACAGAGTTCATTCTCACTTGTGCAGGGAGCAACTGCAACATTTAAATGTCAGTTGAAAGTGGAAATATCGTCAGTGCTAAAAAGCAATAGCACAGGGCCTGTCAGCATTTAAATTTGCATGTTAATAGGGGAGCATAATAACAAAATGCAACTTTATTATTGTGAAATTAGCCATTTACGGGAAGATAATTAGCGTTTCCTGCTGATGCATGGTTGCAATTCCAAGGTAACGTCCTCTGCATATGTGATAATTTCTGTTTACTGTGTGCAGAGAGTGCAGCGGTAGAGCTTTCTGAAGCCAGTGAAAGAATATATAAGACAAAGGGAAAGACATTTTTTTATATTTGGCAGAGTCAGGTCCTATTCTTATGGTCTTGTCACTTCTTTGACAGCTGATGTGATTACCATACTTATACACTGGAACTGGATTTTGTTCCAGCATTCAGCATCTGCTCGATACTTGTGACTGGAGTGCTTGTGTTAATGTTATTGGAGTTTTAGAAGTTCATTCACAAGAGGTATAACTGACCCCAAACATAAGTAATGTCACTATGTAGGATGATATACTGGACATTTATTTGTCTATGAAGCATTTCTTTGTATGTACTATGTGTTTATGCACAGCCCACTCAATATAAAAATAGGTGTAAGAACAATTTATTTACGTTGTCACTTCCATCTAGTGTGCAAGACACGGCTACCTCTTCCATGCTTTTCGAAATCGTATTTCAAAAAGATATTTCATTGGGAAATAAACAATTATTAACACACTAATTATTTTACACCCCATCAACAAGGAAGTAAAGCCAATGCTAACAAAAATTAGCCAGGCAATGTTGTCATTTGAGATATAATACAGGGCACTATCCCTGTCTGTAGCTACATAAGCAATATGTAAAACCTGCAATAAAAAACAACAAAGGAAATGAGCATAAATTATTTTTATTACACAAAAGAAAGAAGTATGTCATGTTTTTCAATGTTGAATTGGCTATGCATGAACAAATAGTATGTACAAAGAATTAATTCACAGACAAATACATGTACAGTATTTCATCCGACATAGTGTCATTACCTCTTATGAACAAACCTATAAAACTCCAGTAACAGAAATACAAACCCACCCATTTGTGATTTGGGAAGGTAGTGCAGCATGAAACTCCAGTCACAAGAATAGAGCAGATGAAAATATCGTCTGTACTTCTAACACTAGTTTATTTATTACTCATTTGAGTATTGCTTTCTTTTATGATCCTAACTTCTAATGACGTAATGTTGAATCTCGTAGAAATAAAAGCAGCTTTCTCCATTGAGTTCCCAGCGGAGGTCTTCCTGCTGTTCGACCTGTCAGGCCTGAGGTTTGAACTGACAACTTTCACATCATGGTCTGAGCTCTGACTGAGCAGAGCTGTCTGGCTCAGCAGAGGATTAAAAACTCAGTTCATTTAAACTCTGATGCCCCTCCATCACTGAACTTGAGCTCAGATGTTTGAGTATATAGTCAAGATCTATATTTTACTTCAGGGTGTTTGCCAGATTACACACACACACAGGCGTACACACACACACACACACACACACACACACACACACAAATACACACGCACACACTACATCACTTCTCACAGCCTGTGCTTGCATCATTATTTATTAATCAAAAAATCAATTAAAAAAACAACACTAAAGTACTGCGCAGCACAAGAGCAAATTTAAGTGGAGGTCTTAGTTTTATTGGCGTTATTATAATGCTTGTTTAACCACGGGAGGCTTTCTGCCTGTTCCTAAAACTGCTTTGGTGCAAGCCATTACTGTGCAGAACAAACTAAATATTGCATTTTAAAATTCACAAGAATAATATATGTATACATGTATTTATATATGTATATATACATGTATGTACACACATATACATACATATATATATATATACACATACGTATACATATGTACATATGTACGTATACATACTGTATATATATATATATCTATATACACATAGGTATACATATACATATGTACATATGTACGTATACATACTGTATATATATATATATATCTATATACATATATGTATACATATACATATATATTTATATATTTCTTTTTAAATTAACATTGACATTTTTTTTCACTTGGTAATAGCTTGGACCACTTCAGTATTTGGAACCATGCAGAGTCCTTTCAGTTGCTGAACAGATGTGGTAACAGGGAAACCACATGACCAATCAGCTCTGTGTGGTTTGAAAAAAAAAGAAAAAAGCTGACTATTCTTTTGAAAACAAAGATATACAGCTACATTTTCCAGCATTAATAAGTGTTTGTTTTCCAGAGATAATTGTTCGGAGCTGACAAGTGTTAATTGGTGAGTTGTTTTTCCACTTGCGGAGCTGACGTTTTTGCTCTGAAGTGGGTGTTCAACTGTGTCAGAAGTGTGAATGAACTCGGTGATGCTGGCTTATATAAACTCTACTTCTGAATGATTGATGGCTGCAACTAGTTGTTAGTATAAGGTTTTACAGAGGACGGGGCCGTCTCAGGTCGAACCTGGGCAGAGAGGGTTTCTACATCAGGTTTTGATCATAAAAGGGACTTTACAGAACCATGGTCGCAGTTTATCACATACAGTATTATGAGCTCGTTACACTCAAATTAATACTGGTAATCTGTTTGTGTAATAGTCCATAACACAAGCTTCTACCCTATGCTGCAAAGATGTGTAGAGACTGTATTATCTTTACGTGAGTTCATACTTTTTTTTCCTTTCCAGTCAAAAAGCCTTTGCGAGTATTCAAGATAGAGCAGTGAAGCAAAAAAAAAGAATTCTCTACAGGCCTGTAGGGCAAAGATAAATCTATGACCTTTTACCAAGTGGCTCATATGCAACACTATAAATGTAAGAAAGTTTGCATTTGCTTGAACTTGAGGAGCGGTAAGAAAAAGTCTTCAAAGGCATTTTAAAAATGTTAAACAGTAGGTGCTATGGCGAAAAATGTGTGTTTCAATCTAGCATGTAGAATGTGGCACACATTATGCTGTGTGGCTGAGGATTAATTAGACATTTAGAAAAGATGAAGTCTGTATTAAAAATGACATCAGGATGTTATGAATCATTTAGTTGCAGATCCAGATGATTTACATAAGGTTGTTAAGATTCAGTTTTTACGGGATTAAAAAAGAGTAAATATTAAAGGATAAAGCTGCAGTTGTTTCCATATTTGTCTTACTGTCAACAAAAACCATGAAAACCAAGAACCCAAACTAACAATGTGCAGGTCTGCTTGCTTCTCAGTACTTTTCGATTTCTCTACGCTGCGTGTTGCACTCAGCCCAGAACCAATTACTTCCTGCAGACGATGTGAATTTTTAAACATGATCACAAATATAGTAGTTTCTACTTTCAGGAAGGCTCTGTATCTTCTTAAAGCAGCCGGGCACAGTGGTTTAAAGTAAAGGTTACTCACTCAGAATTAAAGAGTACATTTGTTGGGGACTATTTTCAACAACGGATTATTACATTTGGTAACTGGCTGGTAAGCAAGTTACAACTCATTAGATAGGAACATAAAATCGGCTTGTTGAAACCCAGCACAACAAAAAAAGAAGAATTTATTTTAGCTAGCTAACGGCTCGCTAGCTTGTTTGCAGAGTGCAATATTTCTTTGTATGTCCAAAGTAGCTCTGTAAAATACATTACATCCTTCGTAGTAGTATTTCAATAAGTTGCAACGCTGCTGTGTTCACACAGGACATTTTGAAATGGATTTGCTACATTTGTGCTAAGCGCTGAGCTAAACAACAACTTAAGCAGCCACCAGCAGCTTTTACATACTGAGAGCGGGAGTCCTGGAGCCACTAGACTACTGAATCTAGCCAATAGCAAGTGGAACAACACATTGTAGCCGACATGCAAAAACAGTGTGGCTCATTAATGTGTTTTTGAACAACAGGCACAGAAGAATGAGCTAAATTAGCTTTGGATACACTTAGACTTACATTGTCAGTACGAACAGCTTGTTGCTGGTTTTGGTCTTTTCATGGTATTTGTTAACATTGGCAGCGTGGGCCTTTAAGATACTGTGGTGCTGTGGCTAGTTTGTGCCCAGTTGACAACCAGCCTGAGGGCCACCAAGGCCTCCGTCCTGACGGAGAGTGCAGCAGCAGCAGCAGGCTCAGTGCGACAGCTAGTAACAGCTGTTAAGGTGGAGAGGTGAGGCTGAAAAAAGCCAAATGAGGTCCTTTTACTAATGAGGCCTGGGCTCATCTCTCTCTCTCTCTCTCTCTCTCTCTCTCTCTCTCGCTCTCTTCTTCTCTCAGCTGCAGCAGCGGTATCGGTATGCACCTCGTTCTGCTTCCTCTCCGTTCCAAAGCAGCTCCAAGGATTCTGCCTCAAACATAGCAATTCAGCTAAAACGGCGCACAAATACCACTGGCGTGGCAGCAGTCAATTTGAGCCCCTTTCCCTCAGACTGGATCAGAATTCATGAATATCAAAATGAAGGACTTAAAACATATAGAGAGACTTTTGCTATGTAGTTAGAGCTGGATGAAAAGAATGCAGCTGGTTGTCCCAGCAGTATCTCTGCTCCTTCTATGTATCACCACATATTTGCTTACGGTTTATTTAATGCTTAGTAGCTCACCACCTCCTGCCACGGTCTCCCAATCACTCGGTTGGAAATTAAGCAGTGTTCATTGAGTTTGACAAATTAATCAATAGGGTGAACTATTCTTAAAGAAGCGCAGACAGGATTTAACAGTTAATTGTTGAGTCAGTCAATACGGAGTAATCTCACCTTTCAAAATAAGCTTCAAATGTCGACACGGCTGCAGCCCGTTAAACAGAGCTCAGAGATGACGCCGAACATTTGGTGAGAAGGAAGTGAAGGGAAGTAGGCCACCGCACGCAGCAGAGCATCATAGCAGGCGTTGGAATTTCAAGATGCTGCATCAACTCAAGTTAAGCGAGGAACAAAAACAAAAGGCATTTTCAAAAATGTGCAGTCTCTGCAACGTCTACAGTTGATCCTGAGATTTCACTCGACTGGATATTGACTGAAAAGTGTAAAGAAAGTGATGTGCTTTTACTTTTGATTAAAACAAACCAGCAATGAGATACTTAGTGGGCCTCCTTCAGAGAACGTTTTGCTGCACATAAGGCACTTCGCAAAAGATCTGGCCTCATTCTGAAATTGATATGGCTACTTCTGTCAGCTCTAGTCTTTCCAGACTGGAATTATGTCCTATTTTCAAATCAATTTCTGCCTTTGTAAAGTTGACAGCGATTCATTTTTAAAAAAAGCAGACATTGATCCTGATTCTTTGTTCCATGAGAAGAGCAGGAGCTTAAGAGTGTTAGATTCAGGTCCTCCTTTGGCTATTTTCCTCTTACTCCATCACTGCTGGGAGGGATTGATGCGGGGAAGTGTTACAGTAGCAGTATTGATTACCTAACACAGCCCTATGAATACTCCCTGTCCTGATGATCCAATTCACTGATCCTACAGGCTCGCATCACACTCAGCGGGATGCTTGCTTGACACGACAGGGCAGTGCTCAGAAGTTGCCCGGATTTCTTGCACTGTTCTCGAAACAAAATGAAACAAGCCCCACACCTGGGAGACAAAAAGTGACGAAATACTGAGCGCATAACCCCAGTTTAATTTTCTCTTTCCAGATGGACTGGTTCACACCTGAGATGTGAAGTGTGTTATGTGAGCCAAGGTGTTTTCCCACCTCGCTGGTGGTGGGGAGAGATGCTGCACTCCGTTGCCATGACAGCAGAAGTTCTCTTTGTTCTGGGGTTTCTGATTAGCGGCGCTCAGTGCAACCCTATAGCGACCTTACCAGCCAGCCGAGAACGCCTGGAAACAGTGTTGATCCAAGCCAGGGAGGACAAACACCAGGACAAGCCGGCCCCCGAGGAGCCGCTGGGATACGGCGCTCAAATCAATGATTTGGGCCCCGACAGGACTGCTGTGAGCCGCGCCAGGACGAACCTCAGCTCCCAGACACGAGGCTCTAAGGGCGGGAAGCCCCAGGAGCTGTGGACAATACAGGACAGCCTGGACCAAATAGACGAGGGCCCCACTAGTGACGTCACCTTCTCCCTGGACGCCATTGACGAGTACGCCTACCCAGACTACAGGGGCAAAGGCTGCATGGATGAGAGCGGCTTTGTGTTCGCCATCGGTGAGCAGTTCACCCCGGGCCCTTCGACGTGCCCATGCCTCTGCACGGACGAGGGCCCTCTGTGCACCAAGCCAGAATGTCCCAAGGTCCACGCCCGGTGCATTAAAGTGGACTCTAGCCAATGCTGCCCGATCTGCAAGGAGAAAAAGAACTACTGCGAGTTCCGGGAAAAGATCTACGCCTCGCTGGAAGAGTTTAAGGTGAGCCCATTAACCGCATTCACTCATTTTTTGACATGCTCAAACTTGAAAGAAGTGCTGACAAAACACTCCTGGCTGCTCGATTGAGTTTATCACAGGCACTACACAGAAACTAGTTACCTTGCCTCACAGCATGCAAGCGAGCAGGCAGGCAGATTTATAATGGCAAGGGTCAGCACTTGTCTTTTTTTGAATATTGCCGGAGGATGAATTTAGCGATGCCTGCTTTCAGCAGTGTTTCCATATTCAGTTTGTTGATACACACGATAGAGTTCCAGTTATAGTAATGTTACAACTCCGCCGAGCACGCTGCCGTATGTGGGTGTGAAGAGACACGGAGACGCGTCGGCAAGATTTTTAATGTTTTATCTTCTGACACCTCTTTGAAAGGCTCGCCTCAGGGTTGCACAGCAATCTTGGTTTTACGTCTACATTTACCAGCACCTGCAGCTTCTATTCATGTTCCCCAGAGTCTCAGCAGGAGGTCACAGGCTAATATGGTATTTTCCTCCCTTAACCCACGGTGTTACTGACGCCTCAATGTCAAATCCAGCTGAGGGAGATTTAGAGAAAGCACTCCTTGCACAAGAGGCATACGTCAGCCTTTGTGGCGTGCAGTGGGGAGGAGGGTGGGGGCTGCTTTGAAACTAAGCAACAGGCAGATTTTTATGCGTGATTGCTAAGTTCTTGGGCATTGAGTGCTGCCTCGCTCCATTTTCCACATAGAGTGCCATGCGGAGGCGCGAGCCTCTGCAATCTACAGCAACGCTGGCGGAATTAACCTTTGCTCTCTTGTTAGGATTAAAGGTGTATGGCTTTATACAAGCGGCTGCTAAATGAAGCCTTTCACAGGCGGTGTAGGGGCTGGATGTAATTCAAACTGTATACTATCAGTCACAGCTTTTGTCCCACATTTGTTCTATTTCCAGACCTACAGGAAGGCTCGGATAACCCATCATTTCTAATGTTCCTGTTCACACGACAAGAAAATTGGAAGCATCCTCTTTCCTTTCCCATTGCTATTGATTTCTCCACATCCCCTGATTGGAAAGTGGAGTTCAATTCTCGACTCCGCTCTCTTTAAAATGAGGCATTCATTGGCGGTGAAGTTCAGAATGATGGGACTTCCCTTTAGATGTAGCTTTGTGACATTGAATCCACACTCGATTACACTGTACGAGCCAGACAGGCAGGAGTATTTGTGTGAGAGTGTGTGTGTGTGTGTGTGTGTTGTGTGTCAGAGAGACAAAGCGGTGGAAATAGAGAGACAGACACCAAGACAAACAAAGAGCCAGGCACAAAGATAACAACTCATTAATGAAGAGGAGAAGAGTCTTTGTTGTGTATGTGTATCCGTGTATGAACTGCTTATTAGGGTTTTAATTGTTGGAATGCTGTTAAGCATTCCAACTATTGTTCTTCGAATCTTTATTCCTCTTTTTATATTTCTTCCGTACCTTTAATTGAAACTCTTCTGCTCCTTCATATTTTAAGCTACAGAAACCGTTCAACTATCAAAATGTTCAGCTCTTTCAGCTCATGTCTGCTATGACTATTTCTAACCTTTAAACTTTTTGAATTATTAAGCTTTTTGCAACTTTTGTTTTGTATGGGATGTCTATGGAGAACATTTTCAAATCCTCTTAAAGTTTTTCAACTTTCAAATCCTTCTACTTCCTCAGACTTTCAGCTAGAGACACCATTTTAACTTTCAAATGTTGAGAAAACCCTGATATATTGCCGCATAATTCAGCTTTTTGATATCTTTTACACTTTTTGAACTGTAACAATTTAACTTTTATGATTTTTTCACTCCTTTTCTGACTTTATAATGGGTGTGTATTGCGCAGCTTAGAGTGCGTGATGTCACCGCTAGAGTGAAGAGCAGCTTGAGATTTGTGTGAAAAAAACATTTGTCTTTTGCCACTAAGTCCACAATCTTCACTCTTCATGTATAATTTGTGGATGTAGAAGTAGCTAATATTGTCCTTGTCGTAGACAAATTACGGTGGAATCCCACAGATTTACACATTTGGCACAAAAGCCAGTAATTGAGAGGAAAACCAACTTTCTGCTCCATAGAGACCAATGTTAAATTTTGCCTCAAAAACATCTTCCACAGAACACGGTACCCCATTTCTAGATCGCCAGTTCAGCCACATTTTTTACACTACAGACACAATTTTTACAGGATCTGTTCTTCAACTCATCCTTCCTCTCATTTATTAATATCGGAGCAATAGGAGCTACGGTTATGGGAGTTTTGATGATTTGTTTGAGAGGTGTTTCCCTGTTTTATCTCCATGAAAAGGCTGCAAGGAAACAGGTGTTTCTGATTAAGCTAATTAGTGATGTTGATAAACACAGACTCACAGACACACATACACTCCTCTCTCTCTCTCTCATGCAGTCATTCAGGTCTTCGAGACTTTTAGAGGACCCCCCCCCCATTTTAAAATAAAAGCCGCACACACATGATTTAGAGATATACGTGATGCAGCTCAGCCAATCAAATATGGGTATTCTGATAAGTTTCCTGATTCGAGTGACATTTACACACAGACGAGGAAAGACATGGCAGAGCAGGACAATAGTTATGTAAGCTGTAAATGATAAAACAGGACAATCTCCAAATGAGAAAGATTGCCAGAGAGATCAGAGTTTCTCACTCACTCATCCTCTCTCTCTCTCTCTCTCTCTCTCTCTCTCTCTCTAAGAGGGATCCCCCCCCCCACACACCCCATTTTAAAGTAAAGGTCCCCACAAAATGAATTCTAACTGAAATGCTTGTGATGAAGCCTGTCATTTAATAACCTGTTTATGTTTATCTAACATTATGAGTATGTCTCCTCTCAACCCCCCCCCCCCCCACCCCACCCACACCCCATTTCAAAATAAAAGCCCCAAAGAGTGAATTCTAACTGAAATGCTTGTGATGAAGCCTGTCATTTAATAAACTCTGTTTATGTGTCAAACATTAAGATTATGTCTCCTCTCCCCCCCACCCAGTCCCACCCTTTCAAAATAAAAGCCTCATGGATTAACTGTATTTAAACGTTAAGCTCAAAATTAGGCTTTTTTGTTGAAATAATGAATGCTCTTACGAATACTGCGACAACTACTACTACTGCTACTAATATTTCTAGTATCACTACTACTACTACTGCTACTACTTCTACTGCAACTTTTGCTGTTGCTACTATTACTACTACTACTACTGCTATTACTGATACCATCAATATTATTACTACCACTACTGATATTACTAACACTACCACTACTATTATTACATATACCACAACTGCTACTACTGCTATTCCTGCTACTACCAGTACTAATACTACTACAGCTATTAGTACGACTGCTACTAGTACTACTACTACTGCTACTTCAAAAACTGACTTTACTATTACTACTACTACTACTACTGCTATTACTGATACCATCAATATTATTACTACCACAACTGATATTACTACCACTACCACTACTATTATTACTTGTACCACAACTGCTACCACTGCTATTCCTGCTACTACCAGTACTAATACTACTACAGCTATTAGTACGACTGCTACTAGTACTACTACTACTGCTACTACTTCTTCTACTACTACTACTACTGTTATATTAAATACTACGACCACTACTACAGCTACTACTACGACTACTGATACTACTACTTCTACTACTTCTTCTAATTACTAATACTTCGACTACAACTTCTACTACTACTGCTACAACAAATATCACTACCGCTGAAATTTTCTTAAGCTACAGAAACAGTTCGAATATCAAAATGTTCAGCTCTTTCAGGAGAGGGTGATATGACTTTTCATATTTGTAATCTTTCAACTTTTTGAATTATTAAGCTTTTTGCAATTTTCTTTTGAATGGGATCTCTATGGGGAAAATCTTCAAATCCTGTTAAACTTCTTCAACTTTCAAAGCCTTCTTCTTCTTCATACTTTCAGCTACAGACACCATAGTGAGACATTTCAACTACAAGGGTTTTCAGCAGTGCAGTTTAAATGCTTTCAAGCTTCAACATTTTTCAGACGGGTAGTCTCCCATTTCTTAATTTTCAGCAATTTTTTGACAATTCATTTCAGCTTTCAGCATCCCAACGCATTTTCAGCAGGAAATGCATTTTCTAGTTACCATTTGTTCTCTGCTATCCAGGTGTCTCCGTGTGAGAAGTGCCGCTGTGAGCCAAGCGGGGAGGTGCTGTGCTCTGTGGCGGCCTGCCCTCAGACTGAGTGCGTGGACCCGGAGTACGAGCCGGATCAGTGCTGTCCCATCTGCAAGACTGGTGAGCGGAGCGGGCATTTTTTTCAGCAACACTGCGGTGAACATTTTGTTCCGTTACAAGCGGTCTGCTAGGTGGCGGCTGCTGAATAAGCTCCACTCAGAGCAGACCAGTGTCAAATGTTTCTGCTCAAGGGCACCTCAACAGGAGTCATGAGGGCAAGGTAGCGCGATGCTCATTTTGCTGACGCGAAGCACGCCGCATGCTGCACTGCAGTGTTTGCAGTCAGATTGCACGTTTGATGTAATGAGATCTTATTAAATGAAAAGTGAGGATAATCAGTTCTGGCCTGTTTTTGTGTTTAAGTTTGTGATGCTGTTGGTTTTTGAGCTTCGGCCCGTCTGAGAAGAGGGAGTTCCGCGGCTCAGAGTCGATTATCTGAAGTTGTTTCGAATGATTCCAGACAGCATGTCCTAGATTATGTCCCCTTGTTTTCTTGGTGTGACTCTAATGCAACATGGCAATGTCAGCAACATTGCTTCCTTCAGCAAAAAGAATGATGACTTGCGATATGTATCTCTGACTTGGAATCTTGAAGTGGCGTCGGCTGTCTGCATGGAGACAAAATCCCATGCGATTAGAGACGAGCTGCACATAAAAATGCTTCGTTTGTTTGAGCCGTTTATTAGACGACACGACTGCTAATACCATTTTCGAATAAAACTGCAACAAAGACACTTTGATTCCAAAGCTGTTTGTTGGAACTGCGCATTTAACACATTAAACGATGAACTCAAGAGAATTACAAAATAACAGATTGTGCGATCCACAAAAACACGTTTTATCCTCAGAAGACACAAAAAACAAATATATCAAGAAGATAATCTAATAAAATGAAAAACACAGACGGCCTTATTCAGCATACCATCAACTTAATTCATTATAATTACATCCAGCATAGCACATTAGTATAATTCATGTTTCATTTTAGAGTCATAAAACATTATAGACATTGACAATTGCATGTAATGAATTGTAATGACTAGTTGTCCCACTCAAATTAAAAGTCTGTCTCACAACCTCTAGCGACAATGAGTTGAAAACATTGGCAGTCGTGGAGCGTTACTCACTCTATTAATATTTGACTCTTGTAATCTTGGGGAATAGATGTTGCTCCTCTGTTCCCCCCTTTTTCTTTTTTGCTGTTCACCCACTGTTTTTAGACATGCACATATTGATCCTGCTGAAAGTGCTTTGTGCAGAGTTTAGGCAGTGACCCCCCCCCCCCCACCTTGAAGTGAAATGCCCAGTGGATCTGCTGGGTTACAGTCACAGGCACATCTGTCAGATGTAGGTACAGTACAGTATGTGCACAGATGTGGCAGTCTCCAGAAGAGCGTGCAGCTGTACTCAAAAGTCCCCCCACCAAATCCGCGGGCCCATTCAGCCAATAAGGATTTTCAGTTTTAAGATGACCTATTACCATAAGATTACCACATTTTACTATTCAATAAACAGAGCTCACTACGTTTAAGACGTCAAGTTATTTGACCAAAAACTAACACTGTCGCAGTCTGAATAAGAAATACTCTCTCTGTGGTTGAAGTGGCACTAAACTGATATTACACATTGAGACCGGTTTACACATCATGACGAGTGCTCCGCCTGTGAAAACAGTTGCATAATTGCTTTTGTGTCTCTGTAGGAGCCTTCTAAACTCGCACGGTAAATTGAGCATGTGCAGTTTGAAATATGTGGGCTTTAACCAGGCACAGAGTGTTTGATACGGTTGTGAAGTGGGCGAAGCCGCTGGTTCTGGACAAACAGTATTGTAACCCAACTGTAAAATCCCATTTCAAGCTTTTTTTCCCTTCATGAACAGGCGTCTCAGGAATGGTTTAACAGTGGTATAGGTTTGAGATATGGCCCTCATTTTGAATTATTTCATCTTTGTTTCTGAGAAGTCATGTTTGGCGTGGTGGACACCTCTTAATACAACATTACCCATGAGCTTTGGCCGCCGTTGCTGTGGAGAAAAAGCCAGGCAGAGGCTTCTTCAATGAATTAGTTTACAAAACACGTAGTTGCTGAATTAATTCAATTCATTAAAAATTGGCCTTGAATTTAAAAGTAAATCAATTCAAGCTCCTGATTAGGGCTGGGCAATACATCCATATTATATCATGATATGAGATTAGATATCATCTTAGATTTTGGATATTGTAATATCGTAATATGACAAAAGTGTTATATCTTCCTGGTTTTGAAGGCTGTATTGCAGTAAAGTGATGTCATTTTCTGAACTTAACAGACTGTTATAGCTTTCCTGTTGTTTGCCTTTACCCACTTAGTCAATATATCCACATTACTGATGATTCTTTATCTGGCGGCATGGCGTCACAGTGAGAAGGGCCAGGGTTCAATCCCCGGTCGGGGCCTTTCTGTGTGGAGTTTGCATGTTCTCCCCGTGTTCGGGTGGCTTTCCTTCGGGTAACATTGTCTAAGCCGCAATGCCAGTCAATGAAAAACACTATCGCTCGTATTATTTCCTGACACACATACACCTGTATGGCACTTTGCTAAAATTAAAATTCTGGTCGTACATCGTCATGTAAACTGTCAGCTTGGTCCCACGCGCTTTTTGAAGTAATCTACAGGAGCACAGTGGTATTTATGAAGATGCAGAAATAGCCTTTGGCAGCATTTACGCCTCATTTGCACAGCAGTCAGCCTACAGTGCTTTTAAAAGCAGCAGCAGGTGAGATTTGTATGTTGAAAATAAACACATTTTCAGGTTCGTGCCAGTCATTTAGATGTCTCATTTCTATGCCTTCCTGCTGTTGTTGCCACGTATTCAGGATAGCTGTGAATATCAGAGCTGTTAATTAAACAGAGTTGAGTATCATTGTAGCAGAATGTGTTGAAAACCACTCAATGGGTAGGGAATATTTCTGGCTCTGATTTCAGGGCCGATGGGTTTGTCATGGTGTAAACAGAAAGTGTGAACACTCTCCACAATCAACAAACATCTTTGTGAGTGTCAGACTCTGCACACAGCTGGTCAACTGGAGTAAATTTGAGGTCTCTGTCTGGGAATAATCCATCAAAAACATGTCGCTTTGAAGACTTAATTGCCACATGCCTTCATTTGCACGCACTTCATTTCACACTTCACTTAACACCGTAAACGTAAACAACATGATTAAAATGAACTACATAGAGGATAACCTATCAAATAATTGGAAGACAGAGAAGTAAATTAGACAAATCTAAACAAAATCAAAGATGTCCTTTTCGGCTGGTATCAATATCATGAGGATCACACATCGGAATTCACTTTGTCTTTTATTCATGACGCTTCTTTGCCAGGTATTACAAGACTCCTTGATTTAAATGATGAGGAGCATTGATTGTCAACTCCCATCTCGCCGCCGTTGATCATGCAGCGCTCAATACGAGACAGCGCCGCAGCTGTGATGAAATACTGATGATGTAAAATAAGGTTACTGGAGGCCGTCAGAGAGTTCCTGCTCGGGCGGTGTTGTTTGTCTTGTCCGCAGATGTTGCTTGAAGTGTAGACAGATGTTAAGACCTCCCCGATGTGCATCCGACGTGTCACATCAAAGCCCAGCTCATTACTGGGAAAGAATTAAATTCATCCTCATCCAGATGTGAAACGCCACCAAAAAAGGAAAGAAAACTGCATTGTGGAGTTTACGAGTGAGCATTGAAAAAGTATAAAAAGCGCAGAAAAGGAACAAATGAGGTGGAAGATTGAGAGATCTGATCAGAAAAAAATAACTCAGATTTGGTTTCTCATTCAACAAGTCATGCCGTCCCCGTTTTCATCATTATTGATATAAATCACAAAGAGGTATTTTTAATGTTTGATTAGTCCGTCAAATATGCGCCGGCATTATCTTGGCCTTTTCAGGCATGCAAAATCAATGCTTATGGCACAGCGCCCTGTCTCAGATGTGTCATTCAGCCTGTATGCGAGGAGACACTTGGGGAAGAGCCAGGGGAGGAAGATGAAAGTGAGAGGTACCGCTAACATCCACCCCAGACAGTTGTTCATGAATATCAAAGAACAGCTGTGAATGGAGGCAGGTTCGCATCATTTTTTACTCATTATCTCAAAGCACTGGAACACATTGCAATTAAATGGTTTCATACTCCTTAAAGTTTGTGTCTGTCACTCACTCGCCACCATAAGTTTAATCAAGCGATGTTGATTCATGTAAAGAACTCTGATACAAGTCAAACATGCTCTCTAACACCTACAGTATATATTGTAGGAATACAAGTTGAAATGTGTTGGTTGTTAATTCTGAGCCAGCATCTGCTTTTGAAGCATGCTGAGCAATAAAATGAATTAAATCGATACAGGAGATGCCTCTCTCTTCGGCCATGGCTCCCCCCCCCCCCTCTTGTCCTTTGCTCTTGAAGGGCATCGCCTTGGCAACGCGTGAGGAAACAAGTGGTGCTCTTCAAGGTTCCTCAGACATTAGGGTCAACACTAATCTGGTAGGGATGTGATAAACAGCCTGAACCCGAGCCAAAATCACTTCAAATAGAGCAACACGAGACACGGCGGATGCCAAGAGGGATAGAGGCGTGACTCATAGAGCGCCTTTAAAGATGGAAAACATGGAAAACATGAGCAAAAGGGAAATTGTTTATATCTATGTGAAATTGTGTCTTGTCGATTTGAAGCAGCCTCATCTCATCCTGACAACACAGAAAAGGCTTCTTTCTAATTGACTGGTCACTAAGCCCTGCTTCCCATAGTTACTATTGCCAAGGCTGTCAAGCTTTCCGTTCACAAAGTTTACAATGATAACAGTACGATGATAATGATAACAGTATGATAACAGTACGATGATAATGATAACAGCATGATGATAATGATAACAGCATGAAAACAGTATGATAACAATACGATGATAATGATAACAGTATAATAGTACAATGATAATGATAACAGCACGATGATAATGATAACAGCATGATAACAGTATGATAACAGTACGATGATAATGATAACAGTACGATGATAACGATAACAGTATGATGATAATGATAACAGTACGATGATAATGATAACAGCACGATGATAATGATAACAGCATGATAACAGCATGATAACAGTACGATGATAATAACAGCACGATAACAGTTTAACAGTATGATAACAGTATGATGACAACAGTACGATGATAACGATAACAGTACGATGATAACGATAACAGCACGATGATAATGATAACAGCATGATAACAGTATAACAGTATGATGACAACAGTACGATGATAACGATAACAGCATGATGATAGCAGCATGATGATAATGATAACAGCAGTGCATATTTACTATGGCATTCCCAGACAATTTTTAAACAATTAATCTTCGATTTTTAATAAATAAAAGCAGGCTTCTTGTTTAAAGTCAATGGCCGTGGATTTTGTCGGCTGAAGTTGAATGTCGCTAGCAGATTTTTTCAGATGTATCTAACTAATTTAACGCTAAATTTTGTTTCAAGTATTACAGCGTTCACCCTACTGGTTTAAGACTGCAACCGTAATCCAGGAGAAAATATGTTTGTCTCAAAATGTAATTAAATGTAGTTTAGTTATATACACACGTCATTTTTAGTCTGCATCCTCCTCGGCTGACGTGTGTGTTGTGTAACATGTCACACAATGACTGTTGGCCATGATGTAATCAGGAATAATAACTAAAGCGTAATCAGTTTTTTTGTATTTTATATAAACTTGTAGGTAAAGTAGGACATTTTGCATCATTTATAGAATTCACAAGACACACTTCCTTTTTTTCCCCCCATTGTTCACCTTTTGGTTTAATTCATCACACAGCTTTATCTTATTATCTGAAAGTAATTTTCCATGACTGGACTTCAGAGTTATGATTACAACAGAAAAAGGTCAGCATAATGAAGGTAATAGTACGTCACATTATGTCTTCTTAACAATTAGAGTATTGCTGGGTCCCTAAGAGTATTTCAGCTTTGGTCTGCTTGTTATTTTTCCTCTGAATAAAAGTCAACGTTAATCTGACCAAACACATTTTTTACAATTCAGATATGGAGACTGACAAAACTAGACAAAAATATCTTTGGGATTGACATCAGAGCTTTATGTATATTGTTGATGAGGTTGAAATGAATCTCTCAGTGAAGCCTGTCACCTGGACGCCGCTGAGGTGGCTGGCGAGGGTTTGTGTCGTGCTTGTGTGCAGCTGGGTTGTTCAGCCGCAAAGTTTACCAGTGGGCGCAGTTGATGGAGACAACATATCCAAACATTCGCATGAGGTGGCACTTCATTAAAAACTTAGACTTTGATGCGAGGCGGTTCATATTTGACAGCGCGCACCCGTTTCACGCGGCATCTCCGAAATAATTCCTTATTATATTATATAATCCTTCATATTCTTATAAGAATACGAAGGATTATATAATATAATCATAGTCTCTCCCTGCAAAGTTCTCCCACTTCCTGTCTTCCCAAAGCAAGGTCCTTTTTATTCTGCATTTATAATGCAAATGTGCTCAAGAAATGCATTAAGATGAGTGATTTCTGCTATTCTTCTCTTTCCATTACCTTATAATGGCACTCGGCATGTTTTATACATTTCAGAAAGAAGGGGTGTGATGATCAGGATGTCCTCCTTTCCCTGTCCATTATCCGGCGCCGCTACGGAGCCAAAAGCCACAGGTGCTAATGGCCATGTTTTTCACACGCTGCCCGTGCCAACTTCTAATGCACTGTAGTGACAGTTTGGGTCCAACTGTTCATGCACATGCACAGTCCATTTGTCTCTGCCTCTTGTTGAAAAGCTCTTGTGAAGCCTGACATGCCTATAAAAACCTCTTTCTGCCACAGAGAGCGAGAGGCAGAGAGAGTGATGGAGAAACGGGGATATATTATATTAATGAAGCGGTGACAAAAAGGTGGGTGTTGTATGAATGACAGAATAATAGGGTGACAGCAATGAGTAAGCTCAGTGGCTCCGAATCTATGCGTTAATTAACACAAATGAGTGTCATGCCACCGTGAGTGATGGGCTGTGGGTTAATCCCAGCTCCAGGAGGAAGCGCTTTTGATTTATTTTGTAAAGTGCATGGTTATTTTTCCACATCTTTTCCTCCCCTAGCATATCCTCGATATATGCGTCTTTTATTTTGAGACACGGTGTTCTAAATGTCGCTAATGATGATGAATCAGTACCGACAGCAACCGGAGTTGTTATTCAGATAGGGTGTGTGCGTGTTCATCTGAAGACTTATAAATGCGTCGGGGTTGACATTTTGACAGGCCTCTGCAAACTGTTCCCATTGATTGATGTGCCTGCACGCTCCCTCTGCCTTGCTGCCGTCCAATAAACTGCGGCGGCTGCAGCGGAAAGACTCCCCATTTATCAGCATCTTAATTACACAACAGAGTGGCTCAAGACCTTGTTAGTCCGAGGAAAATAAGCATTGTTATGCTATACCTGATGCTGTGGAAGCAATTCCCACAGTGTTTATATTTTGCAATGCTGTTTGAGAGATAATGGATGATTTATGAGCTCTTTTTTCCCAGCCACTGGTTGAGGACAGAGGCACTCTCACGAGACAAAAGTCTTCACACCTAGTACCAAAGAATATTGTAGGTGATACAAGGAGGACATTCACGTTTAGTATTGTTGGCTTGGCAAGTGGATCTTTTGTACTCGCAAAGCCAGGTTTCTGGGGTAGTTGAGTTTTTTTAGCATGGAACTGGGTGGCTTAGTTCTTATCAACCACCTTAAACCAAAGCTGCTCTATAACAAAGATGACGCCGCATTAGGCCTACAAGTTCCGGCCATTGGTTTGAAATGGTAAACACTTCCTGTCTCCTAAGTGGGTGTGGTCATGGCGTGTTCACCCCCCCCACACAATCTCTTCATCTTGTTTCAAAGTGTTGTAAATGTCGTGAGGATGGATGAAAGCAGATTGGGTTGTATTTGCAAAATGTATTTATATTGTCTTTTGCTAACATTAGATATAAACACAGCTAGCAGCCATATTTAGCATACAGAAAATAAGCTAGCTCAACGTTCATTGCCAGATCTCACGAGTGTGTTGCTGACACAGAGAAAGGTATTGAACAAAGTACATTTTCTTGGGATTTGTCCGTCTGAAAAATGCTATTTTAGAGTCAGAATGTTTGGAAGATATGTTTTCTTGTGAAAAATGGATCCAATATTTACCTTGGTGACTATGGAGTAGAAGAGTCGGTCATAATCTGTGTTCACCTTCACTTCTCCGACTAGAGTTAATAGACTCAGATCCTGCAGCTAGTCTCCTAAATGGACGGGGCAGTGGCGAAACCCATGTGACACAGATACAGGAAACTGACTCTCGGTGGGCAATTTCCTTTCTGAACTGTCTCTACTTCAACATCAACATTAGTTAGATCCAATTTCCTGCAAAATGATAAAAAAAGAACAGTCCCTTGGGGTGCACTTCAGAACTATATTAAAGTATTGTGTAATAGTGCTTAATTTGTGTTTTTTTAGCCCAATTCCCACTCTGTACATTCCAACCTTTAAGTTATACATGTACTTGTGGTGTAGCCAATCTAAGAAGTGTGGAACAATGTGCCATTGAATACCTCTCAATATGGAATGACATGTGTGAGTGTAGAGAAAACATAACTTGAGTTAAATGTGTGAATCCCAGAACAAGGCAGTGAAGGATATAATCATGTGAATCGAATCCTTGAGAATTCAGCGTAATCACCCTATTCCAAGGATGCATCTCTTTCTTGATGAGAGCGCGGTCTTCCAACTTGAAAATTCTCCTCCAATAAACCATGAGTGGTGATCTGAAGGGCACGGTAAAGATGGCTAATGAAAAAAGCTATTTTGATAAGCAGATAAGCATATATTGTGCTGATTCGTGGCAGATATGAGGGGAAAATATCAGAAACTGCTAATTCATACAATTTATGTTAAATGTGATCAGCATTGGTTTAATACTGAATTAAATCATGTCAGAAATGGCCACTGACACCAGGAGAAGCATGTTCACAAAACTTTTTTTTTTTTTTTTTAAACTCTGCCTCTTACTATTTTAGGAAACTATCAATGAATGCTCAGACATGAGAGCCTATTTCCCACCGAGATGAAATGAAAGGCGGCGCATTTGGTCTCCGGTGTTCATTCTCCTCTTTGACTACCTGCACTCAAGTTTGCTGGGACGTCATGAAACGTCTCTTAAAGAACCAAAATAAGATGACTCACAGCACTGAACTCCATATGGGAATGTGGTCATTGCAACAGACATGGCAACTAAAAGTAGCAGTAAAACAATAACTGAAGTCCTGTCCTACTTTCCAACTAGCTTGTGTCCCATTGGCCTTCGTTCCACAATGTATTCTCGTATTGTCACATCGAAAAGAACTTTGTGTCTTTGTGGAAAGCTGGAATATTCAGCTGGGTAAATCCCCTCGATTCCTTTTATTATTATTTTTTTTAGCTTTTTGGAAACACCAATAAAATAAACTACAAAATGCAGCGTGGAACGAAGGCTACAAGAGCTAGCCTGGATGGGGCTCTGCGCCATAGATACGAATGCTCTGTATCATGGTTATAATCAGGGCCAAATAACTTGCATGTTGAACATGCAAGTTCACCAAATTTTAAATGCAGAGAACAAAATAAAAAAACAGGCATTTATGGTGGTGGATGCAGCTAAATAGTTACGGCTATGTGTTAGGTTATTAGGCTAATGCATTCATATGGAATGAGGCAGACGGCAAACTAGATGTGATGTTAGAGGACGAGAACAATTCGGTGAGGCCGGCAGAGCATACCAGGCACAGTAACGGTAGACAGCAGCAAGTTAAAATATCTAAACTTTTTGCCGTCCTCCACTACGGAATTTACAACCGGATGTTACGTTGCTCCTTCACACCAGAGAAAGTTGTGTGGTGGAAAAAAAACTATACAATAGTACCGAATGAGTCCTATAATACTGAAACAATAAACTTTGAGGAAAGAAGGTTGTCTTTAAAGTATTTGTTCTCTGGCCAGAGAAGGATTTCATCGTCATACAGACTACAGCGCAGTCAGCATTTATTCCAGTGTCTCGCTTATAAGCATCTCAGCACACAGGGTGGGGGAACATCAGGTATTTACATTATAACAATCGACCAGCAGTTTCAAGCTCCCCATTGACCCCTCCAATCATCCACCCAGTACTAGCACAGGGAAGATTCTCTATCACAGTCGTGTTAAGTTTTCAACAGAATGTTAAGAGAAAAACACATTTTACTAGAATACTTAATTATATTTGACATATTTTATCCCTTTATAGCATCATATCATGCTTCTTTCATTTTGCCGTCCTGCCACTTCGTCTGACAGTTTCTTTGTTTTTCCAGCGCCGTCCAGAAGGTGTTGTCCGTCTGCTGTCCACCTGATTCCATGTGAATGCAGCATAACAAGCTCACTGTGATACGGCAACTGTAGTTAGCAGCAAGGGCACTAATCTGTTTAACATTAGCTTGAGTCCTCAGTTAGCAGCTACTTTTAATTATCCAGAAATACTCTTCATCAGCAATGTCGCTTACACAGCAATCCCCAGTGCTGACATTAGCTAGTATTAGCCATTTAGGCTAACGGTCACACTAGAAGAAGTAGCAGCAAAAAAAAAAAAAAAAAGTAAGAGTGTATATTTGGGTTGTAGGGTGTGTTTCACCGTTTATGAACTAGCTGCCTCCAATCTGTCATTTTTCATATATTTTATGACTCAATCATTTTGTTATGACAGGTTATGAAGTGTACATTAAGGAAAAAGTGTCCCCTGGCTCTTAGTGAATGTGAAATAAAACGTTTGCAATAATACTGTTAGTCTGGATCAAAACATTGATTCACAGGCTTTGTATCCTGATGTGTACCAGGTTTATTGTACCAGGTTTATTGACACAAAAAAATAAAGCAAGATGTTCTATTCACAGAGCTGCAGAATTTGCAGGTTGTTGTATTTCAGATTTTACCAGCGTCCAAACTGACAAGGATGGCTGTAAATTCATGGATTTCAAAATGATTGGGATCCTTCGAGGAGCACAAAGGAATGTGACTTTGAGTTGCGTTTTGCCCTTAGACTGCATTTGTACACATTGAACAGTGACCTTGGTGGGTCTAGTAGCAGAACAATAACACAGGCGAGTGCAACCTCAATGACACAGGTACACCAATATGAGGATGGTCTTTCTGGTCGCCATATCCGCACGCAACTTTGAATCATCAAGCTGCTGTTGCGTTAGTTTGATCAGAGCACAGTTACCAACCAACCGAAAGTCTTGCATTTTTAGTGTTCAGAGTCTGACCTCAATAATGTGACATGTTGCTGACAACACAAAAGAAATGCATTGAATATATATGAGGCCAATTTGAGAGTCCATTTTGTAGAGTGGTGCAGGATTGAGTCCTAAAACCCAGAAATGAGTTAGTATTCTTGTACTTCCTGTTCCCTCGTCTCGAAGTCAAAGAGGTCTTTTGAATGGGTTTTTGGTTATATGCCTGAAAAAGGTCTGTTGTTAACACAAGCTTAAGATATTTCAACGTTTTGTTCTATGACATAAAACAGTCACTAAATACCCCTCCCATGAATTATGAAGCCTTTACGTGCCTTTAAAAAGGCGGTTGATAACAAGCGGCTAAATGAGACGACAGATGCAGACCAGTCCGCCCTCAGAGCCTTGTTGTGTATACTCACGCTCATTAGACCGTGGTGTAGTTGGTTTATTGCCTAACATTAGCTTTATACTGCCGATTGCATTTGTGAACATCATCTGGCCAAACTAAACATGCAAGTGTCATAAACGTTTGTTTGGCTTATTTTCTGCAATAATCCAAAATCCAATGGAAAAATCCCATTGGCTTTTTGCGGAGGGAACCAGTGCGATGCTAACTTCTGGGGCTGGCCTAAAATACCCCATCCCTGCACCACTGTATTATAAGGCTTATTTTCTGTGTTGCTCCATACTTTCCCTGTTTTTCTTGTACCACCTACAGGGCCAAATTGCTACGCGGACACAACCGTAATACCGGCCGGCCGAGAGGTGAAGATCGACGAGTGTACAATCTGCTACTGCACATACGAGGAGGGCACATGGCAGATTGAGCGGCAGGCCACCTGCAGTAAGAACGAGTGCCAGCGGAGCTAGAGACTGGCACGGTCAGAGGGGACATTGGCCCGAAACACCAGCGCCAATACGCATGTGAACTCTCGGCCTTCCGCGCTGTATACCGGACGCCAGGGTCGGACAGCAGCCCTCGAGTTTTCAGCATTTATAGTCACTCCTGTATTACTGAGAAAAAAAAGCTTTTATGAAAGTTTATAATCCACACAAAGAATATCTATTTATCTATGTATTAAATTATATATGAATATCCACAAATATAGGAGTCATTAATGCTGAAGTAGTGAACTACTATTTTTTATAGCCTCTGTATTTTATTAAGCAATGTATTGGACCAGAGGTCAATAAAACAGAATGTATAGAACACACACAGCTGTCTTTAGAGGTGAAAACCTCAGTGTCTCGATGTGTGGTGTCACCCGACAAATCCTGACACCTGCCCCTCTCCCACCAAAGTGCAGACTAGACGACGTGCGATCCATTTGCTGTGTAGGACGATCAAGTGCAGAGTTAAAAACAGAAGGAAATTCAAGAGGACTTTTGACTGTTTCCTGATTTCTTTTATCTTTTTTGGATGTTCAAACGTGTTTTGATTTGAAAGTGCTTTTTTGTATTTCTCTTGGTACCGTGTGTTCATGTTTCAAATAAACGTCAATCTGGGCTCTGTAAATGCTCCAATGGTACATCTCAGCTGGAGGTCATGTTTGTTGCTGTACGGGTGGTGTTTTACATTTACAAACTTTCAACTGAATGGAAATGTTCGCAATTTCACTTCATCAAATTAAGTTGAGATGGACCAATCAACCCAATTTTGTGTTCCAGATATCACAGGTAACCTTTGAGCAAATACTCTCTTTAAATCAAAGCATATATTATTAATTTTCTTCTTTAAGCTCCAGATAAATATTGAATGAGTTGTAAAGTCATTTGGTGATGCCGTGGTTTAACTTTCAATATCTATAAGCATCACAATATAAACAAAGAGAGTTTAGAATACAGAGTCTCAATAGTTGCCTCTGCATTTTTAACTCCATTAATAAAAGACAGACTGGACACTCCGATGTCATTGATCCCAATTTGCTTCCAAAATTTAGAAATTGAAAGGTCATAAGACTTGCAGCATATTTTCCATGTCTTCATCTTCAATTTGAGGATGACGAGTAATGACTGCGTGTATCTGGCAGAGCCATGGGGCCCATCGACCGGCAGATCAAAATGACGATTAATAATTTAAGTTCAGGTTATGATCGCTGAAGGGCGGGCTGTGATAAATGGATGCAGATGGTGTGTATCTCTTCCTGTCATCTTTTGCATTTGCGGCGCGGCGCTCTCTGTGTCACCCTTTGCAATGTGTGCGGGCCGCTCTGCAAAACTTTTTGATCGAGGGGTTGCCAGACAACGATGCTGCATCTCCAGCAGTGAGACGTGCCTGTCAGCCAGCCAGCTGGATCGAGGTGAATAAGCCTAAATGCATGTACATGCTACGTAACAGGCTTCTCTCAGAGCAGTGGGGGACCGGCGGCACAGATCTATTAAGGTTCTCTGGACAGCCTTAACTCCTCTGCTTCTACGACTGTAAAGTTCCTCTCAAACCAAAACCTCATTCGTTCATAGTAAACAGGACTTGTGCTCGTGCATACAAGCGGTGAATAATTGTGAGATTTTTCGCTCCCATTCACCAGACCTCAATACCAAGTGCTCATTTTTATGTGCCTCCCCCACTCAATTTCTTTCTATTTAGAGGAATTACTGCAGTGTCGTGTCTATTCTTTCATTTTACAAGATAATGTTCCCTTACGTCTGATTGCCCAAAGCATCTTATACCTGCTGTGTCTCAGCCAGTGAAGTAATGACTCTGACCAGGGACGTTATCTATCACCCCTATCTGCTCTATCCAGGTCATTAACATTCACAATTGGCTTCAGATCAGTTCATATTCCAGCAGTTATTCAAGATCAATTCTGTGTTTGACTGCATAGAAGAAAGTGGTGATTAAAACTTTCTATAGAGTCTACTCATCACAACCGAGGCTGGGTCTTTTACTTTGAAATACAATTCCCAGAGTGGTACGCATCTAAACTCCTTCAAAGACAGGCCATTAATTGGACACATCTGTTGGAGAAACCCATAAGAGATTAGCTTGGTCTCCCCAATGCCATAACTATGTAATTAGGCTCCTGCCCTGTTCTGGACAATGCACACTGCTGCAATGAGATGAGATCGTGTGCTCATATTACAGTAAGTGATGAAATTCATTATTCATCTACAGCAATCGGCCAGCTTTGCAATTTGAAATTAAAGCACCATACATTTTGAGAAGCACAGAACTCTTGCCTACAAACGAAAGTTGACAGCTTCGTCAGCACACGGCTTACTCTTAGTAACTCACTAAGATAAAGGCCCTCGTTCAAATGTCCTCCAGAAGTACTGTCTCTTGTTGGAACCACAATGGCAAATGGAACAGTGAAGATTGTACGTGTCTGACAACATTATGGAAAGGACCTTAAAGAGTGATGTGAGCAAACACCCCCCCCCCCCCCACTGTGGCCATGTTCGTAATCGCACACTAACATACCATTCATACTACAAATGATGGAAAATTAAGTACTATATTATGACCCTTGAACTTACTGCCCCACAATGCATTGCTTGCATCTGGGTGGCAGGCTAAAAGCTTTTAATACATTTTAACATGTTTTTCAGACGAGAGAATAACTGTTTGAATTCCTAATACGAGGTCAGTTTTACCAAATGACGCCTGAAATTTGCCGCGGCATTTTCAGAGATGATGAACATTGTAAACAATTATACCTGCTGGAGTTATTAGTGTTATCAGGGTGAGCTTGCTAACAGTAGCATAGCCTCAGAGGTGCTGGCATGGTTGTACACTCTCCTGGACATTCTGTAGGGCTAGCCAAAACATTTCCCACCTCTTCCATCTTTTACACTTCAGTCAATTTCACACTGAGCAGATTAAAAAGTATAAGGGAAAAACTCAGTCCACTTAAAAATACAAGAATGTGGCTCCGGACGGGAATTAAATTACAGGAGGACCAGTTAGTTCACTATAAAACAGTAGGAAATGGTCGATGTAATTATTGCGAGGTGAAAAACGACCAAAGTACTCACTCCTGGCAGGATTAATATCCCTGACCAGGGCAGGTGATGTAAAAATCTTCCCACCTTCCCTGGAGAAATGAATCCGGTGTAGAAATGGAGCTTCAGTCTTCTTACACCAATCTCTGGTGTCAAATTCTTTAGAAAAAGCAACGCTGAAATGTTTTCTCTCGAAGCTTTAGGAACCTATTTTGTTTTTCACGGTTTGTTAGCAGTAATGTGTTTTCCTGTTTGACCTTATTTTGTGTCACTCATATTACAAATCCTCACAGACAAAAGGATGAGGAAGTTTGTTTCTGCTGGTGTCACATCAGCACTGTCCTTGATTCTGCAGGGTATCGATGACAGCAACTTTGAAAAATAAAGACGTGGCTGAAGTGATGATGAGGAATATATATATTTTTGTGATCAGTCACATAACTTAGTAGCAGAATTGGAGCATGAACATAACAATACGAGCCCCAAGGACAGCTGAAAGAGGACTCGGCCCAATGGCACTCAGCCATTGCTATATGGTAAGCACAGCATATATGGTAGTCACCAAATGTAATCCAGAGTACATGAACGCCCCCCCCCCCCTTATCTTTCATGGTGGACACAAATTAAACCCATTCATGTGACTATGCAACTGTAAGAGCTAGTAACGCAGTATTTAATATCAACAAAGACCACTCATGGTGGGCGGGACAGGTCCAACATACACAGGGCTTTCAGCCATGAGACCGGTGTTGGACACCTCGTGTCCCGTGGTTTTGATGCCTAAACCTAACTTTTATTTTGTAACGTAATGTCCCGAAAAATAATTCATTCCGAGCATCACGAAAAAAAACCTGACAATTTGTTTACCCTGTACACCAAACCAATAAATGGCATTTCGTGACCATTTCACAAATGGGTGGGAGACTGTGTTGATATGGTTGAGGTTATAAAACATATTGAATCTACAGGCATGTTTTTAACATGTAAATACTAACATTTAATCAATATTGCCTCAGTGTGCCTGCTGCCAATTTTACTGCCAAAATGTTATGGCAAAGAAATAAGAACTGGGGAACACCCAATATTTTGAATAAAGGAACAAAGCACTTTCTCACTGTGCATGCAACTTGTCTGGGTTTAGATGACAAAGAACACGAAGTAAGCATATAAAGGAAAACATTAAAAAGTTGCTTTTGAAAGGAAATGGCACATTGGAGAGTGAAGCCCTCAGCTAGAAAAACACTATTTTATTTAAATGCCAAACAATCTTATTTCACCAGCCAAAAGGAAAACAACTTTTGTGACATGGTTGTAGTTGTTGCTGAATAAATTACGCCAGCTGGTACTATAGCTATTAGCACGTGTGATGTTAAAATATAGGGTCTCACTCTCATTCATAGGCTGCCAGCAAATACAGGTGTCTGCTTACATTACAAACAAGTAATGCAAAGTTTAACATGACAGTTTCGTGTGCTGAGCAATGTGGTGGAAACAGAGACATTATTAGCTGTAATATTTATGTTACCGTTGACAAAATTATATTCATGCGTTTTTATACTTTTCAACTTATATGCCAACCTAAGGCTATCAACAAAAAAAACAAACATTTATCAGGATAGTTCGACATCAAGCAGAAGTTTTATAAAACATGTTCAAGTCATCTTTTCAGTTGAAGGGAAACCTTTTATGGGTTTCTTTTCAGGATTAATGCGATTCAAGCTGTGTGCAGTAGAGTAAAGCGCTTTGAGTGGTCAGAAGACTAGAAAGGAGCTTTATCAATGCAAGTCCGTTTAGCATATAAGCTGACTTTAAGTGACTCAGAGAAGCTCTCTACAGAGAGAGGCTGAGACAAAGAAAGGATCAACTTCAGATTAAATCACACTGCATTCATATCGCTTCTAAGTATTTTACTCACTGTTTAATTTGCAAGTTATGTAGCGATATTGTACTCCACTTTATATTTTGATCTGTTAGAAGTTTCAGAAACATTTCACGACTAATTTTGTGAGTAAATATTATGTGTTAGGCATGTATTATATATATAAATATATATATGAATATATGAAGATCATATGACTGAGAAAGTACTCAGAAAAGGACAGACTAATAACTGAGAACTGACTTTTTTGTCCATAGCTGACGTATTTTTATCAATATGTAGCACATTCGTCCCTGTTTTAATAAGTTTCTCAGCCAGTAAGTTATTGAAACCCATGTAATTAGTTAACTACACACGCTTGAGGGAAGATACTATGATGAATATTTCCAATTTCTCCAAAACCTGATAAAGTCCTTTATTGCACTGAGTGGAATTTGAAGAGCCCCATTGAGTCTTCTGAAACAATAATAAGTCAACGTTATGTCACACTGCGGTGCAAAATGCAGAACACGGTGAGATATCGAGACTTTATATGAACGTTTTTACAGCTTTGGTTTGTCTTCAAAGTTCAGAGTAGAGATGGCATTTGATTGAGGTTTTAGATCAAAACACTTCAGTGCCAACTCCAATCTAAAGTTTTGAGAGCACAGGGTTTTTTTCCCATGGTTTCACATTTACGAGTGTAAGCCTGCGTCGACGGCCTGATCTGTCTGCAATCTTATGAAATGCATTAAATGCTTTGTCAAGACAATGATTTGACAGGGGTGAAAATGGTACATGAGCCCATAAGAAAGGGAAATAAGCAAAGAGTCAAAGTGCAGTTTACCTGCCTGCATCTATAGCAGGCAATGTTAGGGAACTTTGATTAATAATAGTCTTCAGAAAGCAGCTCACGCAGCTCTTAAATCTCATCGAACACGGCTACACGAAGAATTCACTTTCTCACAATGCTGGGCTGATCCACCTTCATGGGCGTCTCACTTATTAGAGGTCAATAACTATGTATAGGACTTTGTTTTCTGTTGCACGCGTATCTTCAAACAGGACGAGCGAGATGACGGCTGAAGGTTTATGAATATTTAATGTCACATTTGCAGCATTTACTTCAATTTCAGAGGGAGCGCTGAGCTTTTAACCGGAATCACTTTAAATAAAAGAAGGCTTGTTATCTGTAAGTGCATTCAGGCTTTCTGCTTAATATGGGGCTGTTATCAACGGCGCGGTTCATTAGTAGATTTGCAATTCTTCTGTAAGAGACCCGGGCCCTTTGAATTTCTGCTGCGAGACTACAGAGTGAATCCTAGCCCTCTGTTTTCTGCTTTTTATTCCTCCAAACTCTACTGTTCTCAACAATAACTTCACTGGACAGCTGCTAAATGCTGGTAAAATGCTTTGAGAATTATATTTGTACCTTCTGAAAGGGTTTCTAAACACATCACCCCAAATCCATTAAATCCAGCTTTGAATCTCTTGACAGTTCTGCGAGTCATCCTCGGAGCCACATGTAACATTGCCATGTGATTACGACGCTCCTTGATCAATCTGAGTGAATCACTTCATGATTGAGCGCCTAAGTCTCCAGAGTCTCGGGCCTGAAATTGTCCTTTATAGATTTGGTATTATATCTCCAGCATTCCTCCTCTGCCATTAGCCAGACTTTCACATTTTCAATTTCACCTCTCTGCCTCGTGCTTGCCTCCAGATGAGGGTGACACTGTTGCAGTGTTGAATTGTCTCCCCATTCATACATCTGGGGAGCAAATCTCACAAAGTGACAGATATGCTTAGATTACCGGGTTTTAGAAGGACAGGATACCTAACTTGGTATTTGTATTACTGTTAAGATGTAATCTAAGCCTGGGAGAAGGCAAATCCCCTATTTTCTCTCAATGACATGGGCTAGATAGGTGACTGCAGGTTCAATCTGGTCCTATCCATCACAGGTTGTTGTGGGCCAGGTAGGTGAGTCATACTGCTTAAGAGCATCTTGGAGGACAGCGTCTCAGCATTTCATCCACAGCAGACAGCCAACGCCAATGTGACCTGCTTGCTGAACACTTTTCAAGGGGGGCTCAATTCAGCAGAGCGCTGCTGAGCCACGCACATCTGCATAAGTTGCTGTCAGACGGGAGATAGTATTGTGGATTGTTAGGTTATCATAAAGCGAGCAGCTTTTGTGTCGGCCTTGTGGAATACCAAGTGTTTGTATTTGCAACACAGCGTTCATCCTGGGGTATTCTTTTTTTTCTTCTTCCTTTTCTCGCGGCCCTTGTATGGTAATTCATCATCCAGGTCTTGATACATACTGTGAGACTGCCCGGTGAATGTATTCGCCACTGGCTCACACGCTGCTGCAGACTCCTCTAGGATATTTTGTACATGAAAACTATAGGGAAGACAGGCCTCAATGCAAACAAGCTAGCAGAATTAGTTTCCTTGCTTTTTTTGCCCTCCCAAAGAACATAAACAGCCCTGTGGGCAGAGAGGAAATGGAGGTTCAGACCATGGGCCACCGCTCTGTGGTTTCTTTACTGCGTTTTAGCCTCGAAAGCAGGTAATTTCACTGTGGTCAGAGGGAATGGAAACAGCCTAGGTGGGCAACACGGTAGCGGTTTAATAATGGAAACCAAGGTCTCGGGGGACAAGTCCATCTTTCTGAGCAACAGAGAAAGTCCATTACCCTCAGTGTTTCTTTACCGAATGTAATGTCTCATTTGTAATTGAAAATCAGAGGTGTGTTATTGCGCACCGATCAAACAGCACATATGTGGAGTGGTGTAAGCCACCTGACAGCACGCCACAGAGCCCAAAGAAATCCCTAAATGATCTAAAACGGTGGTGGCCAACCTTTTAGTCTGACCCCCATATGCCACCACACATCTCTATCAGAGAAGCTCAAGTACCCCTTCATCATTTTAGTTTTAGCTAAAAATTTATTTTTCTACTGTTTTTCCATTACTTTCAGCTAACTGTTTCGGTTCATCCATTACAATAAGCTATTTCAACTCATTTAAATGTTTGATATGTTACACTATACACTTTTCACAAACCTCATGAAACTGCATTAGAACCCCTGGTTGGGAATCAAAAATGCTAAACCTTTGTCATTTGCGTGACTTGCTTGTCTTTTAAACAGCGCTTGTGTTCATTTGCATTTATCTTTGGATCATTATTTCTCCCTTTCACACTTAATAGTCCTCCATTTCTGGAAGCTCATGGGTGTTCTTCCTTGTAATCTAATTAATTACTGTAATGATGTGAGACCTGAATGGGTTACTCACTGTACAGTAACAGCCCCCCCCCCACCCCCACCCCCCCCACCACCACCAGTTATCTCCTGTTGTACTGCCCCAGTCTTCTTTGCAAGGAAGACAGGGACTGTTATCCCAACTCACTCAGGATTTACAGCTGCTTGTATATCTGCTGTTGTCAACATATTCATCACAGAAAGTGACATTTCATTATGCCGACTCTCCCCTGGGGAAAGTTAACATTAAACATCATGCTCATGCGGCATCATGATAGACCGGAGGGTGCTTTGCGGGGGAAGAGTGTGTGTGTGTGAAAACTTCCATATTAAAAGCATAATAAAAGGAGCAGATTTTTCACTCCCACCACCCTCATGAAAAATGTACAGCAGCATATTCATTACTTCATTGAGCTAAGTGAGTGTGACAAGCGGAGAGCTGCAGCAACCGAGGGCAGGGAAGCAGCACCACAATGAAGCCCTCGGCCAGTCTCTGAGGACACGGCTACCCCCGCCGCTCGTGGGGGCTTCATCTCTGCACTCCGTTCGGATAAAATCCGAACGGTTGAGGGTTCCGCACACGGCATGAGACAGAGTTCACTCAGGCCAATTTGTCCTCTAATCTAATGCATGCACGGTCATCGGGGCGCTAATCAATTCACTGCCTTTTCAGTGTGATGAATATGACCCATGAGCCATGACTTAAGACCCTTATGCTATAAATGTGATCATGCATTTTCATCAGTTTACCAGACACACGCACATAATCCCAAAAGTGGTATGCATTAGGCTAAGCGTCAGACATGGATTAGGTTCTTTGTTATGAACTGGATTGTAGGCTACACCGTGCATACAAAGAGACGGATTTACGCGGGTGTGACTTTCATGAGATATAGCCCCAAAGATTTCTGCAGACGCCTAATGCATCAAAACTGGATACACAAATGACATGAACAACTGCAAACAATAATAACTGCCTGTCATCTGTTTATTTACTTGATTCCCTAGCGCAGTTTGCATTGAAGGATGCTGTCCGTCTACATTTTGGAGCGTCCTCTGCACTCTTGGATGATCCCTCCCCCCCCCCCCCCCCCCCCCCCCGTAGCCATAACTCCTCCCGGCCCCGCCTGTCTGATCCCGAGGTGTCATGCCGGGTCACCCTCAGCCCCCGTTGTCTGATTACCAAAAATAATGCCCTGCCCAGAGCACATCAGCCCATATTGTCTTCAGCACAACACTACAATTGTGACTTTGCTTTGATGACCCTCTGCAGCAGCACCAGCAGCAACAATGCCTCTTAATCCAGAGCAACAGTTTCCCTCAGATGAATGCAGCCTGCCCAAATGAATGGCTGCCGCACTGTAGCACGGGACCTATAGCACCATGGGTAAAATGTGCGACTTAAATAATTTCTGAGACTGTGGAGGAGTCTAGAGAATGGCAGACACGCTGACTAATAACATGGGATTCAGTAACAAGGGCTGCTCCGATGGTAATGACTCCTCACTCCGGAAATATCTGATTTCCTGCGAAAAATACTGTCATCTCAGGCTGGTATTTCAATTCCAAATGAAACAACATAAAAATAAAATAAACTCCCAAAAATAATTGGGATACAAAGCATTGTGTGAATATAATATTGTAGTGAGGAATATGGGAATAATTAATGGACTCCAAATGTAATAAATCATGTGGACCCCTGGACCTATATAACCTCATCTGTTAGAAATGTGTGAATGTAAAATCAGCACAGAGCTCATTAGACATAAGACTGATGCAAATGGTATGCCTTTTTTCCTTTTTTATCTGGGGAACTCACATAAGATCTCACAAGTGTCATTTGTGCTCTCCTTTTGTGGAGGAACATTGTGTGGGAGTCGGGCATATTCACCACTCAGTTATCAGAATAACTCTAATTAGGCTATTTTTAACACATCCTTTTAAAAACGCTCTTGGGTGTTTACATTTGCTAATGACAGCCTGAGTGAAAATCATCTATCAGCAAGCATCACCATCACCGCCACGGACACATTAATATGGATCCTCTCCCAAGAAAAAGGCCACCTTGCCAGGGTGCTTTCACGATTCATATAAAGCATGCATATGCATCTCTAATATGTGCACCTAAACAGTATATTTATGTGGAATGTTTACATTTGCACAGTACACTTCAGACAACCCAAGCAAGGCACTGAGGCTTTTTTGCTCCAGTAAATACAAGACTGCTCTTTCAAGCCGGTGCATTCGCCAGATTACAGCGTTTGTAAAAACACCTTTTTTACATGCCTGTGATTTGCATAATTTTCATTTAGTTTACCGTCAAATTTAAAAACACAGCTTGCATTTGAAGTCGACTAACTCCACTCCTGGTTGTTGTTTAGCCGGCATGCACAGAAGAAAAATCATTAATATTTCTTCAGGGACGTAAAATGTGCCTGAGGTCTTCAGCATTGGCTTTATGGTCACCTTGTTGTGCTATAATAGTATTTTTATCGTATAATTTATCATCATAATATTGCAAAAGGGACTTGTATTTTTCTGTGATATTTGTGGACTGTCATTTAATTCATGGGGGGGCAGGACGGCATACACATGCCTGTTTTGTGGCATTGTCATCTGATAACGCCGGCTCTATTGCTCCATCTAGTGGTCTTTTAGAGGAAAAGCAGACAACTGCTATCTTCTATAGAAACAATCTTTTTCTTCTTCAAGAAAATATACAATTCATAAAGCATCACAAGAAGTAAAGTAGCATTCTCTCGGGAGGGTCAGATCAGTAAACCCTGAGGTGGGGCCGAGCCTTCTCATTATTATTTGCCACCAAAACACATTAGAGTGCAGTAAGGGACAATAGGCATCCCTGACGTCGAACAAAACATTTTTATTTGGTCCGTGTGATAACTTGTTGTGAGTTGCCAGAATCAGCAGCTCGGAGGAAACATTATTTGTCACGAATGCTCACCCTGAATTATTGGGCTATGGCATCCAAAATAGATACTCGGGGGATGTTTATTAGATCCTTGTTCTCCATTATTATAACAAATACAGAATAAACATTCACACATAAATGTTGTGCTAAGGTATGTGGATCTACACACCTCCACAGACAGCAGGTCATGTTACTTCTCTGCATATCAGTAATTTGATCTGAGCAGCAAACAAAGACGGTCTCTGGGCAACCAGTGTTTACTGCATCATTATGCCTGATAGCACATCTATGACGTGCTCTGTCAACCACACACACATGTATAAGACACACACACTGTGAGTTTCTCCCCAGGCAATAATGGCAGCCGTTTTGGATCCCTACAAGCAGTTTTCTGCAGAGCTGCATGCCATCAGACGGCTGAACTCCAGCCTGTACCGTGCTGGCGGTAGAGATGGACTGGAAACTGGACGTGCTGACTCACCTTTTGCTAGATGTCACCCGCCCGCTAAGCATGTCAAGCTGGCTCCATTACGTGACGACGTCCCGCTGCTGGACCCTTGCTGCGGTCAGCTGAGCGCCGGAGCTGAAGTGGACCTGGGGCTCAGAGGTCGACAGAGATTCATAGATCCTCAGCATGAGGCCTCTGCTCTGCGGGTGCCTCCAGGTTTCAGGGAGAGGCCACCAACGGCTCCAAACCACTCTGGTATCTGTGTCGACCTGAGAGAAGACAAAGCCTGGAACTCCAGGAGGATCCCCGATGCAGTCTTGAGGGCAAGACTCAGTGGTAAAATAAGCAGAGATTATATCTATATTTGCTTCAAATAACACCATTGATATTAATACTTGTATGCATTGCCAACTGTGATGTATATCAAATCCTGTGCAGGTTGGACGCTGTATCTAGCAGTCAAAGCTGGCTTACCTACAGGACAACTGCCCCAGGGCCCCCAACACTCAAACTGAAACTAGAGCCCATCAACAGAAAATTAGTTGGAAAATAATACATTTTTACACTTTTACCTATGTATTGGTTATAGTGGGACTTTGACATAATCTAGTTTTATTGCCTTCATTTTTCTGCTGTCTGTTTGTGTGCATTTAAATCTGTTAAATAAGACTTTGGGTACTGCAGTGCCCCCTCCTGGTCATTCGACAGCAGTAGTGTTAGAGGAGGCACCTTATTTATGAAGCACGGCTGTGAACACAAGGCGACTGCTTCTCCTGCTTAAATATATATTTTTACGTTGTTACCGTGGACGCTGTTATTACGTAAGTACTTTGTTTTATTAAATATTAGATGGTGTAAGCAGAATATAATTGCTGTAGTTTGTTGATAATTGAGTCCCAAGTTAAGCTAATTGATAGTTAGCATAACATTAGCTGTTAGTAAGTTACAGCCATGTGACTCTGCATCTTCAGTTTCTATAAATGTTTATTTTTTCTGTGTATATTGGTTTAATTCTGCGTTCCATTTGTGCTTTTATTGTAGTTTCACAGATGTAAATATTTACTAAATATCCAAGAAAGTTTATCTGAGGATTTGGACCTTGGGCAGGTGGTAATCAAGGGGGAATATGTCCATGTTCCCACTGTTTGTTCCTCAGCTCACTATCCACATTCAGAGCATTCATATAGTGACAAACAACTATTAGCTATGTAAAGATATAGAGAGTCATGGCTACCTGGGCAAAAAATGAAGTCGCTCTCCCACTCGGTGTGCTGTTATCCAAGTTTCAACTTTCTTTGTTGACATATGAGGGCCGGCCCTCGTGCATGTGAGCGTGCCACACTAGCTAGCTCCCAGCCGCCGCTCTGCAATGCTCTCATATCCGGTTTCAGCTGATTTTGCGGCCACGACCGACAGCGCCCTCGCGGAAGCGTAGCATCCATCCTCTGCCTCTGGTTCCTCCTCGGGTACACGCCGTTGGCTCTGCCGGGCCCCGGCATCATTATCTGCGAGCCGCGTCGCATGCAATAGAAATACCCCCAATCTCTGCATTAGGCCTTTTCACAGCAGCCATTTTTGACGTGTCATTACAGGCTAAACGGGTGTAAGTAATAACATTATTTATGGCCCTGTTCCATTTAGGTTTGTCAGGACGGAGTTATGTATGCTGGTTCACTGGAAGGCTGTGACACAATAAATTGAATGGGACCGTAATTTAATTAATTACATCTGTGTTTACCTTGCTATGACATGTCAAAATGGCTGCTGTGAAAAGGGCCTATTATGCACCTTTTAAGGGGTTTTATATTCTCAGCAATGCTTTTTTTTGTCAAATAAAAAAATGTATGTTCCCTTGGTCGATGTGTCAAAATCAACCACCTACAGCTTATAGTCTACAGATGTTCTACTTCTCGCAACCTATGCCATCAAATTTGCAGATGCAGACATACTTCAAACATTGCTATCTCCACATTGGCTGAATGGATTTGCACCATTCAAAATTGAAACATCCATCTCACTTTGTTCATTTAAGAAGATAGCTAATACTAATCTCTTGCAATGGGAACACAGGGATGACCCTCTAATGGGTGACAAGAGTGGTAGTTGGTATTCGTTATTTCTTGCCGAACAAACCCTGTATTATTATATAAACTGACATTTGTAGTCTGCTGTGTTCTCTGTTCCCGGTGGTTACTCTAAGGCTGCGGCATTCATACACAAGTCACAGAGTGGGAGGAAGAAGAGTCAATATACATGGTTGATTTTTGCCCCAAGGCCTGGCCTTGAGAGCAGTTACTACTGTGCATAAAGTACACAATTTGACATGTGTCCCAGATACTCAATAGTTGTTGTTTCATCCTAAGGTTCGACTGATCCAGTTGATGTTCAACCACACTCACTGAGGACGTCAACTAAAGCAATGTCGCACAGCAGATACCCTGATAAACACACTGGACCTCAGGTGGGTGATGACTGAATTGACTTTTCTACAAGTCATTTGCATAACAGCATGCGTTTACTACATGGACTCCAATAGATCCTTGTTTTAATCTTACTTAGTTTTTTCCTGCTTCTGAGCACATAAACACTCATTCATCCATTCAAGCGACTGCAGTGACGTGGCAAATTTGCAAAAATGAATGCTTGCTTGGTTTCTATGAAACAATAGTTATTATGTCGTTTCATCAGATGCCTGGTCAATTAGTCACTTAGCCATCACAACACAAACACATTAAGTATGAAAGAGTAATTCATAAACACATCCTTTTGGTCTCACCACACATGATAAAGCACCACATTAGCCCACTGTCATTTAGGCAGGTGTTCACTTTGAGTACATAATCACGCTTTATTATTTTGTTTCTGAGTCTCCTTTTTGAAGTAATCATGATTACCCTGATGTACATTATTATGGTTTAGAAGAAGCTTTGCAGCACTCGGCTGGAGTGAAGAGCTTAAAGTGCTGTCTAGTGAATGGAGGCTTGATTCATATCTGTATTTAAGCGGTTTGAGACGTGGGAGGAGTGTTGAAGACGCTGCTGCCTGTCTATGTGTAAACACATCACATTATCTGATTGACTCAGATTCAATCAAGTATGTCAGGAGTTTTGTTTTTACTTTTGTTTTGTAGTCGTTTAGACAAGATCCTGACATGTACAATTTGATACAAATATTCCCGAATACTTGATGCCGTTGACCTCTTGATTCAATGGTTCAATATCCTGTGTTGTCGTCTTTTAGGTAAACATCTCAACATCTGGATTTGCTACAGTTACAGACCTACAAGAATCAGAGGTTCTCTGAGAGATCATTAGGCTGATATGATACTAATACTAAAAACTATCGTCTACTTATATGACATTTTAAGTGAATGGAGGGATGTATCTCATGTACATGGGTTTTTAATACGGTGCAGGTTTAAAAAAAATAAATAAATACACATATTAATAATCAAATACATTACCTTTATGTAAAATAATAGTGTTTATGTACAACATGAGGGAAAATAGAGTAAAATACAGAAAAATATCAACACTAACTCGTGACCAATTAGCCTCTTGCGTCTTAATCTCCTTTCTCTTTTGGCATTGCTGCCTCATCCTCTAGATAGACACAAAATAATACCACTGACAATATAATATAACTAAGAATACTGTTGTTTTTTTTTTTGTTTGTTTTTTCAGGATGTCTTCTCTTCTCATATGAGGCCGTGGAGACACAACTCACTGGCAGTTCAGCGCTTCAGATACACTTCTGCAACACAGAGGTCAGAACACACTGACCTTTAGTAGTCTCCTCTCCATAATACTGAAGCTAAACAAAGCTCACCTCCCACATGAATCATTATGTACAGTCCACGCACAGTGTCATTTTGCCTTGAGGGTCTTTGAGAGTGAGCAGGTTTGATTTGTGTGGTCCGGTGATGTCGTCAGGGAGCGGTGTGTCCTCTTGTTGTGTTAATTCCTGCTCAATATAATCATGTAGCTGGACTGTGGCCTTGCTCAAAATCTCTGGGAAGACTTGGCTCCCCAGTTAATAAGCCGTCTAATATACTTGGTGCAACGAAGGGGGCTGTTTAAGAATTCAAATTAAAGCTAATAACTTTTGAGTTAATCAATTTCACTCTAGGCACTTGGCTCCGATGTTTACTGGTAGGTATTTTTTCGTTCCTTTGCAGGAGTTATGAGGAAGTTAATTGGGATTCAAAGTTACCCCGGCGCTTGAAGGCACCAGACACAACCCTGGACAAAATGGCCGACCCAGTGAGTGAGTTTACCTCATCGAGGTGCTACGAGAGTCGACCTCAGCTGTGGCAGGTGAGCCATGGAGAAGAAACGGTGACCAACCCTGCCAAGGCCGGAGCTCAGTGGTTTTCTTTCTCTGCAGCTGTGGGCTCCTGGAGGTTTAAACTCGCCCACAGCTGACTGAAGGAAATTCGATTTTTGTGCAACTATAACATGACTGAGACAAAATCCTCCACAGAGTAGAACTGCTGTGCTGAAGTAATTAAGCAGTGGGTAGTTTTCAAGGAAGTCACTTACTATCACGAAAAATCAATCTAATTGTGTTACCTGAATGTAATTATGGTTAGAATAAAAAATAAATTGTTGTTGTCTCACAAAATGACAACCACGTTTGCGACTAAGAAGTACATTTGTTTCATATTTGGTTTTAGTGAAAGGGATAAAAGTGTCATTCCACCATGTTCAGAAGTTTCTATTATTTGTGCTGTACAGCAATATGCCTCTGGTGCCTTAAAGGTGGAGTCTGCAATTCTAATCCAACACGTTTTTTGTTAAATTCACTGCATATCATGATAGACGGGGAGCTAGCTGTCCGTTCTCTGTCTGTGTGTGTGTGTGTGTGTGTGTGTGTGTGTGTGTGTGTGTGTGTGT
>NW_022280033.1:16072912-16085240 GCF_004355925.1 Anarrhichthys ocellatus | reverse complement strand
TGTGTGTGTGTGTGTGTGTGTGTGTGTGTGTGTGTGTGTGTGTGTGTGTTCGTTCACACAGCCCTGGCTCTGCAAATGAGAATCACACCGAGCAACACAACGCTATTCCAACCAATCAGCAATAGGGAAGGCCATGAATGTTGAAAAGATAAAGGCAGTGGGAGCGAGAGGGACGGTACATTTTTGTTTTATTTGTTTGGGTGTTGAGTTTAGATATCAACAATCTTGCTCCAGAATCACTGACTCCACCTTTAAAGGGACAGTATGTAGGATTTGGTGGCATCTAGCGGTGTGATTGCAGACTGCAACCAACTGAATTCCTCTGCGTTCACGTCTCCCTTTCCAATACTGCGGTAACGTGAGCAGTCGGATGCAAAACCAGTGTTTGGTTTGTCCCTTCTGGGTTACTGTAGAAATATAGCGGACTCCGCGAAGAAGACCCGCTCACTTTGTAGATATGTATGGCACTCAATGCTAACAAAAAAATAACAACTCTTAGTTTCATTATTCACTAAACATAGACATGAATATTATATTCCATTTCTGCCAATAGATCACCTGAAATGAAACACACTGGCCCTTTAAAACAATGCAGCACATTTTCTGGTCAGTTTTTAACCTGTTGGCCCACAATGTTAAATGCAGCATAGAAACTGAAGCAGGCAGATAAAGTACAAGTCTCGTAATATTTTCCATTTTTCTTATTGCCATCAATAATTTGACATGTTTTTACTGGTCTCAGTGAGCCGCTTTCTTGAATCCACTCTGTTGCTCTGGCCCTCCTCTCTCACTGTCATTGGCACTGCTGTGGCTGCTTTCACCAGCAGCTCTGAATGCATCCACTAATTATTTTTGATAGACTTAGATGTCGTTATTTTATGCGATTTCAACTTCTTCTTGACAGCCACAAAGGAACCACACTGGGCTGGTCGGCCCACTCAACTGGGACACAACACAGCCCTCTCTCTGTGTTATGTGTGCCGTTTTTTTGTTTTTTTCACTGCATTGGCCCAATTTGTGTAGCACCCCACTGGAAAACTTCTTGGTACTCGCAAAGCAAAGCACTCCAACCTTGTTGTAGCTTATTCCTCTGTGCCATAGACTTTCATAGATGTTCAGAAACTGTAAAAACACTTCAAAGAGCCGCTGAGTGATATGCTCTTTTATTACAATGACCATGGGCACTGTATGTCATATTGAGTGAGTCCCCTTCACACCATCCTCCTGCCATTACTCACCAAAAAAAGGGGAAAATGTGTATTAATCCGCAGCTGAAAGTAGTCCCCCCAAAAATGCCTTATTTACTAATGTTTGAGTGGTGTTTGGTGAAAAGCCATATCGCCCAGCTATTTTAGGAAATCACAAATTAAACAATATATTTGTGACTTTATATTGAATATATTAAAGATTTACATGTTCAGTGGGAACAATGGGCTGAGAGCCAAGAAGCCAGAAGTGCCAGAGTACAGAGGGACACATTGTTGGTTTTGGTCTTTCTATTTATTAGAAATAAGAAAAGTCTATAACATAACCAGACTCATCCTTTAACGTCTTCAAATCCGTGTAATAATAATTTACTGCTGATGAAATCCTGCATGCACCGTTTATCAAACTATATATGTCTGTGTGTGTGTGTGTGTGTGTGTGTGTGTTTACACGGTGAAGTGAGGCTGTGTCGGTGTCTTAATGAAGGTGTCTGATGCATTCTGCTAAAAGACCTGCTGTTACTGTCCTTTCCAAGTCGATCGGAGCAGAGTGGAACAGGCAGCAGCTTCGATCGAGGAATGATTCCAGGAAGCCCGTAACATTGTAAGTTTCCAACTACCAGTCTCTCCTGTCTCAAGAGCATTAACTAACGATGATCACTGGCTTTAAAGCAACATCTCTCTCTCGCCTCCTTCCAGCTGCAGTGGGTGTCCGAGGTCAGGTCAAATCCCTCTGTACACGTGAGTATGAGGTCACCGCAGATGTCTTACACATTTCAGTTCACAATATTGATTGTCAGTGTCTCTGGAGCTGACCGTTGTGCGTGTGTTTTGTTATGTGTGTGCAGTGGTACGATCGGCTCTGAGAACATGCACAACATCGACAACATGGATGGAGACTTTCACCCTCTGACCCTGAAGAGGAGCATCGTGCCCCCATACGTGCCTACAGCTCGGTAAGACACACACACTCACATTCACTGAGGACCACAAGAGCTCCATTAATTCAGCATGCCATTTATTTTGCTTGACATGTTTTTTTTTATTATTACACCCTGGATGACTGAAGCACATTCTAAAACCGCTTATACCTTTGAGATTCCTCTCACATGGCGATGTTCATTCTCCTGTAACAGATTCGGATAAATAATGTGTAAACTTGTGATTTGTGCCAGGCGAACCACCATCCCCGGATATACGGGCAAGGCTGCTTATGCAAACTCTGCTGCTGATGCTGCAGTCTCAGTCCCAGCTGTCTCCAGTCCTGTAGGCTCCTCCGGGTGAGTCTTCACAGTGACTTTTAAGAGGCCCCTTAGGCAGCAAAATAAACCATTACCTGACAAGGACTCAAAGCAAACACTACTTTATTCATTGCTCGCAATTATTTGATGAATCTGTAAAAACAAAACAAAAAATTCTTCTCCCAGCTCGACTCATATCCTCAATACACATTAATTTTAATACATTGGACACGAATGCTCAGAAATATCCACTGGAGGGCGATCTAATGCACTCCACTGACACCGTGCCTCAGGTTACAGTCTGACTTCACCACACAGATGTGCTCATATTTTACTGCTATTCATTTATGAATGAAACACAGCTCAGATTAAGCATCATTAATACCAAGACTGCAGTGGGTTGTACTTAGTAAATGAATAATTTAAAGTGTTTGATACATTTTTCAGCAAGTATTTCATTAGTATGTAGTGCTAAAGGACTAAGCCAAGTAGTCGTTTTATAAAGAGCAAAACCTTCTTGACAATCCTCACCAAGGAATATTGATTCTGAATCACCTGAGGCACATATAACGAAACAAATTCAGTCAAATGAAGACAAATACATGGTATCTGTTTGTTTTTGAGCCTAAAATGAGAAATATTTGTAATACCTACAGTTTTATTTGCAGATGGGCATGCAAAACAAACAATTAATTTAGTTAATATAATAAATGATCCATTTTTTATTTTTTGCATTTCATTCAGAATTGTTAGATGTTTAGCTTGTGCCTGTATGTATTTGACTGACATCACTTTTGCCATTTTCATCAGCTACATGTGTTCCTTTTTTTTGGATGAGTGGGCCAATGAGATACAAGTTAATGGTCAGTTGATACAGTAATTGAAAATGTTCAGTGATTAAAAACAATGGATGTCGTTCCCGAAGACAGACAGGAAGGAAATTGGAAGTCTTGGAAAACTGGGCCTGAAAATGACAAGAAGGTTAATTTGAGGGCAAAATAACATTCTTGCGTAGAGGAGACTTCACAGCAAGCATTCCGATTTTATCCAATGGCATCAAGAGCAGTGGAAAATATTTCCTTTCAGAAAATGTAAAAAAAAAAAAAGAAAGTGTCAGCTTAACAGTGATAATGTCAGTGTACAATGAATAAGAATGTGAGTACTTTTAGCACAGCTCACTGTGTAGAGCAAACATCCCTCCGCTCTGGGAGTGCTGTCTGTCTGTTAAGGAGGCGTAAACCTGTTTCCTAGTTGGGCCCCAGTTGAGCGAACTTTACCGGCTTTTGGAGCAGGCATCTCCAGATGGCTGAATCCAGAGCAGCTCGTGGTAATCGTGGTTTTTCACAACCTAGATCCATTTTCCTGGTGCCCGACAGCCCCTGAGATCTGTTTCCTCTGCTGATTAGGCTGGCCTCCCATATTTTTTCCCCAAAACAGAAAAAAAGACAAGCACTTGGATTGATTAACTGTCTGCAGCAACGGTCAGACCACCTCTGGATTTTTGCTTGCCAAAGCTCGCTCATTACACAAGTGCCTATGGGTATTATTTAAGTATCAGCCTGTAGCAGTCTCAGTTATTTGGTGTTTCATTTTTACGTGATCCAGAATAAATGATAATTTACTGACTTAAAATGGTGATATCTCCACAGCCCTACCTTTGGCCATGCGGCGCCCCTGTCTCGAATGGTGACCACCGTGACCCCCTGCAACCCCTTCCTGAGACCTGCGCTTCCTGTCACACGCAAGCACGCGAGGAGGCAGTAGACAAAGCCGATGAGAAAGTTTTGAAGGTGTCAGCTTCCCTTTTTATGCCATCCAATCTGTTTGTATGAATACGTCTATAATGATGTGATGTCAGTGACTGATTCGGAGTGAGTTGGAGAATAATGAGATGCCACATTATCATAATTTCCCTGATTTAGATGAGTGGTTTTCTAACTCCGGGTAGTGAGCTCTCGCATTGTCCTCTTAAACATTCGCTCTCTCACTGACTCGCTCACTAGCTCATTGTGTGTGTGTGTGTGTGTGTGTGTGTGTGTGTGTGTGTGTGTGTGTGTGTGTGTGTGTATTTGAGCCCACACACTTTGTGGTTCATGAAGGGCAAAGAGAGGGACCAAACAGAAAATATTGAGGGAAGTAAGGATTTTATGCGCTAATGTTACATTTTTAACAGTATAAAAAAACAAACAATGGCAGGTATCACAGATCCATTATGAGTCCCATTTTAGTATCAACCCAAGCTAATTTGGTCAGAAAGTACATATTACATACAGTCTGCAGTTTACCCTGCACACATAATTTGAGCTGTTAGTTTTTCTCTAGATGTGACTGTCATGCAAATTGACATTATTATGAAGTGTCTGCCAGCTATAGCTTCATGTCTGTGGTTTGTGCAGCTTCTCACTTAGACAGGAAGTAGGGATGAGCTGGTTTTCCTGTTTCTCTTCATCTATATTTTGTTTAGATTTACATTGCACAAGGATTTCTACTTGAACACGCTGGTGATTTTTGTGAGGGCTTAAGATCACGTGATCACCGATGCATCGCAATTCTAAACCACATCTCAATTACCTTACACAGCTTGTCATTAAAGGGGCACTTCAATGATTAAGTATTGTCCTTCAATACAGGTTTTGGGGAGTCGCAAGAGAAGATTTTTTTTTAAACGGGTCAGATTTGAAGCAGCAGATTAGTCTAGATATGGTCCAGACTCCAAACGTGTCAGATCCTACATTTCTCACAATGCAGCTCAATAGCATCTTTTATTAGTCATCACCAGGGTTCATTTTTTTTAGTCCAAAAAAATAAATGACTCATTACGCATTGAAAAGGTAATTCAATTACTCAACTAGTTACTCAACAATACAAATAATAAACATTATTTGTTACTTTTTTAAATTTGTTATTCAGTACAGCTGCATAAAACAACTGGAAATCCTCTACACATATTCTGTGGTTACCATATGTAGTAATTAAAAACAATACATTGTTTTTAGCAGTCTGCCTTTGTTTAGAGGCCACGGGCCTCACACACCTTCCAGCTCTGAACAAACCCAGAAGACTCCCAAGGCTAATGGGCAATGTTAGCAAGCCAGCTAAGAACACACATTTAAATACAATAACTTTGGAGTTACCAGGAGTCCCATTTACCCCTCTTTTGATACCCCGTACCTCCAGGCCCTGCGTCACGCTAACATGTCCTGGACTGAGTGCAGAACTGATATCAACCCTCCGTCAAACTCCTGGTAAGACCGCACACAAGTCGACCCCCAAAGTCAAAGTAACGGCGCATCGCTGGGTTTGATAACTGAAACGTAGCAGCTGAATTTCCAACTGCAAACCCATATAGGCTACTACCCTTTACTGAAAAATAGTGATCACATTACTGTAACACTTTATGGCAATGTGTTACTGAACAACAATTCACTTCATGTTTAAAAGATTTGAAACAACCCCTTCAGTTCAGAGTTATAAATCATACCAACATACACTGTAGATTTGTTAAGATTGATCGTTTTGTTTGCACTGTAGTGAATCCAGTAAATCTAGAGCGTGCACTCTTCCTTTTGGCCTGATATCAGCAAACAGCTCAGATGGTGATTGACGTCTAGTAACCACCAATTAATGTGGTGGACAAACTTGACTGAGAAGGCCAGCATTCAATGTTCACCACTTTGTTAAGTGATGGACGGATCGGACTCGGCTACTGTTAACTTAAGCATTTTCAAACTGATTAGTGATCATTATTTCACCTGTTTAGGACGTTTGAAGATGTTTAAATAGTAACAGCAGTATCAGCGGGCTTTATATGACGCTACTGCCAGAAAACAGTTAGGGAGGCTTTGCTTAAAGACTGGAATCAGGGAAACGGCTAACCTGGCTCGGTGTGAAGGTAACAAAATCTGCCCAGCAGCAGAAAACCATTCGGTAGCACTTCACATTACAGCGCTGTAATAATAGTGGTTAATAATTGGGTAATAATTATGTAATGCCGTGTAATTGCCAAAGAAATAACCAGGTAATTACTTGGTATTAGCAATGGGTAATATTAGACTGAAATGTATATAACAGGGTAAAAAGGGCCCAAACAAAGGATGATAATGGGGAAACATTTAAAGATGGCAACAAGGCAAAATCATTATATTTTGGTAACAATAAGGTAATGCGGTGACATTAATGGGTTAAAACGACTCGATAATAACGAGGTATTCCTGGCTGATGTTTTCACAATATTATATGCTGCTATCAGCGTAACACCTTCAAAATCACGTGACCATTCTTGGAAGTCAAAAATGGTAACTACCATATTATAATGCTGAAATTCATGTTCCAAACATTCCCTTTTCTTCCAAGGAAATGCTGTTACCTGCAGAACACACTTGTTTCTGTCTAATAACAATGAATCAGGGCGGCCCGTTTCTACTCCTCACTACTTTCAACAAAACACTTTTTATCCTTTTGATGCCTTGTTTTACATTTCAAAACTTCATTACTCAAAATGTCGAATTGTTTCTTTAAACTTGGCATCGCACCCAAGTTTGCACGTTTGCTGTTGTATTTAAAAACAATAAAATGGCGTAAACCTCCTCATGGCAATCACAACTCTATTTGCTATAAGCGCCCTCCTCCTCCTCCTCCTTCTCAGATTTTCCAGCCTGTGGTCTGAATCTCATCACTGGCTCCTTTTGAAAACAGGCTCACAAACATCGTGATTGATTCAGCCGCTATCCTCCAGGATCTCTCAATGCCTGCCTGGGCTGGAGATTAATTTCCTCTTCCTCATCTTAATTTTTACTCATCGCCGCTCCATAAAAAGGCTAAATGTCAAGCATGCCTGACTCCTTCTAGTGACACGTCTACTCCAGCAGATAATTACCATAAGGAAATAGATGCTTTAGTGTGCAGAGGGGAATTTAATTTACTCTGACATCCTCGCAGCATAATGCATTCCTAAAGAAAGAGAGTTTTTCACTTTGCAATTGACTTTTTAGATAAATTGGACTATTTAATGTGATTATCAGTCTTGAACGCCTTTGACTTATTAAGGTGTTGAAACCAATTAAGGGTTACATGCTGCCCGTGCTTCCAAATGTGAAACAGTGAATACTGCTTAAAGATCCATGAAATAAGAACCAGCCGGAGCCTATTGTTCGGTAGTCGAGCGGCTACATTGCCTGATGATGTTTTGAGACTTGCCAGGTAATGACATTAATTACAGCAACATGGCTTGCTTCAGGTTGTGGATTAACCTGGAGCAGCAGAGGGCTGTGTTTAGTTTGATTTGAATTTAGTAATCATATGAAACCTTGAAGCCCTCTGTGGAAATTTCCATCAATTTGCCGGCATATCCACTCGAATAATACCATCTGTGTTTTGTAGAAAGCAGACGTTAGGAGGATGATCAGCAACTCAGCCAGTGGTGAGTGTTGGATCCCACCTCTGCGGCAACTTCTCTAAAATCTTGACTGCATGTGAAGGAGTGAAGCTGCTGTGTCACTGGGACAGGACATTATCTCCGGGGCATGGAAGACCACAGTCATGATCGGACCCCTCTGCGTTCGCTGATAGAGCATGAGTCACATTTCAGTCCCAGCATTTCCTCCGTGCGGAGGAGTTATTCGTCCTGACCTGCAGCTTTTTCTTCACACCTGCGTCATGCGTCCAAAAAACCTGCATGCAGCCTCTGACCTTTTTTATAGAGATATGCAGCGCCGGGCTGTGAGGAAGTCGGCGAGCGTTGCTACAATCCGTGATGCGGCCGTGAAGACACAGTAGGCCACAGTGCTCCTGCCCAAAGTTCCTCCTTTTGCAACCAACTGCCTGAATGTTGTGCTTCTTAGGAGATAAGGGCAGCCTCCTGCGAAAGGTGACTCAGCTATCCAGCACACACACACACGGCCTCTCCTGAGATAAGGGTGCTCTGCGGGGACTGGGGACAGTGGGATACTGGGGGGGTGGGGGAGTCACAAACACAGAAAACAGTGGAAGGCAAATTCACAGAGTATAACCACAGTTTATTCTGGTACATTGAGTACAAACTATTGCAAACTTAATCAGCATAGAGGGGAAAAACTATGGTATAAGCATAGAGTGCATCAGTAATTTGAATTATACAGTAATTACAGCAGAGAAACAAATCGCCAGATATTAATGTGAGACAATAATGAGTTATTTTAGAGGTGCAGCTCATTATTTATTTAGAATTACCATCAATATTAATTGACAATTTATATTTATTTTAAAGGTTTCAGGCAGTACATCGGCACCCATCACTCTGTGGCTTTAGCTATGCGTCTGTGCAAGAGATGGACATTTAGATTGCCATTATAAGAAAATTGGAAAGTAGTTATTAAACATCTTTAAGAAGTGCTGCTGTACGCAGTAAAGGCTTACAGTGTGGTGACGGTTTACTAATTTACATTCAATGTTGGGGATCTCAGTTTAAAGTCATTTTCCAGCAGTTTTGAATTTAGGTGATTTACTTTTGCAGCAAAACGTCTACAAGGTCAAGGGTCACACAGGGCTCACCCGAAACTGAAATGTCCCCGATGGGTTTGGACTCGCAGAGCCAGTGGCTTCAGCGTTGGTTTGCACACAGAACCAGAGGGAAGACCACATTTCAGTGAACATTATGCACTTCTGCGGGACGGAGCCAGTGACTCTGCAAGGACGCACATCTCAAAACAGAAAGTAACAAAGAGTGAAATGTTGAAAATAATAATAAAGAGAGGAGTTACTCAGGTTGTGACATCTGGCTGATGTGATGAGGCGGGACAGACCAAATGCTTTGACTCTAAGGGCAGCCATAACCGGAGAGAAAGAGCTAAAGCAAATGGATGAAACATTAAAGAGAGCAAGAGAATTTATATGGGAAAGGAAACACTTGTGTTAATTTCATGGACTGCCAGAACAGGTGACAGAAGGGGAGCTGTCCAATATGCAAGTAAGGAAACCCCCCCCCCCCCCCCCAGCTTCCTCGGTGAGAATGAAATAAATAAACAATGAATGGTCCGCTCTCCTCGCGCGCCTCATCCCATCTCATGCATGGCTGCCAGTAATGGTCTACTGGGTGTCGGCTTTTATTGGCACGGCACAAAGCAAGTGCCAAGGGCTCGGCGGATCGACTCCCCGCTGCAGATTCGGCCTGTGGATAAAAGCGAGCAAAATGCCCCAGCCGAGCTCAGAGACATAGTCATGTTGGGCTGGAACGAGGAAGTGCAGTGGAGAGGGGAGGGACTCAGGGCGCAGCTCCATGGGGCCGCTGCGGCGCTGCGACCTTCTGCACATGGAGCCGGGGAGAGTTGGAAGAACTTCATACTGCAAACTCAAGGAATAGCAGGTAAAGTGACTTCCACCGCGCTTTTCAGCTCCACGCCGACCTCGAAGGCTCGAGCGACACCTCTAAATTAAACTTGTTCTCAAGAGTTTTAGGAAACATTTGGCACCTGACTGGAAAAAAAAGAGAAAAGAAAAGACTCCTTATAGTTTCGGTGCAGGTGCGCCGCAGCATCAGATCCCGTTTGGTGCGCGTTATTCTCCGCCGGTGCAGAACATGTAGCGGACTAACAAAGCAGACTACCGTTTAATTAGGAAATACAGAAAACTATTCTCACTTTTCCGTGTCGTTCGTTACTAAATAGTTAGCCTTTTAACAGAAGTAGTGGAATGTTCCTTTTTTCCTGTCTCTTTTTCTTTTGGGAACACATGGATCAATTATTTCACAATCACTTGGATTTATTTTAAAACTAATGTAATGTCTAAGATTTCCTACTAATTATCGAGGCATTTCACTCTAATTCTAACCTGTTTAATAGTTTGTTATGCTCCTGTTACAGCACCTGTTGCAACAGATGTGCGCGCTCAGTAAACTTCACATAATCCCTCTGTAGGCCTGTCTTAAGTTTAATACAATATTAAAACACACATTTTAGGGAAAAAATGACTTTTGACTAAGACGCAATTTTTGTCCGGGGCCAAAAACCCAAACCGTATGTGAAAACACTTTAGCGCTGCTTAAACAGGAAATCACTACGCAAACTCTAGCGGTCGTATTTATTAATAATCGATACATCTGATAATTTCTCATACCGTTAATCTTTGTATTCACCTGTTCGAACCACAGTCTCAGTTAGTTGTTAAACGTCGGCGTGAAGGGAAGAAAAAAAAACACACATGTAGGCAGGACTGATGAAACTTTTTACACTGAGGTGGAAAGTAGTTCATCAACGCCCAGACAGAAAAACAGAGATGCAAACTGTTGAGGAAATAAAGTGTGTTCATCTTTTCAACACGTACCAAATAAAGTTCCTGCTTGTCGAAGTTGAGCACCTGCAAAAATAATATATATATATATATATATATATGCTTTTGATCAAATTAAGAATTAATGTAACTTCATCATTTTATCTTTAAAGTGGCGCTGCTCAGATGTAAAGCACCAAGTCAATGAGTTTCCATTACATTCTTTTCCAAGCTTAAACTGCAGGAGAGCATCTTTGTTTGATGTAATATGATTTTTTTTATTTTTTAACAAATATGAACGCATTTGAATTTTGCTTTCAAGTATAAAGCCATTTTTCTATGAGTTTGAAACATTAAAGGGAAGTTGATAATTCACTCAAATCACACTTAAATGCAAGTATCCAACATGAACTAACACTCGGCAAAGTTAGAAGAAAAGAAATGTCAGTTTCAGATGTTTTAAAAACTCAGAAAGGAACCCCGGTACCTGCACACAGAGGACTTTTTCATATCTCAGTTGGAAAGAGAAGTGCGGAAAGTGCTGCAAATCTGTCTGCAGATACATCATCTTTCTTGTCAGTAGAAACAGAAGTAGGAGGGGGGAGGGCAGAGGAAGGCAGACAGTTATTAAAATGATTGTACTGTCTGAATAGCAGAGTAGTGAAGTGTGTCAGATGCAAATGAAGGAAACTTCTCTTCAGCGCACCTTTACTCTCCCCTCACCCCCTCGGCGGGCTCCCAGAACACATCCGCTAACACTATCTACCCACTCACACCCATACATTTCATGAATTACTGATGAGTCTCCATGTGCATATGAACAAAGGTGACCGTGCACCACATTGCTTGGCAGTGTGGGCTAATCTCTAATCCTAATGGCTGATAAGAAAGCGGCCACAGCTTCATTACTACTCATACGACCCACGCACGGGAGTGAAAATTATGAATTCAGATGTTTTCATTAATCGTCAGTAGGTCTGTTTCGTGACTGTCTGAAGTGGAAACTTTTAGTGGAGTGTGTGAGAATAGAGAATTATGATTCGTAACGTTTGTGCATGTAATCCGGGGTGAGGTCAGCATTAATGTGGGAGGAAACTGAGTTTATATAGTGTCAAAATATTATATATACTTATGCACGTGTATTATTTCAGCCAAAAGTCTAATTATCATAAGCATATACATGAAAAAGATATTTAACATGAACCTCCTGGGCCATAAATCAAGCTTTTATTTTGTTTTTAAATGTTTAATCATTTAATTAAAGGTAACAGATTTTTTTAAAATCAAATTACGCTATAATGTTGGATTACAATAAAAAAATAGATTTTTGGATTATTTAAAAAAAAAAATGTAATGACATAAAACTTGTTTCAATTCTAACTGAAACACACAAATGTCTTTTTCCCCATTTCTGTACTCGAGTGTTGCTTCGTGTGGTCCAGTGTTGACTGTGCGTTTTAAGTGTGTACTATGTGCGCTCATTTAAACATACACACCAGTGCCTTAAGCTTCCTCCTGGGTATCCAAACTTTGCTGGTGTGGTCCTCAGTATCAGTAACGGTTTTGTTGTTTCTCATCTCCACCCTGCTCCCTGGTGTTGCTTTTGCACCTCACTATGAGCAGACGCCTCTAAACCCCCCC
>NW_022280033.1:16044308-16072902 GCF_004355925.1 Anarrhichthys ocellatus | reverse complement strand
CCCCCCCCCCCCCCCCCCCCTCACACTTGCATCCTGGGCGTCTGCATGCCACCGAGCTCCTGACTTGACTCCGCAGAATGTTGTGCGTTGCGACAGAGCGGCCCGGTCGCTTCCCACTATTTGTTCCAAATGTGTGGAGCCATCTGTCAGTAAAACAGGAAGGCCTAGGTTCCCCTTCTCCCTTGGGCTTGTTTCGCTATTTTCGGGAGCTTCACTTCTCCCTGTGAGGCTGCTTGGACTGGGCAGCGGCCCCACCAAGGGCTTCTTGAAGTGGCGGAGCTGGGGCTGAGGCTGTCGGGCCCATCTGCTGCAGGCTTGAGGGCCATCCATTATTAATGGGGCCACGAGCACTGGTGACTCCTCAGATATTCAGCCCTGGCCGGAGGATTGCTTCTAAAAAAAAAAAAAAGAAGAATTCATAAATAAAGAGAACTTCTCTGTCCTTCAGCCTGCTTTTCTGTCTCTTTTCTTTTCTCCGCGCCTTCCTGTTGCGTTCGCTCTCCTGACTTCTTGCCCTCCCATTGCTGTCTACGTCTCTGCCTCTATAACTATCTCGCTGCTCTTCTGTCCCCTTCTCCTCTCTATTACTCTCCCTCTCTGTCCTCCCCGCTCTTTGTTTCTGATTGTGGCTTGCATGAGTCTGTGCCCAGGCCGCGGGCTCAGCGATGCATGCTCAGTAAATTAGAGAGAACACGAGCGCCGATCAGCTGTGAGCGGAGAACACCCGCATCCTCGTGACCTGGGGCCAGTTAATTTTCTGCTTAATTTTGCGGCAGTCAGTTTGCATTTTTGGATGATTACGTGGCAGGAAATTAACAATAAATAACAAATGTGGTCTGAAAGCCCGTTCCCAGCGACCCGCCGCTACCAGCGGGCCCCGTCAGCCGGAGCCAAGCCACTCTCCGAGCTCAGTCTCTCTGTCAGACTTGTAATGAAAATGTCTGTGATTCTTTGTAATGTAATGTGGGGGACAGTGGTGTGTCTGCGGCGCTGACAACAGTGATCTCACTGAGGTGACAAAGTCACGCTGAGAAGTACACCCTTTACTCCACTCTGCCTTTTTATAATGTTGTTTCCTCCGCCTGCACTTGATTAAACTCACACATCTACATCTCCATCTCTCTCCCATTAGAGTACTTGCACCGCATGGAGACGGAGGAGGCCCAGGAAATGGCCCAGATGCCAGGTAAAAGACTACTGCATGATTGAGCCGTAGAGTGCAGAAAGTAGACACAATAGGCCCAACAAACGGGCTCTTACAGCGCCCGGAGGTACATTTTGCGTCTCCTGAATGAGACACGTGGAGGGTCCCCATGGTGAGTGATGTGTGTTTGCTGGTGTGTGTCTCCCCAGGCCGGGACAGCCCCCCCATCAATGACGCATCCGAGGAGGCAGAGGACCCCATGGCCGTCCCCGAGGACCTGTCAGCCAGCTCCACCCACCAGCAGAACAACAGAGGGGACAAAGGTACGAGGCAACGTCTCACCAAACGCACCCACAGCCACCCAGAACATCACTGACGCTTGTGCGAATTAAGAATGAAGTAATCCAAGTGCGTGATTGCTACGTTAAATTGAGTGTATCCATGAAGCAGCAATCAAAACTGAGTCAAACCCACCGCAGTGCCTTTCCCAACAGTAATGTGTTCACTCCCAAAGCATCCAAATCAGTGTAAAATGGTTAAATGAAAGTAATGTCAGTATCAAAAGCATAACATATATATTTATAAAAAAGACATTAAAATGATTTTACAACTTAATCCCATACACATCCAGTGGGAGATATTTGCCGTTCCAAATCCCTTGGAAAAATTAATTTAAAGCTGCAAAGAGACACATTTAGGTCATTGGCAGAAAAGGTAAAAGAAAAAGAAAAAATCCCTTTGATACATAGCATGTCATTAATAAGCCCAATCTTAAGGAATAGCTAATGTGGCCTTGATTTGAGTTTGTGAACATCAAGCCAGGGAATATCATCGTGAAAATAAGGATGAAGCATGCTAGGGGGATTCACATCGGGGCGCGGTATATTTATCTCAAGTCCCCTAACATGGGTGGTTTGTGAGAAATCAGGGGGAATCATTATTGGTCATTAAAAGCTAATCAGTTTTACATGACGGCAAGATGAATCAGACATAAAATTCAGTTTTCATAGCTTAAATAATACAGGTAATGTTTCTAAGTTGTTGTATATGTATGTAATTATAAACATTTAATACGTTCACTGAATGTCCAAAATGATAGGGAACGTCACCGCTCTGAAGATGCACTCAGATGAGGTGAATTCACATGAGGGCCATTGTCATTCATTTACTTTATTTATTAAATCATCACCAATCACAAAGAAAGGAGATATGGAAGACATAGAAACGTAAAGACTCTGCGAAGTTTGAGATGTGAAATGTGCCTAAAGAGGTGCAACTCAGCTCAACTGAAATAGGATGTGCAAGAGTTTCCTAAGAAGAACTTGCCATCAGACAGTTTCAACACTCCTGGAGATAAAGAGTCCAGGAAGAGGATCCGAGCTCAGAGAGATCAGTGCATCACTACACCACATAGGTCACACACCTGCACACACACACACACACACACACACGCGCTTACTCACAAAGGCTCTCTGTTTGACTTTACAACTGTTGAGCTCAGAGCTCAGAAATCAGTTCTGCGAAGTGCTGCGATGGCAACAATCAACACGTGTTAAATCGAGTTAGGGAGCTTTTGCAGAGCCATGTTTTATACGACTGTGTACATCTCATCTCAGTGGAATGATGGACGTTTAGTACAATCTGTGGGGAAAAAAGGGAAATAGTCGGAAAGCAGCTGATCTAAATGTCTGACTTTCATCGTATAAGAGTTGCGAGGGCACAGCTGGCTGTGGCGTGTACGTCTTTATGTACTACAATGTGAGTTTCTGTTCATTCCCTATAAGAGTGCGATCACTTCGCGCTTGTCTGTGTACGTGCGTCTATATAGGGGCAGAGAGAAAGAAGGGAAGTGCAAGTATCTGGTACATCTATGCATGGCTGCCTCTGTGATAAAAGGCAGAATGAGTTATAATTATCACCCAGGATCATGTGCTGCTCAGTTCTCTGTCGTGAAAAAAGGCAAAAAGCAGGGGGACTATATCTGGGACACGGACCTCAAAGTATCGAAAGCTCAAAACCTCAAAACCCAGGTTGTTTCCTGTTGCAAATAAGTCTTCACCGCCTGGGATCGTCACTGCGTATTCACAACGCTGCAAGGTTGTTGTGGCCCATATCAGTGTGTTTAGTAAATTGTCACAAAAATGCAAACTAAATTCATTTAATTGTCTTGTGTTGCTTCATATACAAATTTGAATGGAAGCATATTTGGTTAAAGTCACAAGGCGGTACGATGGCCTTCTCGACATCCCAGTGAAATGATTTTTCTTTCACTTTCGGTGATTCAGATAGTAGCCTTTGCTATTTCAGAGACATGAGACTAAGAGGGAGACTGAGCCGTCTAGTTCCCGAAAACGTGGAGGAGAGTTTCTGAAAGAAAAAAAAGTGTGAGGGGAAAAGCAGGCTGTTTTTGGCGTCGAGAGTGTTACTGGCGTGGTTTAACACATGTGGTCCCACTGTTTTGCACATGGGGTTATTTTCAGGCAGTGAGAGCAGCACAAGTCAGTAACAGGAACCTCCAGCAGGCTCCCTGTGTTTCCACGCTGCAGAACTAACACACTTGCTAAATGGCTTCCGATCTTCCAATTATTTCTTATTTTTGTACAAAAATACGTCTTTTACACAAGTAAAATAGCTTTGTTTTAGATATATATTAGTAAGTCACTTCTCTCAGTATTTGTCATTGTTTCATTCTACCCCTTCATCTGCATCCTGAGGATTAGATCCACATCAGTTTATAATCATTTTATTGCGACCTTTTTTGTTTGTCTGAACCTTGCTTCCCAAAACGAGCAAATCAGGATGTGTGACCGTGACAAACAAGATAAAAATTAAAAAGCCTTCTTCCTATTCCCAATTCAGTCACAACTTCCCCATATCCATGAGAAGTAGGGGGGGGGGGGGGGCAGCCCAGCCCAGCCCAGCCCAGCCCAGCGTTCATGGTTCCCTTCTGGCTGCTTTAGCCGGCTGAAAACCTGACAACCACAGATAAACATAAAGGTTTTTTAAAGTTAATTGTTCAAAGAACTCTGAAATAAATGTGAAGAAACACAATTTCTTATGTAGCCTACAGTATATACCTTTTAATATTTTTATTTAGTTTTTTATTATTTTTATATTGAAGGTATTCCTGTAACCGTAGCTACATTTCCATGTGCAGAGAAAATTCTCTCCTGCCAATACTGAGCAATAGTTCCATTCAGCCTTTTTATTGGTACATTATTTTACAACTCCCTGTTGACATTAGCAAAATACTTCAGTTACCCAGAAAGCTGTGGCAACCACAGGTTATGTGGCTAAAACCATAAATTTAATTAAGAGTGTTGGGGTTAGGGTTAGGGTTAGGTAAGTGGTGTAGCCACTTGCAGAGTTTTGCTTTCAAGCTCTGTGATATGCAAATAGAACAAACCTGATCACTTGCCCTAAAAAAAAAATCCCTCCTTACGTGAAGTGCTTATGCCTGACTGAAACCCGGTAGTGGTTCAAGTGAGAAATTCATACCCATTATTTGTAACGTGTGCAAAGTCAAGTCTCCGAAAGAGATGGCTCCGGCTGCTTAGTACAGGTTGTAATTCTCTTGTGAGTAGGACTCATGCTCAACCTGACACAAAATGTCATAGAAGGTGCAAACGTGTCTTTAGCGAGTGTTTCCCAACCAGGTGTGTTTCTGGGGAAGATTGTAGTTAATGTAACAAAAAAATGAAAATAAAACATTCTCATAATGAGTCAGGGGAACACCACTCGTTGAGAGTGTGTGTAATGTAGTAGTAGCGTAGAAAAGGAGAAACAGTTGGCTGTAATGAATAAACAATAGAAATAGTTAATGTTAGCCAAAAGTAATAAAGAAACAGTTGAAATAGTTAACGTTACCGAATAGTAATGGATAAACAGTTTAAATAGTTAACGTTAGCTAACAGTAATAGATAAACAGTTTAACACATTGATAAAATAGTTATGATATAGATAAAAGGTTAAATAGTTGAAAGTAATGGATAAATAGAGAAATTATGTTCGCTAAAAAGCATAAAAGGTTAAAATAGTCCACGTTAGCTTAGAGTAATGGATAGTACACATTTAAAATAGTTAGCTAACAGTAATGAATACATGGGTAAAATAGTTAAAGTTAGAAGAGCTCAAAATAGTTAATGTTGTAGATAAAAGGTTATATAGTTGAAAGTAATGGATAAATAGAGAAAAGTAATGGATAAATGCTTGCTATATTTAAAAAAAGAAAGATGTAATGAATACTAGCGAAACTCATCATCAGCTTTTCCACTTTAATGGAACATAAGCACCATTTTGTTTTTACAAACAGCGAAGCCTTTCCTTCCCTATGCGTGCACGGCTGGTGTCTCTCTTATCTCATCTGATCAGCAACAAGACCCGAGAGTTTGTCCACAGAATTTTAACAGATGAGCAGATTGTTGTTGAAAGAAATGCGTGGAGATGGACGATGGGATTATGCTACTTTGATTCGGAAAAAGCGATCATAAACATCTCATGATCTGTTAGTGTGCTCCATCTCCTCCTGTCTAACACTCTGTACATTAGGGGATTTATGGGCTGTCGTTGAAAACAAAACTCCTACAAAAGAAAAAAAACAACAACAACCAGGTTTCAGTTACAGGCTGTTTTACAATTCCCTTCCCATGCTTCCCTTTCTGTCACTTCTCCATAATTCTTGGTATTTCAGTTAGACAGGCCCTCTTTCTGAAGCTTCCCCTTTTCCATGGATTCCTATATTTCATGATTTCCACTTCTTCCTCTTCAGTTGTACAAACAGAGGTAGAGGCATGGGGAAACCAGGCTGCAACCGTGACATGCAAACCACAAGCTGGTGTAGCTGTGGGACTTGCAAGATCTGTCGGTTCTCTTAACTGCTCTGTGGTGGGAAAAGAAGGAGCAGGTAGTTTGTCGCAGACGACACTTCTCTTTTGTGATCACTTTGGGAACACCACACATTTAATGGAGATTATATTTTTGGTATAAATTACAGTTGCCAGTCATCAATCATGCAACATTTAGTTTCTGTACTCAGAAAGGCTTGCATTAGGAGGATTAAAAAGCCCTCTACATAGTGAAATGGCCGAATGTGAGTTTGTCTTATGTGTGCCTGCGTGTGTACATCGCACTCTCTTGCTCTGATAGACACCGCCGTCGTCCCTAGTTTCACACTGCTTCCTGTGTCTCTGTTTCCTGTTTATCTTGCTGTCATTTGTTTTACCAAAGTGTGATGGTGCTAGATGAGCTGTGTGTTTCTTCATCGCTGACATCCTCAAACAGTAAGCACGCTATCTACCTATGTATCCCTGTGCAGACATGCGGCAGGGAAATAATTAGGCAGTATAGTCTACGGTTTAGATGAGTAGGTTGATCTTATCTGAAGTTTCTTGATTTTTCACAGGCTTTATTCACAGAAATGTCTTAAGTAAAAGGGGAAGCTTTTGAAGTTTTGCTGCAGCATCCTGGTAAACATGAAAATGTTGCATTGTGCACTAAAGGAGGTTTTCCCTTGCAGAAGCGTTGTTGCCCTAGTTATACTATAGTGCAGTTGCAGTGCCGTTAAACACAGTGTCTGTCCCGACAGAGGAGCGAGGGGATGAACAGAAACACATTGGCTATAGTAAAGCCAGGTCCTATTAAAGTTCAGTTTCATGGCTGCAAGAAACAAAGTTTGAGTTCATCAAATTAGTCTTTATAAAATGAGAAAGTACGTAATTTATTTGAACAAGAAAAAAAAAAAAGAACAATGTCACACATAATGTGATGTCTCATTCAGAGAAAAAAAGAAGAGAACTTTAAGGAAGCATCTCACCAAAATAAAATGCAAAACATGAGACGAGGAATAATTTATCTATGACAATCTGTCAGGTAAATTATGAAATAAAATAAAAACAAAAATGAATTAAAGATTAAGAACAATGTTAATGACATACTTAAACTATGTTTTTTACTTAGAATGAACAAACCAAGTCACACCAAACAAAATGAAATAGTTCTCTTGCATTTTTAGAAACAATCAGTGAGATAAAGTTGATATAACGACCAAACATTTATTAGAAACATCAATTCTTTCAGTGAGGACAGTCACTCAGGTTCACAAAATCGTTTCACTTTCCTATTATGAAGCCTTTCAGAACAGGCAAACGCAACTTCCAGGCTACACCACAATGTTACAATAAGCAGCTCTATCTATTCTTATGTCACAGTCTCAATACCACACTGATAATTGCCCATCTTTAGTACATAACATCATGAAAGAATCATGCTCGTATTCTAAACCGTGGCCCCCACCCTTGCCCTCTTTTCCAGCCTGTAACATTAAAGTTGAGGCTCGCAGTGATGAGGAGAATGGGCTGGCCTGTGACATGAATGGCGTGGAGGAGGAAGAGTGCGCGGAAGACTTGCGCGTGAACGATGCCTCGGGGGCCAAGGTGAACGGCTCACAGCCGAGCCTCGAAGCCAAGGCCTTCTCCTCGGCCGGCGGTATCCGGCTGCCCAACGGGAAGCTCAAGTGCGATATCTGTGGGATAGTTTGCATTGGCCCCAATGTGTTGATGGTGCACAAGCGAAGCCACACTGGTAAGCCACCTGCAACACTTCTTGCCCTTCATGTGCACCCATGTTCACTGTCAGTATGAGAGGATGGATGAGGGGTAGAAAGGTGTCTGCCGTGGCTCCCGCACATGCGTAGAGCATTTCTTCAGACTTTAAATGGCATAAATGAAGCTTAGATTGGTTGTCTCCTACTAACACCAGCAGTACCGTTATGCATAAATAAACTTTAGAGCCTGTTCTTATGTTTGCAGGCACCCTTACACTGAGGCGTTTGGCTGTATGCATGTAAGCCTTCCTATCATGCGTGAAATAGACTTTGAGCATACCATTAGCATTATTATTGTTCATCTAAATGACTCCGGATTACCACATAACAAGCAACAGTAACTTATCAAATTATTGCAGCGATAAAGTAGCAGAGAAGAACTTGGTCCGAAAAAACATGCCCTCAGTTGAGAAACAGGATATATCTGCGGCAATTAAATGGAATCTCTACGAAGTGACAATTATCTGGCTATTAAAAGTTTTTTCAAATTTCAAAATTGATATTCTATTGTAATGAAGCCAAACCAGTGGTGGGGAACATTTTTGAAAAAGGCACTTAGCTGTCGAGCTTTAGAAACTAATGAAACTCAAAATGGAAGAAAGGAACACTCGACTAATGTAAATGCAAAAGAAAGTACAATAAAAGATATAATGAAGTGCCTCCTATTTAAATAGAAAATACTCTGTGGTGAGTCTTTGCTCCTGAAATGCATTTTTAATGAATTTCCTTTTTTATATATTTTTGCTGCTTCACTGGTGACTCTTATTTTATGGGGGGCCTTTGAGAAAAAAAGAAAAAAAAAGCCATATTAAAACGTTCTCACAGAATGCCACAACACTCGGAGAGGCTGGATATTGGTTTATTCCAGAAGCGCTGATCAGGAAGACTGGCTCTCAACACAAAGTGTTTCCTTCGCTTTATTCAAATGAGGCTGAATTTGCATTGTGATGTGCCGCTCTTATTTTAGAGACGAAGAAGAGGAAAAAATGAGATTTTCAGATCAAATTGACCTAGGCAATGGTGCATTACGGAACTGGCAGGCTGAGTCTGAAAGGCTCTTGTTCGATCAGAGCGCCAGAAGCCGGTGGGGCAGGGGGAGCACGGAGAGATGGAGTGTCACTCTGCTGTGAAACCCTCTCGCAGGCTGCTGGAGCGCTCTCTGCCCCAGAGACGCTCCGTCATCCGGCTTGTTCTGGCGCTCGGTGTGCTTGTAGTGCAGCGACCCCACATTTCCTGCAGCACGCTCCTTCATCCACGCATTAAAAGACAGAGACTTTGTGCTTTTTTCGCCCGTCAGTGGAGGGATCGAACACAGGGAGGTCAGGGAGAGTGGTGCAATGAAGACAAAACATTACAAATCAAGAACATAAAATAAAAAACATATAAAAGTGAGTGCCAGTGAAACATACGCGCTGTGTTTTGAGCTGCCTCTTTACAATAGTGTGCATCTGTTGTGTTGTTGTCCTCAGGAGAACGTCCGTTTCAGTGCAGCCAGTGCGGTGCCTCTTTCACCCAGAAGGGCAACCTGCTGCGTCACATCAAGCTCCATTCGGGGGAGAAACCCTTCAAGTGTCACCTGTGCAGCTACGCCTGTCGCAGGAGGGACGCCCTCACCGGCCATTTGCGCACCCACTCGGGTGAGTACGCAAAGGTCACCCTCACTGAAAACGTCTGCACTCGTGGTAACTCCTGGATTTCCTTTACAAAAGGCATGTCCTGTTCCGCAGTGCATACGGTGAGAGATTAGTGCTATGCAAGGGGAAGTTGACAGGGTGTAGATATGGTGTCACTTTTTTTTTTTTTTCTGCAAAATGCTTTGCAGAAGTATGGGCTAATGAAATATTTGGGTGTAAACAGCACACTTACAAAGCCTGCTCTGAATAGCTCGGCAGAACAGTGAAGGGATAAACTGCAAAATGATTCTTGCACAGCAGTTTCAACTTAAATCAATTTATTTTACTGTCTTCGATTACCGTGTTAGTCTGTCAGTACTTTCTACTGCGTTTGTGACACTCAGCTCATTCATTCTTACCAAAGGCAGGCTCTAAAACAGGTCACAATGAATATAATGTCATTTCTCAAAAAGGCTGAGCAGGGCACTGTAGTTTTTGGCAAACATTGCTCAAACTGCAGTAAATAGTGTATGTGTTGGGGACCACGTTCAGCCATGGATTAATACACATTTGGTGCTCTTGTAAGTTTTTAAAGCACCAGGACTTTGGGATTGACTAAACACCAAAAATAAACGAGGGCCGTAGCCAGACTTTTAGAAATACTGAGGTCATTGCTCTCCTTTTAAAAAACATTCTATTTATTCAACTGTTCATTTACAATTTCAATAGATTTTATTCAACAAATTTGGGTCTATTATTATCTAGTTTAAAAGCCTTCTCCACAAGACCAGGAATAAACTTCTGATGGGGAAATACCTTATTTATTTATTTTGTTGGCATAATTTTTTTAAATATACACTCTACACAAGAATCAGCTCATAACATACCCACTATGAGTAAGTTTTATTTGTAAAATATAAACAGCCCCAAGTTGCTTCCCAAATTCCCCCCGAAAAACACAGAGGACATGACCTCAGTGGCAGCTACAAAGATCAGCTGTGTGGGCGGTACTGCCGGGTCTTTTTTCGTTGGGGTTTCTCTCCATGAACCCGTTGCAGGCGGTACTCTTTTCTTTGTCTTACCACTCTTCACGCTAAATACCCAGTTTGTCTTCTTCTATTTTTTCCACTCAAACTGGAAATGTAAAATCAGTTCCTGTATTTTTCCAGGAAAAGAGCCACCAAAAAGGGCAGTGAGAACAGCAGAGTATATAAATATAACTATAGGTTGAATCTCTATTTTGTAACGAAAGAAAAATAGATATAAAGGTAATATCATATTAATATAAACCATGACATACAATATAGCACTGCCTTGTTCACTGATCTAATGTGGGGGTTTTTTTCTCTGCAGTTGGAAAACCCCACAAGTGTGCTTACTGTGGGCGGAGTTACAAGCAGCGCAGCTCTCTCGAGGAGCACAAGGAGCGGTGTCACAACTACCTCCAGTGCATGGGGCTGCAGAACAGCATCTACACAGGTTGGTGCCTCACGAGACGCACACTTCACTTTCACCCAAATCTGAGGGCCCACTTTACCCCGAGTGCAGGACGCGCTATGCATGCAGCAGCAGCGCACCATGAAGCTGTTACTAAATTCTCCAACAGGTCAGGTCAAATTACGGTCATTTCCATTCGAATATATCATGCAGAAGTTCTGCAGCTGTGTGAAATGATTGCAGGGATAATTTAGTCAATTTAATCATGTTGTCAGGATAAAGTTCTGTATTTATCCATGTTTACCCAGTCATCTATTGAATGAACTGACTGTAGAGATATTTAATGTGCAGGGTGCTGTAAACCTCTGCACTCTAGACTAGAAACACATCTATACCTCATCTGTGAGCATGAACAAATACTTTATTTATAGACCAAGTGTGTCAGAATAGTCCGCTCTGTGAGAAAACCTACCATCAGACCAGAAAATACCATCGTGTTGTTGTCAGGCGCCAGCTCATCACTTTAAACAGGACAAACTCAAATCACTTTGACTCTGAAACCTACTTTTCTGTCTTGCTTTCCAGTAGTAAAGGAAGAAAGCAACCAGAATGAGCAGAGGGAAGACTTAAGCCAGATGGGATCTGACAGAGCCTTGGTGCTAGACAGACTAGCTAATAACGTAGCTAAGCGTAAGAGCACTATGCCACAGAAGTTTGTGGGTAAGGGCTGAAATCTGCTTCCTTTGTGTAATATACAATATCGCTGCTTTTGCTGATACATTTGTGTAACCGCTGCGCCTCTGAAGCTGCAATGTGTTTGTGTTTATTACAGTTTTACAGTCTATTTTTGCAGTTCGGCCTCAACAGGAATTGTGCCTTTAACTTGTTTAAACACTGTTAGAAAAGCCTATGTTTGAATGTTGAAATTGTGTTTGATCATGTATATTAATATTACATTAAGATGATGATAATGTTCATAGTAAAAGACTGAAAATTAGGAGGCTCAGGAAAAAAGCTAGTATGAGACTACAAATACCAATATGAGACCAGAAGAAACAAAAACAGTGAGTCATTTTCTAACTCAGCTAGAAAGGAGCAGGCTTGGTATTAATGTGGTGTAATCACAGGACGGAGGTGAAAGTTCAAGCGTGTTAGTGAAGTACAACCTCCACAATGCTCTTGTGTCTCTCTCCCAACCCTCAGGCGACAAACGTCTGTCAGACCTCTCCTACGACGGAGGAGCAGGTGAGATGATTCAGCCCCACGTCATCGACCAGGCCATCAACAGCGCCATCAGCTACCTGGGGGCCGAGTCGCTCCGGCCTCTGGTCCAGACCTCCCCGGCCTCCTCTTCTGACGCGGGTCTCAGCTCCATGTACCCGCTGCACAAGCCGGCGCCCGAGGGCCACATGGGGACGGGCCTCAGCCTGACGGCCAAAGACAACGCGGCCGAGAACCTGCTCCTCCTCTCCAACTCCAAGTCCGCCTCCAGCGAGAAGGACGGCTCGCCCAGCCACAGCGGCCAGGACTCCACGGACACCGAGAGCAACAATGAGGATCGCCCCGGCGGGGCAGCGTCCGGCCTCATCTACCTGACCAACCACATCACCTCGGGGGTGAGGAACGGCATGCTCCCTCTGGTGAAGGAGGAGCAGCAGAGGCAGTATGAGGCCATCCGGGCCAGCATGGAGATGGCGTCCGAGGGCTTCAAGGTGGTGACGGCGGACGGGGAGCAGGTGAGGGCGTACCGGTGCGAACACTGCCGCGTTCTCTTCCTGGACCACGTCATGTACACCATTCACATGGGCTGCCATGGCTTCAGAGACCCCTTCGAGTGCAACCTCTGTGGTCACCGGAGTCAAGACCGATACGAGTTCTCCTCGCACATAACGCGGGGGGAGCATCGCTACTGAGCCCCGTCCACCAGAGAACACACTTCCACACAGACAAACAGGTGTGTGTGTGTGGCCAACACGCCACACAAACACACACACACACACACACTCAGTCATGCAGACGTGCGGCTGAAATAAATGCATAAGAAATACAAGATGTAAAATACACTGTTGATGTCTGAAAGTTGTTTTTTATACAAAGTATGCATGTTTGTGGAACACAGATTCATGTACAACTATAAATCAAGACTTTTATTTCCCTTTTCAAATGCCGTGTTCAAAAGGGAGAGTAGTCTTTTTTTTTTTTTTTTTTTTTTTGTTAAAGAAGCAAAATGATGTTCAGTGAAGATAACACAGCTACTGAGCCACAATCCTACATAGGTTTAAATGATGTAGTTACAGTTTGCCACATGTATAAAATGTGTCTTTTCTTTTGGAAAACCATGCAGCAACTTTTTTTCTAGATTTAGTATAGAAACGACATCCTCACATTTACAAATCTGTTTATTGAAGTGTCCGAAATGTTCTGCAGTTGTTTCCAGTGCAGTAAAACCCATTTTAGAAAATGAAATGCAATCGATAAAAACAATCAGTGTAGATAACCCCACACGTCCCTTTCAAAGTTTCAACCTGTTCTTGTATTTGTAACAACTTACATATTATTTATATCACATTTACATGCCTGTCTGTTTTTGTATTTATTCGATGTTTGTTTGTAGAGTAGTTAATAAAAGCTGCATCTCTTTCTGTCCAACTGTACTAAATGTGTTTGAGGTGAAAACAGGACCGCTGCTGGGTTTTATTTTGAATTTTATCAGAAGAAAATGTTATCCTGGCCTTTTGTTTTGGCACTTGATGGCTAAGAATCGTTTCATTTACAGAAAGAAAACGAGCCATTTGAGGTTTGAAGGAGCTTTATGCTTGCAAAATATCAATAAAGGATATTTTATATATGCACAAAGAGTGGGCAAGTGTTGTGTGTTACTGTGGATGAGTCTAGTAATAAGGAGGAAGGTGTTTAATGACTAAAGGTCTACTGCTAACAGACCTGCAGCTACTTGGGATCGTCTCTATAAATTCATATGGATATTTTTATTATTATTATTAACCAGCTGTCAAAATGTCCACGTTAAACTGAAAATCATTCCTGGAGTTAATGAAAAGTTTTTACCTTCTTAAAAAATATGGAGATTTCATTTCTCACTCTCGAACCTTCTGAAATAATTAAGTTTAGATGTCATTCAAGATGCTGCTCTCTCCTGCCTGTCAAGGAAGAGTCAAGAAAGAGTGAATGACTGGCATTTGTGTACACAACACACAAACACTGAGAATATTTACTGTGAGAGGAGAATAAATAAACACCTCTCCAAATACGATTACCATGAGTGGTTTCAAAGTATTTAGATTTTGCATAAAAGAGCGAATTTCCGTCAGATATCGATCTTTTCTTCAGTGTGGTTGTAGTTATAAACCACACGCTCGCATATTCTTTTTCACTAAAAACATTCCCTCATATGAATTCACCAAGGATGCCAAACAGAAGGCTGAAACATCACGGGGGGCATTTGTCCACACAGAGACCCTCGTGTTGAAATTGTGACATCAAGGGAGTACATTGTAGCATAAGCAGCAAACACACACACACTCTCTCACACACACACACACCAGCATGTGGACATGTGCCGTGTCCAGGACCTGAAGAGTGTGGTCCTCTGAGGAGCAGCGAAGGATTCGGGCACTGGAGCAGAAGGCAGGGGCCGGGGCTCTGAGGGCTGGGCCCGTCTGCGGAGGCTCGGTCGGGGCCGGCAGGAGGAGCTCGGTGGCGGCAGCCTCGTCCAGATGGCTGCTGTGTGATTTAGCAGAAACGGGAAGCAGCTGTGGCCAGCGCCGAGGCCCCCGCACCCCCACGCTTGACTGGGACCCAACAGGGGAGGGAGGGCATTTGCATGAGGGGGATTAATCTGGCCAACCAACTCTGGCCCTGCCAGAATCCCAAATCTCACTTCCCCTTTCAAGCAGCTGAAAGAATCGGATTCAACCAATTCAGCCAAGGATCCAACAAGATGTTAGTACTCAAGGTGCTTCACACTTTACATGACCGTGTGCCATTAATATAAGGCCACAATAGAACATTCACTGCATGCTTTGTGAATTCAGTCGCTGTGCAAGCGTTTCCAAACATGTGGGGCCAAATTTCTGCATCAAATTTAGGGTCTTCACCCAGTAACCAAATATACTCACTCATTGGCTGTACTTAAGTACAATTTTGATGTACAGGTACTTTAATTGAGTATTTATACTGTGCGCTCTATACTTTTCTCACTGGCTTAAGAGGGTTGTCTGGTAACCGCAGGGTCAACGGTTCGATCCTTGACTGGGACGTGTCACGTGTCGTAGTGTCCCTGAGCAAGACACTGAACCCCGGCTCCCAGGGCGCCTGTCATTGGCAGCCCACTGTTCCCTATATACAGGGATGGGTCAAATGCAGAAGTCAAATTTCGTGTGTATGTATATGACAATAAAAAGGGATTCTATTCTATTGTGAGATCTTACAAAGAAGCAATGTCTACTTGGGGCCTCCTGTCTCGTTTCGGATGCCTATGAGTTGTTAGCAGTTCCACCGAAGACACGTTTCCCTTCTAGAATTCTCTAGACATGGTTTCATTTGGGCTGCTTGAGGCCCGAGGAGGTAGAAGTAGTCAATATCTTACGTGGAAAAGAAAAGAATATATACATTTGCATCGCAGAACCTTTTCCTCAGATTCATCTTGTGACCCGCTCGGAATAAAGTAGCTACCTGCCTGTAAAGTAGTAGAAGTAAAAAGCTACTCACTGGTATTACAGACTATATAACAGTCCCATTTTCAGGAAAGAGAGTATCTTTACTTATAATCCTTATGTTTTTAGGCAGGATTGGTTTTGGTGACACCTGTGCTCACTGGTGGTAACAGCTGTTTGAAATGAACTGCCACTGGTGTATATTTATATTTATAGTGCAGCCAAACAAACTTGTGTTGTTTTGCTAATACGTTTGTAAATAATTATTGCAAATGTAATCTGATTTCAGTCAAGTAGTTTTCTGAAATAATTACAAATAAACTGGACTACATGCGACATCGTTTCCTATAAATTTCCCAATTTAAATTCAGTGCGGAAATGGCAGACCCCGCCACCAACAATGAAAACTGCTAAATAGAGAAGTGATTACAGAATGGAGATGCATTCAATGACTATTGTTGCTGTAGAATACTTCTATGCTGTTACTCAGTTATATTTTTAATACAGGAGCTTATTTTTTGAATGGAGTATTTTTACTTCAGTAAAGGTTCTGAATGAAAAAAGAAGCTACAAAAAAAACATCTCCAGGTTACTTAAATACTGACCTGATATTATACAATTTCTACCTTCATTTCAAATGTCAGTATTACAGATTTAAAGAACAAGCACATAGGCGGTCAAATTACATTTTTTTTTTCCAATACACCTACCTATATTTGATGTGTGTTTGTGACCACACAACCCCAGACGTGACCACTGCTGCACAGCCACACTCAAATTGAGCTGCACACTTAGCACATATGGCAACTCCAGTGGATTTCTGTGCATCTGTCCCAGTCCAGCTGTAGGGGGGTGGGTGGGTGCGGGGGGTGCTGGTGTGTGATAACTTTCGCTGCAAAGTTTCAATACAGTGGCCAACCACACGTCTGAAATATTTATCAGGGACCTGACAAAAAAGATGATAAATAAATGAAAGTCTTCTTTCATTGGCTTCCAGATTTTCAAAGATTGTTCCATTAAATTTACATGAGAATTTCATTTCATGTGTGCACAATCTATAATGGTCCTCCTCCGTAGTGGATGTATGACCAGCGACAAAACATCAACACTGTTAAGAGTCTCTGTTGACCAGAGCGACATCTTGGCGATGGATTAACCAAGTTTCTGCTGTGTGGAGCGCAAGTGGCCGCCTTATAGCCGAGAGATTTAACTGGTCAGACAGAAATATGTACATCTACGCCGGCCATGAACCTTGTGGATCAGGGCGAGCACTAAAAGTTCAAATTATGGAGCTCATGCTTCTTTACTAATGAAAAGGAGGCATTGCAGTAACAGATTTTCCTGTTGAGTCCACTGCTGTCTTAATCACTAAGAGGAAGGGAGGCGAAGCTTTCAGTTTTGTTTTTTTCTTTTCTTTTTACAACATGAGACCCAGGATGCTCTCTGTGTTGCCCAACTTCCGTGGATACAATTAGCACATGCAGCCTCAGGAACAATTATGGGATAATATCAGAGATGTGACAATAAAGCTCTTAACAAAACACACACTGCCCTCTGTGGATTAGGTGAGAGTATGGAGGCTTGAGTCAGGGAAAGTGCCACAATACACTGGAGATCATCTCAATTTATTAGGAAAACATAAAATGTTGGCAATGCAATTAAAGCAATTTAAACGGATTCATTTGAAACACAGTTCAAGCACACAACATGGTGCCCAATGCTTACACCAAACCACAACGCAACAGTAAAGTGAACATCCAAATAAAACAGTCCGGCTCATACAAACTTATGAAAATCTTTTGAATGCATAACGAGCAGAGTGATTTCTCCAGACAGAAAATTATTTCACTCTCTCTTTTTTTGTCAGGTGCTCCTGCTATTTCGTTCACCCATGCTATGTGCTTCATGTGCAACAAGGAAAATATTGGAAATCTCTAGATTCCTCCACAAGTTGAAAGTTTTTTCCCAACTCAGTTCAACACCCATAAGTTAAACAGACCGGGACCAGGAGCCCCGCTTAACGTCCACATCCAAAAGTCTTATTCCAGTCTTCATACTGCTCCAGGTCTTTCGACGAGACGCTGGGTCGTACCGTCTTCAGGGCCTCCTGGAAGTCACAGTAGAGGATTGCTCGCACCTGATCTGCAGTGATAGTGGTGATGTCACTGACCTGGATGCTGCGGATGGGCCCCAGCGCTGCCTCTCGACACAGCTGAGTCATGTCAGCCCCAGAGAAGCCCTCGGTGGCTGTCACCACGCTCTCCAGCTCTTGCTCCCTCAGCTGGTTCCTCTCCTGAGTCATGAGGTTCGTTACTATCTGCCAACGGGCGGCTGCCACGGGCAGGGGGATGTATAACCTCTTTGCCAGGCGTCGCCGGGCAGCCTCGTCTATCTCTTGAGGACGGTTGGTGGCGCCCACCACCAGGATGCGTTCCTCGGCGGCCGTTGCCGCCCCGTCCAGCTGAACCAAGAACTCCGTCTTTATCCTACGCGACGAGTCGTGCTCCCCGTCTGTCCGCTGGGACAACAGCGAGTCGATTTCATCAATGAAAATGACAGCGGGCTGGTGACAGCGGGCAATGGCAAACAGGGCTCGCACCATTTTCTCTCCCTCGCCCACCCACTTGGATGTGAGCGATGAAGCGCTGATGCTGAAGAAGGTGGCGCCCGACTGACAAGCTATGCATTTACCAATCAGAGTTTTCCCGGTCCCCGGGGGTCCAAACAACAGGATGCCTCTGGATGGACCACGGAGGCCAGTAAAGATGTCGGGTCGCAACATGGGCCAAACCACAATCTCCTTTATGGTGGTCTTGGCAAACTCCAGGCCCGCTATGTCATCCCAGCTGACGGGAGGCCCGTGGTCCATGATCTCGCTCATGATCAGCTCGATTATCTTTGGCTCAAAGTTTTTCAGACGCTCATCCAGGATCTGAGGCTCCTGGTTGGAACTATGGCTCGCCCCTCCATCTTCCTCCTCCTGTCGCGGAATGGGTGACACAAATTTAGAAAATGTACCTCGGGGCCTGTTAGCACCCAGAGATTTCTTCAAAGTTGCTGCCATCCCCGTGGTCTGACCCCTCTGGGGCTGATTGGAGTGTTTCTTCTGTTGATCCACAATGAACTGCTCGCGAGCTGTTTTGAAGTTGCCTCCAGCTCGTGGGTCAGTGCCCCCTTGACCTCTGTGTTGCCCCCTGCCACCATCCCCTCCATCTGGGTTGTAAAAATTCTTCCGCTTAGACGGGTTGGAGATGGGGAAGAAGGAGGACTGAGAGTTCCGTGGCCCCCCTGAAGGACCAGGGTTTCCCTGTGGAGGAACTGGAGAAGAATGACTAAACATTGACTGCAGTCGGGCTTGAGGTCGGGACAACGAGTTTGGATTACCCGAAATCCCCTCAGAGCCTATTGGCCTCTCAACAGTCATATTAGTTAGTAACCTGCCCTCTCCTCCCACAGTTATGTTAACATCTCCTGGTGCCACGAGGGAGCCTCCTCCCCCTGTCCCTGCCTGAAACATCCTCTGCACGCAGGGCAGCTCCAGCACACTCTCCGTGGTCAGCGACGACTCCCATTTGTCACTGTAGTTCCTCTGACTGCGGGCCAGATGCAGCGCGCTCTCCGCGTAGTTGTTGAGCCCCGTGCGGGGGTCATCCGAGTCCAGCACCGAGGCGTAGCGCTCCGAGTAGGTCCTGAGCAGGCTGGCCGTGCCGGCCTGAGAGAGCTGGGAGCTTGCCCATGCATACTGAATGGAGAGGACGTGGGCCCGGTAGGCATCGGCCGTCTGTTCAGGTGTACAGTTGCCAGATGAAATGTCAAAGGACCTCCTCTGCCATTCGTCCAGGTGTGCTCCACTCATGCCTGGCCTGCTCCAGTGTGATGGAGGAGAAGGGACCAAAGTTATTAAAAATACATGATCTCAGTAAAAGCCAGGGTATGCATCATCACTGACCCATACACACTAAAAAAAGTTACATCTAATTAAATGATATACTGTTATATGAGCATGCATATGATACAGGGACCCATTGATTTAGTATTGCTCTGCTTACTGCCTACGTTCAGTCAATAGCATGGCCAAAGCATGGATGTATACATCCCACTCATTAGCATCGCTGCCTTAAGTTAAGACCCTCCCAGCCTGGTGACGTCAAATGCCCAAAAGTCTTTGCAACTCCACCACTTTTATTTTTAAAAACATGCTTTGCTCGTCTGCATACAACAGTTTAATTTACCTCTAAACATTGTTGTTTTGTCAGTTTTAACCAAGCTTCTCCAGAGCCACGGAGGGGAATATAAAACTGTTGTCACATGATGAACAGCGACGTTACATGACAATGTGTAAGAATTGTCCAACGCCCCTTTGAGCAGCTAAGATAACGTTAAATATCTCATTTGATGTTAGTTGTAACTCGAGGGAAGTTAACTGGCCATACGTCTGCAGTGTCATTTAACTTTTAGTAAACATTCATTCAACTGACAGGGGAGCCTAGCTTGTATTCTCTGTGACATGCAGTTATAAACAGTCTGTAAACAGTCCTACTCGTTTACAAACTACAGACATCACGTGTTCAATGGAAATACACTGCAACACACAACAGGCCACAACACTGAGGATTACAGACGACACTTACTATTAGGGATATCCTCTGATAAGTAAATAGGTGCTAGACTAAACATACAGGGGTTCCATCGTGTTAAAAGCTGCTGTTTAGTTGTTCCCGCCACTTGTTTCTTCTTCAGCTGACCGGCTTCCTGTCACGTCACAATTCGTTCTCAGGAAAACCTAAATTTGTTCTTTCACTTTCACCTAATGTAGAGAGAGACCTCCAGCCAAAACTAAACAAGTTGTATCCGTATTGGATTTACAAAACATTGACTTATGATGAAAATATGAGAATAATAAAGAGCTAAGCTGAGGCAAATAACTTATTTTGAAAATGTCGGAACGGGACCCATAACTTGTCACAACTAGGGAGTGCTGCATTTATCCCCCAGGTCCGCCCAGAGAGCGGCCACGAGCTGCTATGTGTTATTATGTCGCTCTGTCAATTTCCACGTAACGCTTCTGGATTCGTGATAATATATTACATACTACGAGACAGTCTTACCCTTTCTTTCGAGCATTACAACTTTATTCTCCAGACTGTGGTATCAACCAAAGACACAAGTGTCCGACCTGCTAACGGTGTAGTGAGGTGTACGGCGCCATCTTCTGGCCGAAGCCACAACCACAACACGATAAATGTAAGGATTAGAGTGTCGCTTTATCGTGTGGCATGCTGGGAAATGTAGTAGCAGCTTTGTTGAAATTCAGTCGGGCACTGAATTTCAACGTAAATATTTTTGAAGGGAAGAATGCCTTTACATAAATTGCATTCAGAATGGTGTTTATTTACTTAGAATGTGTGTTAGACATATTTGAATATGTATTACTCTTGTTATTAGTGTACGCGTAAACTACAGTAACCACAAACGTGGAGGTTTTTGTTTAGGCTGTCGACTGTGGATGACAGCGACTGTCGAGCTGCAGAGTATCAAAGAATACGCCGCCGGTGGGGAAAAAAACCGCTTTTGTGATATTGTGTAGCTAACTGGGTAGTTAGTTCATATTCTGCACTATTTGGTATTAACATCTCTGTCTTTGATGAGAGATACAGAAAAAAAGTTTCCTGAATAGCTATTCATAGTGGTCGCAGTCCGTTAGCCAAAGCTAAACCGGAGACGGGATCTCAATTATCGTTCATCCAGACGGGACCAGCCCCAGGAGCCGGTTGCAGCAGTCAGTCACACCCTTGTCTGGGTCAAGGGAACCCTGTCTGCGCAGGGACCTTAAATTGCATATCCTCCACATGTTAGGGTGTTTTATTCAAACAAATACTAATAACCTTCTGTTCTGAATTGGAGCTTCAGAACAATACTGGGAGTTAGCGGTTAACTGGGAAGTGTGTGCTGGATATGACTGACTCATCGTCATGGCACGGACGGAGGAGATAACCCCGAACAGTCTGTCTGCTGCAGGGCCAACCAGACAGTCTCATACCTAGCTACACAGCGAAGTTACTCAGACGTTCAACTGTTTATATTACCCCCTCGTTGTCAGCGTGGCAGCATGAATAACCCGATGTACACGTTTGTCACCCGTGACGAGAACAGCACTGTTTATGCAGAAGTTTCCAAAATCCTCCTCTCAACCGGACAATGGAAGAGGCTGAAAAGAGACAATCCCAGATTTAACCTAATGCTTGGTGAACGGAACAGACTGCCCTTTGGACGTCTGGGTAAATATGTTTTTATTTCTTATTTCATATGACGCTGACACGAGTCTGTTTGTGTGCCGTATTTGGTGTGAAGGGTGAGGCAGCTGCTGTGACTGCGCAGGGATGCTTCCTCCAGCATCCTGTGGAAAGATGGTCCCTCTCGTTTAGATGTGCACGCATGTGTTTTTAATCCATGTCCATGTCATCACGTGGGTCCCGACAGGTCACGAGCCAGGACTGGTGCAGCTGGTGAATTACTACAGAGGAGCAGACAAGCTTTGCAGAAAGGCGCCCCTGGTTAAGTGCGTATTTTTCCTTTTTCAATGACACATCTGTATCTTTTGCTGTCATTCATGTGTACTTTGTTTGCGCATGAATTATTTAAAGGGGGGTTACATTAGCTGATCATTTCCCTTCTTTGCCATTAGGCTCATAAAGACCAGCCCAGAGCTGTCCGACTCCTGTAACTGGTTTCCAGAATCCTACATCATCTATCCCACTGACCTCAAGACCCCGGTTGCTCCAGCCACGAATGGTATCAGCCATCTGAAGAGCAATCCCAGGACGGATGAGCGGGAGGTTTTCTTGGCCTCCTATCACTCTAAAAAGGAAAGTGGGGAGGGCACAGTGTGGATAGCCAAGTCTTCCGCCGGAGCTAAAGGTAAAATCTGTTATCCACGTATTATTGTTTCAAATCCAAGATAGGAGTAAGCCTTAGTCTGACATTTCCCCTTTGGTGTGACATAGATAACATACACTTTCTGAGCTAATCTGAAGAGTTTTGCTCTGCTAAAGGCAACAATCTTTCTGTGATAAATCCCCTTTTATGGGACCTACTCCTTTTTTTGTCAACTATTTTAAGTTGTGGTTTATGACACCAGTGGCAGCTTCACATATTTGTTCTGTCTTGCAACAGGTGCTGGTATTTTGATATCCCATGATGCTAATCAGCTGCTGGAGTACATCGATAATCAGGGGCAGGTCCATGTTATTCAGAAGTACCTGGAGAAACCTCTGCTTCTGCAGCCGGGAGATCGGAAGTTTGACATCAGGCAAGTGTTTTACGTGTAGCCCACAGAGAACACGTCAGTCTGTCTGGACTTTGTAACTGAGGCTGTTATTACGCTATGCCGTTGCTAGGAGCTGGGTGCTAGTGGACCATCACTACAACATCTATTTATACCGGGAGGGTGTGCTGCGGACGTCCTCGGAGCCCTACAACAGCTCTGATCTCCAGGACATGACCAGCCACCTGACGAACCACTGCATCCAGAAGGAGCACTCCCACAACTACGGACGATACGAGGAGGGCAACGAGATGTTCTTTGATGAGTTCAGGCTGTACCTGCTGAACACTCACAACGTCACCCTGGAGACCTCCATATTACCTCAGATCAAGCAGATCATAAAGTAGGTCCTTTTTGTTTTTGCTGCTGTTTTTATCGTTGGATCCCAGGTAATAGAAAGCATTGCTAAGCTATCGCATTGAAACATGAAATACATGTTTTTTTCCAGTCTCGTACTGTATCCAAACACAAAAACTAGCATATTTGTGTGCGTCTTCAAACTCTACTACTGAAAAAAATGCTGACTGAGTTGTCAACTCAAATCTGTCTTAGTTGACAGTGAATGTAAATAACATGTTCTCGTTCAAGTTACTTAATAAGTCAATGAAGTATTGCTCTTATAGCTAACTGGATATAAACACGACAGATTAGATGAGACAACGTTTTTATACGAGGACATTTGGCAAATGTGAAAGCCACTGACTTCAGCTCGGCGAAATGAGCATAAAATCATATTATATTTGGGGGGACTTTGATAGGATTGTTCACTAAAAACAAAAACAGGTGCTTTGGCTTTCAAACTCACCCCGTAGGTGAGGCACTTTTAGACAAGGTAGCAGTTCTAGGGATGTTGATCTATCAGTCAGTCCACCGCTTTGGTTAAGACTGAAACATCTCGACAACTATTCAATGGATTGCCGTGGAATTTTGCACCGACATTCACAGTCATTTGGTTAAACTTTCATGTTGTTCATTACTTGGGTTGATGACCAAATACAGATAAAATCAGCTGTACTTGTTGTTGTTTTGTGCTAATTAGCAGATGTTAGAATGCAAACCCGCTAAACTAACGCGATGAACTTGATAAACATCCTGCCTGCTAAACATCAACATGCTGGCATTATCAGCCTCACAGAGCCGGTGGTTCTAGACCCTTTGTCTTGATACCTGCAATATGAGTGAGAATAAAGCTATTTACGTCTGACATCTGACTTTATTATCGAGACCACAAAGCTAGTCACGGAGCTGTAATATGTGCTGTGGGACCTTTGGCAGTTAGCCTTTTACTGCGCACTTCTCTTTCAAACGGCAGTCGAGGTCTGTAAAGAAGCGTTCCTGATGAATCGTCTCGAGTGTTAGCACGCGGCGGGGCGTTGTTGAGGTGTTTTGTCGAGCTGCCCGGCGATTGAAAATGATTTTGCCGTCTGGTTTCACAGGAGCTGTCTGACATGTATTGAGCCGACAATCAGCACCAAGCACCTGTCCTACCAGAGCTTCCAACTCTTCGGATTTGATTTCATGGTGGACGAGAGCTTCAAAGTGTGGCTCATTGAGATCAACGGAGCTCCGGCCTGTGCGCAGTCAGTACCATTCAGCTGATCATTTGTGTTCAAAATGTTTCACTTCTATTTGTTACTGTTTTTTTCCCCCCCGTCCAGGAGTCTTACAGCCTTGTTCTCTGTCTCCTATTCACATCTATACCTGCAGTCTGCATTTAGACTTCTCTTGGCCTCCGTTTAAAATATGGAGAAAACAAGCTTTGAATCCATTTCCCTTATTATGTAAAAAATGTGTGTATGTTTGTTGTTTTTCTTCCTTGGAGGGTCAGAGTCAGAAATAGGAAAGCATTGAAAGCATTATCATCGTTTCAAAGATAAACAGTAGAATTTTGCTCCTTACTGAACTTTTATTTTTGGAACTTTGACTCGTCGGTGAACTTGACGCTATTCAATGCAAACATGCCATGACAGTTATTTTCCTCTGCTAGATTAAATCAGTCAACCTTCCCCCTCCAGGAAACTGTATCCGGAGCTATGTCAAGGCATCGTGGATGTGGCCGTTTCCAGTGTCTTCGCCCTGAACAGCGGCGGTGACTCCTCATCTGCATCCTCATCCCCTTATTCTTCCTCCCCGTCCTCCACCTCCATCTTCACCACCAACTCCTGCTCCTCCCCCAAACTGAGAGGGCCTCTCCACGTGGGCCCTTTCACTCGACTGTAAGCACACGCGAATCCTCCCCCTTCGTCTCCTCCGTACGGCTTCTTCACGCTCCATCCTCACTCCTGAACTCTACCTGAGAAGTAGCACGTGCCGGCGAGCATGGAGAGGGAAGTCACCGAGCTGCAGAGACGATCTCTGCTCTCCTGTTTTGAATGTTACGAATGTGAAGACAGCAACGAGCGGATTCGGGGAGTTTCTGAATTGAGGACGGACGTCCTTCCATCTCGGTACCACCACCAGACTGTAGTGCCTTACATTTCCAGCCACGCTCCATTACAAAGACTGCCAGTTAGCTTGCTCTGTTGCTGTGAGTCCTACTTGTTCTATAAGCCTTTGCACTGTTGCCCAGTAAAGTCGATGCGGTCATGATCAGTCCACAAGAATGAACTTAAAACTAGACACTTGGCATTTCACATCTTAGTGAATTTGTGTAATTCTGAATGCTATTTTTCTCATCAGACATAGTTTTTTTTTATTGCAGCTTGTCTGCAGCTATCTGAACCCCTTAGTTTCATTTGGGAATGTGAGCAGCAATCAATAGTTTAAACTTAAAAAGACTAAAATACTAACCCAACTGTCTGAGCTGAACAATCAAGCCGTCTAGGTCAACATTCCTCTCAACATAACCGCATGGACGCAACATTTTATTTACATTCAGGGTGATCTAACTGAACAGGGAGACCGTCCTTCATCTAAACCCAGGTTTAAGTCCGTCCTAACGAGTGTCCCTGACCTCTGACCCCCCCCCCTACGGCAGAGAGGAAAGACAAAAGAGAACTCCCATGAAGTATTTGTTCTCAACAAACTCCAAGATGTTTTTTTTAGATTTGTCATTTGAAGAGAGCATGTTTGTGTGAAAGCATGTAGTAGAATGCGTCCTCATTCAGGCCCCCGCATCAGCACCTTTTAGCCCAGTTTGTAAAAAGAGCTGCCCTGATGTCTGTTTTATTTCTGGTGTATGAAGAGCTAGACTGTCATCGTGAGGTGTTGTCAATAAGTGTGTGGATTATGGTTTTTTTTAACCGTCGTCATGAAAGTAGAGTTGCTTGTACGAAGAGTGTTAAAGAGCCCAAACCGACAGGACGCGAGAACGTACGACGCTACTTCATGCTTTTTACACCGGTCTTCTTCAACATACTGCGTCAGATGTGTTGTTACCAAAGAGACGGTTCTTCATCCCATCATTGCCTCTTCTTCAGTTACTGTTAGTATTAGATCAAGTCTTTCTACACTTGTTTTTATTATTCTTATGTTATTATTCCTTTACTTTTCTTTTGATGAATCTCTTTATAAATAGATGGGACATTAGAAGTGTAACTGTCTAAGATGACTTCAGACATGAAACTTTAAATTAGCTTTTTTGTGACAGCTGCACTTTGGGGAAGTCGATTTAACTGTTTAACTCCAGGCGCTCATTTTTAACAGAATAAGTCAATCCAGGACTTTTAGTTGGCGCGTCTGTCATCATGGTAGAGTCCCTGCTGTTCCTCTCTTCTATCCTCAATTCAAACATGTCGAGGCTTCACTTCCCATGTTGCGAGTACCATCCGTTAAGGGACACCATCAGAGCATTTATTTATGTTTTTAAACGTGTGTTTTTTTTGTGTTTACAAGTTGACTCTTGGGAAATACACAATATGTCAGAGAGTAGTTACAGAGCAGGTAACACTGTCAAGAGATGTGGATATTATGGGATTAATCTCAGTGAGTAATGACATGATGAATCTGTTCCTGTGATGTATTGCAGAGCCCTGATGTAGCTCAAATTATGTATGAAAGTTTGGGAAAATATCAATTTGGAAGAAAATTGGTATTTATGTGATGATTGTGTTGGCAAATGGGTCACAAGTGTTTGCTGATTTCTTTTACCTATCAGAAGCAAACTGTCAGTATTCGTTTTAATTCAATTTTTAAGGGAAATGTCTTTTCATCAAAGGGAAAGTTGCCTTATTGGGAATTGCATTTTGATAAAAAGAAGCAATGAACCTCCAGCGTTCAAATGCACCTTCATTTGTTTGTATTTAAGAGATTTCTCCTCATTCATTATGCGACCTCTTGAATTCAATGATGTCATTTTCTCAATTTATAATGTTTTCCTCATATTTCTCCTGGATTTCCTCATCTTTACCAAAGATTATATTCCTGCTGTATTTTCAGTGTCAAACTATGTTTTGTAGTTGCTGTAATCTGGACTTTATCACATCAACTGGCCAACAGGATCCATAATCAAGGATCATGTTCAGAGGGGCGTCTGTGTTTTTGTTGGTGATGTTTTATCCAAACTCTTGCATGAACATTTGTCTTCATCAGACACAATATTACTAGAATAAAATAATATTACTAGTATCAAGCCATGCCATGTGTATATTTCTGCTTTATGTGGTTAATTTCCCAAAATGTTGGACTGTTACTCTACTATATATACTTCTCAATATGAAGCAACACTAAACAGAACTAGATACGTTTTTTGGACTATGAATGTAGCTTAAGAAACACTGAGTGGCCAGAAAGAGGCTGACGTGTTGTGAAATGCAACAACAGCCCTCTAACAGATGTTCAGTTGTTTCTTGTGTGTTGACTTAATGGTGTTTTTCTATTTCAGTTTAAGTGAATTGAACGATGAATTTCAGTGTTTCTTGTCTGTGCGTAATGATCGTCTCCTCTGTGTAATGAGACGACTAGTCATACTGTAGCACGTGTGGTAAAATAACACGTAAAAGTGTTGTCTCTGTTGCAAATATTGAACGATTTTTAATTTAAGCAGCAACAACAATCAACAGGATATAACATTCATCTTTTTTATCCATAGCAAATTGAGTATGCTTAGATACAATCAAAATGTCCCGACAGCTCTGATGGAGATGGACTCATCCTGAGGACGGCTGCTGTCTTCCAGATGTTTTTACGGTCAGGTCACTACCGTTACATCCTCACTGGTCTTGATGAGAGATATATTAATTAATGAAGGCCTAATTAATGAAGTTTACGAGGCTGTGCCACGTGCGTAAAATGCGCAGAACGCCTCTTTCAATGTGGAGACATCGATCCTGCTGCTGTGTGATGACTACAAGTATTTAATAAACTAAAAGTAAAGAATACTAAATACAAACAAACGGCGTGAACATACACATTAGTGTGAAGATAACACTGATTTAATAAAAAAGGTTGTAGTATGCAGATAGCACAGTATTGATCTAGATCCAGGAGGTGGCAGCAATGCCACGTAATTGATGCCGTAAAACCCCAAAGTAGAAGAAGAAGAAGAAGTGTTCTTGCTCCCACTGAAGAAGACACATGTGGAAACGTAAACAAATAGAGATCTTGTGAACAGGTGTGTGTGTGCTGTCCTCCTCCAGCCAGAGAAGAGTTCCAGCAGCAGCACAAGTTTGATGAGATTGAGTTGTTTGTTTGAAATTCATAAGGCTTCATAAAACTCTTCTTAAGGGTTATAAAGAATAAAAAATTGTGGAAATAATGTTTTATAAGTTCAGCGTTCATGATGCTTTATACCTCCATGTCAAAGTGACAACGATGTGTGTGTGTGTGTGTGTGTGTGTCTGTGTCTGTGTGTGTTTCTTTCTG
>NW_022280033.1:16020812-16034308 GCF_004355925.1 Anarrhichthys ocellatus | reverse complement strand
TTCGTGTATTTTTACTTCATCTGATTTTAAATGCATGTTAGAAATGATTAAACCTGTTTTCATGAAGTTAAAGCAGGGATGTTCTATATAATAATTGTAACATAACACACACTTGTGGTTTTCTCCAGGCCCTGGTGGACTTCACAGGCTTCCAGATCTACCAGGAGCTGATCCAAGGACCGTCTACAACAGCTGTTCATCAGAGATGCTTCTTCCTCCTCCTCATCCTCCACAATCAGCTCCGAATCCAGCTCTTCTCAAAGCTCAATAAAGTCCATCAATCTCTGCAGAATGTTTAGTAAACTTGTGTTCCTTAGTTGTTGAACCATTTCGAAACGTATGCAATGCAATGACTGAATGTAATATAAAAAGCATAGAATCACTTTCTCAGCACAGACGTTTTTGAATTTAAATCCAAAAACGAGACAGGTAGTACGGAAGTAAGAATATGTCAAAATAAAAGTCAAGGCAATAGAATGAAAACTGTTAGTCTATGATGCAAGCACATACCAGGGTAACATTAGAAGAAAAACGAATAAATATAAATGAATAAGCGTGGGCCGATGCAAGTATGTTAGCAACAGTAGTTGACTACATGCATTTTAATATTAATTTATCCACGTGCACAGCAAGAATATAGTTTTCGATTAGTCTGTGCATTGTTTGATGCAATACAGTTCGTAATATAATTTAATCAAAGTGATTTTTGTGTGCGCAGAGTTGTTGCTGTTAGCACTTTCCACCGTATTGTGCTGCTGCTTGAGTGAACACAGAGCATAGACTGTAAAAGGAGAGGCAGAGTATGTGTTGACCGTTTCTACCAGCAGATAGCAGTATGAGTGTATTTAAACCATAGATTTAGTTATATTTACCGATGTCTGTTAATTATCTAGGTTATTGATACAGATGTATTTAATGAAGGATATTTCATCTCGTATTTGATGTTTATGGTTAATTTGCAATATTGTAAACATCATGTATTTACTTGTTATTTGTATGTCATGAAGAGTGAGCATGTGTAGCTCATGAAGCAATAAATAATGACAATTTAAAAATAAACAGACATTTGGTTCATTCTTATTAAACACTAAGCATCATTTACCTACCTCATTGATTTATTTGTCACACTTAAAATCCTGATTTGAATGGTTAAACAAAAGAGGTCAAAGGGCCAAGATGAGAAGATCTTGTGGTCCAAATAAAATGACTTCAGTTTTATTTCCATTGAGATACAGAGAGTTTGACTCTAAGAATATTCTAAATGTTTTCCTAATCTCACAAGACAAGAGCAACGAATAGTTTAGTAATTGCTTCTCTTTTCTTCTTTGCTATCATGTTACACGTCTTGTGACCCCTCAGATTGATCTCTGGAGCTGTAGGCGGATGCAGACCTTCAGATGTGTTTTTATTTTGAAAATAGTCAGCCTTAAGTTAACACTGATTGTGTTTATTTTAGTTCCACCTCGAAGCCAGATTTTAGGTCAGCTTCTTGAATGCACAGAGGGCCCACAGAATTAGAAACATTTTATTTCAAAGAGAAAGCCATTGTTTACATTCTTATTATAGGGAAGGGGATCCCTAGTTACTTGGCCAGAGAGGGATGCCCAAAAAAGCTGTCCACAAACCTTTTGCCGGAATAAACAAGAGGTAGGCTCACTGACACAAGTGTCACACTTTGGCACCAACCTTTCACAGAGCACAGGACCAGGATGCTGCAGAGAGGGAATTTGCTCTGCAGTGCCCAGATGTGAGTGTACTGCTGCAGCAGTACAATGCTGTCAATAATCTGCCACAATTTTTTAAAGATGGACTCAAATGTCTGATTGATGTTATAACAAGAGATTGTCGCCACTGATGTTTTTTTTCTTTTTTCTCTTGCATCATCATCTACTTGGAGATGAACAGTTAGCGGTATTGTTACATTGTTAACAGTGGTATAAATAATCATTCGAAACTATACAATTCACCTGATTCTAGTAATGGCTTTTAGTTCTTCTTATAAGTGCTGTAGATAAGTGTAAGATTATTGGTTCAATTGACAAATGTCTTGTCGTGGCATTTATGTTGCAGATGGGACGGGGTTGTGTTTTTTTACATTTTAGGGGTAGAAAGGGATTTTTATTTTAAATTTTGATGAGTATATATGTCACTCCGTTACCCTTGAATATAATATGTATAGTTTTATTTGACTAAGTTTTATTTAAAAAAGATAAACTTTCATTTTTAATCTGTTATGGGAAAGGCTGGACCTGTAACATCCACTGTTGCTAGTCTTTCACACGTGTTTACTAAAGAAAATGAAATCTACTCAAACTGAGGATGGATTTAGTCCTCTCTCCGACCACAGAAACTTCACTGATGATAATCATTTTTGGACAGAATAGTGGTGTGTTTTGGAACAGCTCCTGTAAAACAAAGCTGTGATGATTGAAATCATGTGAGCAGATTAACTGCAGACGGAAGAATCAGAAGAATTGAGATACAGCAATACAACTCAGATACAGGAATGCAATCACAATGCAATAACGATAAAACAGACTATCAAAACGTACACGGACCTCCCAGGGTCATCTGTCTGATTCCCTTGCTTGTTTTGTTGCAAAGTATATACTCGTCCCGTCCAAACATTGCTCGTCTGAGCCGCTGGTAGGACCCTATTCAGAGCAGGCCGATGCTGAGCTATGATTGGTCAGTATGCGTTCGCGGAGCGGGGCTTATCGAAGGGTCAATTTCATTGGTTAGCACAGCCATATTTGCTGCTCCTATTGGTCCGACTATCTGTCACTCAGACGGTCGTCGGGGTCATTTCAGTCCATGCGACTGTTGCTTCAGGTCAGTCCACCTGCAGTGTGTCAAGAATGGCGGGACGTGTACTTCTCCGAGTCTGTACAACAACAGTGCAGCTGAGGAGCAATGTGGTGGCTCGACCGTTACACCGCGCTATGGCCACAGCTAAAGGTAGGAGTCTGTTTATTACTGACGACATTAAGATATATATATATATATATATATATATATATATATATATATATACATATATATACAGTATATAGTAGGACGGCAGCTCGCTGTCACTGCTGATTTATAATGTAGAGAAGAAAATGACGTTGAATTTCAACACAATTTATTCGCAGCAATGAAATGTATTTGTGGTCACTGTATGTGCAGTGGGACTGCTATGTCACTATATGTTCCGCCCTAATGTGACTACTGCGTTTGAATCAAACAATGAAGGTCATTTGGACTTTAACTCGAGGACAGGCCTTTGATAGACACACCCTTTCTGGTCAGATGCCAGTATCCTGATATGGGACAGGGGCACAGGCTGGTGTGGGTGGCGAGAGAGTGCCGACGTGCAGTTTTACTGACTTTCAAGTAACGTTAGACATACAGCCCAACTGTAGTTTGATGTTAACCCATCCCATGTATGTTTTATTTGTCAGGAGTACCAACCGATGAAGAACAGGCGACTGGACTAGAGCGACGTGCTCTGCAGGCCCTCAAACGGGGAAAGGTTGGCTACCTTACACACAAGTGTACTGTGCTTAAATCTTAAAATGTACTAATTTTCTTTAAATTCACAATACAGGATCCCTACAGTATGCTGAAGCCCAAGGAGTATGCTGGCACAAAGGCGGAGCCTCACATTGTGCCATGCATTGGAACCAAGAGACTGGTGGGCTGTCTTTGTAAGTGATGTACATTAAAGACAAAGTCCAGTGATCTGTATGAATGCAATGTGTACATTACAAACCAGGTGATCCGTGATGTAATTCTCTGCAGGTGAGGAAGACAACACAGCTATTGTGTGGTTCTGGCTCCATGAGGGAGATGCTCAGCGCTGTCCTTCCTGTGGTTCCCACTATAAACTGGTCCACCATGAGTTGCCCCATTGAAACTAAATTCAACGCAAGCGCTGTACAAACATACACAGATACAAACAGGACAACACAGACGTCCATATTTGCCTCCTTCATGGCCATATACTGCAATGTATGCGTGTCATTTATCATTAAAATGTAAACTTGAACTGAACTGTAGTGATACAAATCTGTTGTCAGGTTTTTAAATCGGGGAACTTATCCATGGTGCTGTGACAAAGGGCGAATTCAATTATTTAAGCTAAACTGGACTACTTTTAGTACTAATCTCATTGACATGTCATTCAATGGAACGCTGGAAATACTTAAATATCAGTGATCATGTTAATACATTTTTAGCCAGAATTCCCAAAGCTATAATGTTGCAATACACCTGTAATCCAGGAGACTATACTTAAAAATAACTTCAACAACAAGACAGTATTTTATCCCCAAAGTAACTCGCATGTCTTTCAGTGGCTGTACTTTGTTTTTATTTGTGGATCGTTTAAGGCTGACAGCCAAGAAAATCCACTCAGGATCTAAAAGCAAACGGTTCACACTGCTCTCAATCAAATGTCACAACAGAACTTATGTCAAACATAAAGGGAGTTAGTGTACATTGTCTGGGTTCAAACGTGTAATACACAGGGGACGGACACAACATCATAATCTCCTGTAAAATACATGACTCACTGCAGTAGCCATGCAGCAACTACTACCGCAGTGGAGCTTAAAATGTTCCATTTTTATTGAGACCCGGTCAGAGAAGTGTTGATTTAAAATCTGGTCATTTTGAGGCCACAATAGACATGATGGAAACATCTCACTATTGCATTACATGATAAGCTTCAGAAAGGTAGTGCTACTGCATGCCATTCTATTTTACAGGTGTTAAGTGTTGCTGTATGCATACCCTGTACTCTCTATACCAGTAGTTTGCCTTATCATACTCATCATATTCCAAACAAGAATATATCTACAAGAGCAATATCAAATGTCAATCGACTTGGAATAGAGCATCAAATACTGTGACAGCATGGGGGGAAAAAAAAAAGAAGCTGGGAAATCAAAGTCAAGATTACCTGCGACAGTCTAGACATCAGACTCTTAATCAGTTTTAGTGCCATGCGGCCTCCTCTTTCCACCCAGTGTCCAATTCTTACAGCAGAATTCAGGCTCCGAAAAATGAAAACATTTGGGAATGCGGTCGCCCTCAACAGTCTGGACATGGAGTTATAGGCATTTCTGTGTTCCATCAGGCAAGATTAAAGCCTTGATTGTGATCTATAGCCTGTAGAAGCTTCTCACGGAGTGTTTCCAGACTCCTGTACTTGGGTAGGTCCAGCAGGTTGAAGCAGGTGTGGGCCACAGGTAAGTATTGCTCCCCTCCCCTGGTGGGCTGGATCACCAGCTTCAGGCTTTTCATGCCCAAAATGGGTATGCGGTCACTTCCTGTGAGGAACACTGTTGAGGCAAGAGACGGTTCACATTTCCAGCTGTATTTCACAGTACAAGACAACCGAAATACACTTGAATAATCATTTTAAAATTGCATTATTAAGGTGGATTAGTTTCCAACAAAACACATGAGTAAACTCAGGTTGCCAAAACCGCAGCTTCTGTGATATTTTCGATAAATGGTGGGCAGCACTTACAGAGAAATTGCTTTTTCTTCTCTAAAGGAAGACCGTGGAACACCTCCCAGAAGAGCCTGATGGTGGGATGGTCCGCCCAGTACTCCCCTTTGTATTCAGTACTCTGAAGGGTGAGATACAAGTTATTGTAACTATTTAAAATAACAACTGACCAGTTTTGTAATACTCAATGTATGTTTCAAATTCATCAAATTATCCACTTTCAAAAGATTACATTACAAAGTCCACAAAATGAGTTATGATAATATGAAACAAGACCTTTTCGAGCTCCGTCCAGTCATAGTTGGTGTTGCCAATGACCATGGCTTGCAGTTCATTTGGCTGGAACAGCTCTAGAACTTTTCCACCGCACACCTTGTGGAAGCCAGCGTAGAAGCACTCAAACAACGGGGCCACTGATGTGTTGAACAAATAGTCTACGTATGCGTAGACAAAGTCCTGCCTACAGGGGGGGGAACGTTACATGTAAAATAAAGTGGCATAACAACAATATGGCTAGATTTCTAAAACAGAAAGTAATGCAAATAATAAAATATCTGCTACAGGTTATCAGGACAATCGAGACAATTGTACCTGTTTGATTTATTGACCGTGATGTCTTCGCCGTTCCGTACTAGTTCCAAGACCTCCGTGGCACCATAGTTCTCCTCTGTGATCTGAAAATGTAGGCAGTGTTCGGAAATCACAACTATTTATGTTACACGTGACGAGACTGCTGTTCGTCAATCATCTTACTGTGAAGTTCAAGCAGAAGGTTTCATCTAGGTCGTCCTCTGTGTAGTCCAGTAAGTGCTGCAGACTCCTAGTTTATGAGGACACAGAAATAGACACATTTTACAGTATTTTCTTAAACAGACATTAGGTGAACTCTTTCAATCAACACTCTGTGTGGTAATATAATTGCAACATTGGATTCAGTTAATAAGTTACCATGGTAAACTGACATTCTTAAAACATGTTAAATGGGAACCTCAGATGACTGTTCCTTGATCTGACCTTCCCACATCTGGCATTAGCTCTTTCAGGTCATCTAGTGTTGGCTTCCTCTTCAGGAGCTTCTTGTACAGGGCCACGGGGAAGTTGAGTTCCACTATCGTGAGATTGTAGATGGCCAGACCACAGATCACCCCGATGAGGTTGAACAAGTCAATGTCCTCAAAGGTCTGTAAAGGATCGTCACACCTTTTGTTAGAGGGCATACTCAATGTGTCTCATACATTCAGTTATATACAGGTAAACAAAAATAGGTATGCATTAAAAAAAAAACTATGCCTATACGTTGTGCGTCCCTCCAATTATTTAGCTACTAAATGTAATAGCAAATGCATATTATCAAGTACTAACAAAACAACAAGCGTAACGACTGTAAACAGGATTTGGAATGTACCAATTTATAATACGAGAACTACTTCAGTGTCTCTACTATCACACACGCACTTTAATACAGCTAGGGATATTTCGGCTGCATGAGCATACAAAGGTTATTAATACAGGAAGTACCTTGTTTGAAAACCAGATGAGCCTGGAGTCCTCGTGGTAACGAAACATCCCGTATTTTGGATCCAGCAGCTCTTTCATTATCAGGAGGAAGAACTCCTTTCTCACGCCTCCTGCATCGACTGCCTCTTCTCCCACGAAGATCACCTGCCATGAATGTCCCAAACATTAGAGCAACAGCAGTACCTTTTGGTAGCCCAATCCTCCACCAACTCCCAGTTAAATGCTCCACTATGTTCACCAGCTAGTTGCTAACTTTCTCTGTTTGCTGGATGGTGCTGGGCGGGTCGTGTACAATGGGTTTTAGAGCTTGCTTTTTCACTGGAAACAGCTGCCTGCTGCCATCATACCAAACCAAAACAACAAGCTGAAAGACGCTGAAGCACTGAGGGAAACTACAGAGCAATTTTCTACGGGTTCGTCACTATGAGCAACACCTTTCACATACACTTCAATCATTTGCTCCACTGTTAATGGACAATCTCGATTATAGCAGCTTTTACCTTGAGTGGTTTCTTGTAGTCAACATTCTTTGACTTCCTGAGGACTTCCATGGTGTCTCCAACAATATTTTCTCTCCGAACGATGAGGATGAGGCACGGGTTGACAGACTCAACCGCTGGCAGGAACATCGAACTGAAGTTTTGCATCTGTGCCTGGTCCACTGCCATCTATCGATATAACAAGGGGATGGTGCATGATTGAAAAACATTTATACTTTTCAAAGATTCAACAGTGCAGTGGATTCAGCTCCTTATTACCTGCATCTGTATGACAGCATCAGTCTGTAGCAGTGTGGTCTTTGCTTGGGCATCAAACACAAAGGGATACCTGCAGAGAGTCACCACACCATCATGACCCTGGGGATAAAGGGGGCAGGAACAAATGGTTCATACAAATGCCTAAACACAGACGAATGTAATTAGGTGACATCAGCAGTAGACTCACCAATGGGTACATCTGCCTCTGAATCCATGTGACGTAGTCATTCCTGATGTCTATCAGGTCATCCAACTCATGGATGTAGAATTTATCGTACTGAATGATGTGTCCTGCTCTCTCACTCACCTGAAACCACAGACAAATGTTTGTAATCAACACTTCTTCCAGGTACTGTAGGATGTAAATGCGACAGCTGTTGTAACACAGATCCATGCGTTTATTTTTTTTGTCATTTCTCACCATGTGCAGGATCTCCAGGAGTCGGAGGGACGTGTCCAGGAAACAGGTGAAAATTCTCTGCTCTACCGAAGGAATGCCCATCTTGTGCATCTGAAGCAGATACACCACCACTTCCTTGTACAACTCAACCAGCCGCTGGAAGACTGGGGGCTCAAATGTAGACCACCAGTTTCCTGGCGCAAATACAAGAACAAACATGTTGTGAAGACAATATGACTAGCAGAAATTGTTGGATCATGTGTGGCATGAAGCATAAAAACACATTCTTCATCCTACCTAGGACCTTCAGTGGAGCCTCTTTCAGACTGAGGAGGGATTTGGCGAACGGGATCGCGATGGTCACGTAATTATTTCGGTCCCCGAAGAGAGGGCATTCTGGAAGAGTGAGGTAGACTCTCAGGGCTTCAATGTCTGGAGGAGAGTTGCTTAGTTTGGGTATTAGGTTCTTTTCCAGACTGGCAGCAATCTGAGGGAGACAGATTAAAGCATAAAGGTGCGTTATGATTAATGCAATCTTGGAACCCATTAGCTATCGGTCTGACGACAGATACGCCTCTGGGGGCAAGGGGCTCATTTTCTGGTGTTTTGGTGTAGTCAGCAGATATCCGGGCCAAGACTTCCTTTTCCGTGCGCTGCTATTTGTGCAGCGTCCGATTGGCAACTGGTTTTGAATTTAAGAAACAACGTGTACGTCCGTATTATTTTACAAGAAGCTCATTTTAAAACAATAAAAAGCAAAATCCCTGTCAGACAATAGCCAGTGGGTTCCCAGATTGCATTTCGGCCTCTTTTGATCTTCACATGGATTGTTTACCTGCATTAAACCAAATACTGCTCAAACGTGATTGGTCAATACTACTCGAACAATAAACGTAAACCATCTTGTCCTTTTGGTTGGAATCTGGTTGTAGAGTTTATGATTAATGTGATAACCTCTAATTGATTAATGTCCTGACTCAATGCTTCTATCATAAACACTGTTTATGAAAGTGTTCAGGTGTGCAACGATGACATACTCAGGGGATGCAGGGTGCTAATGGCCGAGTCGGACTTGATCCGACTCGGCCAGTGCAGGTGGAATGCCGTTATGTACGTTTACAGCAAGTATCAGTACAGTGCAATATTAGTACAATTAATAAACTAGTGGAAAACCAGCGACGCGGATGCACCAACAACGGGATATTTCTAGAGACCACTGACCTGCTGAGTGATCTCATGGTGATCTTGTCGGATCACTCTGTGCAGCAGGACGCGAGCCATGTTCACATCCACCCCTGAACATTTACTGCTGGTGCTGTAGTGATCTGGATGACTGTGTAAGAGAGACAGATCTATTGGTATCGGTAGCTGTACAAAAAGTCAAATACCCCACTCACTTACAAGAGGGAGACTGAATATTAGAAACATAATGTTAACGTACAGGAGGACACCAAACCATAGAGTTGAATCAACACTGTAAATTAAGAAGATAGATAATACATATAATATAAATAAGAATGGATGAATCACAGGACTATCGTACTGGACTGCATTACATCGGGTACATAAGACCTCGTAACTTAGCGTGGCTCTGGCAGCAGCCATCTCCCAGCTGTTAGCAAACTGGCTAGCACAAAGTCAGAACACACTTTCAATGAGCATTTATCATTTTTCAATGAAATTATTTATCGAGATATCTTGACACAATATTTCGTCATCTAAATTGATAATGACGAGCACATACCAACTCAAATGAAATGAGCACAGCCCAACATGGGAGTAGGTCTGATGCTTCTAGGCTGCTAACATGTGCTACGGACCTTTTTTCAATTTAGACATACAGTATATCAGTTGTAAATAGTATCTGAATAAGAAAGATTAAACACTTGAAGACAAAAGCATTGGATTTGATAATAATTAAGACGTTTAGACCAGACTGTAGAAAAAGCACTTTGTCTAAAAAAAGGGGATTACCTCATTGACAGAAAGGATCCATTGAGGCAGCTCGCTGAGGAGAACACAAGCTCAATCTCACTAAAGGAATCATAGAAGAAAAGTAAGTTAGTGTGACAACTTTTCACAAGAAAATCTCCATAAATAACTGACAGAATCATGACAACTTGTAAAAACATATCTACAATGAACTTAAAGTAACGGTGACATGTGGTCAGCCCAGGTTCTTGTGAGGAGAGGACCTTACTTTGAGATTTCTAGTGGGAGTCTTCCTGGTGAGTAGTTACACCACTTGTGTATGATATCCTCATTCAAGGTGCAAATCTTTCTGTGGGGATCTTGTATCCTCGCATCATCCATGTTCTGGAGTTTCTACGAAAAAAAAGGGGGTAGAAGTTACAAGACCAACATATTCCCTAGAATGGTTGTTCAAAAAAAGAAAAAAGTCCCAAGTATCAAATCCGGGGGCAGAGAAATACTGTTATCACATGTTAAGAGACACACTTCTTGAAATGTATCCAAAAGATTTGTTTGCATGAGAACTTACATTGGAAGTGCAATAATGAGCAAAGCTCTGGTCTCCTCCGGCATGAATCCTCTTGACATAACAGCACGGCTCAGAGTCTGCAATGTTGAGCAAGAAATAAATGTATGGATAGATGAGGAGGTTGGGATGACCTATGTCTAAATATATGGTTACAGAGTTGCGCGCATATATATATATATATATATATATATATATATATATATATTAGTGCTGGGCAAGTTAATTTCAAGTTAATTTCGCGTTAACGCATTCATTAATTAACGCCGACAATTATTTTGTCGCGCGTTAACGCATTTTTAAAATTTATTATAATTATTTTTTTTTTTTAGAAAGACAAGAGACAATACATAGACATAACAACAAGAGGATGACAAGAACAGTGGGATAAAAGCCAGCAAACATCCTATAGTCAGACTATCATGTATAGTCAGACTATCATGTTTACGTTTTCACGTTCACGTTTTGTATTAGAGATATGATGTCCCTTCAGGGTTGCCGTAGAGAAAAGGCGACTTCCGCTTCTGGTCGGGGGGCAGAAATAAAGAGAAGCTGCACCAGCTGTTGCAGCCTAGTGGACATCGCTGCGGTAAAGTCAGCAGACACTCAGATCTCTGTTGTCAACTCAGCAGACACTTACATTTTAGTGCACCTATATGCTGAAATTCACGGTAAACGCATTTAAACGGCACAGATCGGGAGCGAGCGAAGGACTTTGAAAGTTAGCGGAAACATTAACGTGAGACAACATCCGGTTTCTTCAGACGAACATCCGGTTTTCAGAATAAGATTCCAACAAAGTATGAATTATATTCACATTAAGTATAAAACATGCTACCTGCATCTCGTGAACCAAATGTTATTGCCCTTTTGTTCATACAGCAGTACTTTTAAAATAAAAGTGCGCAATACACTACTTTTGAATTCATTATTGAACTTTGCCATAACAATGCGATTAATTGCAAAAAATCCATGCGATTAATCGCATGGACAAAGAGAGAGCGTAGAAATACAACATCTTAAGGATCCTTCATATTTGTGATATTAACATGAATTGAAATGTGTTGCTACAGCTACAGATCCCACTGAGAATCAACAACCAATCCTGTAGCTTTGTGCAGCTTTGGGATCCTTGTTTTGTTGTCCAGTCTATATGGTTGAGTGTCTGTGTCTCACCTGTCTACAGACATGGGCTGACAATACAATACATGATCTGCCTGAACAGAGCGAATAAACTAAATGAGTGGCTGACGAAGAAAGTCGTCTAGTGAATCAAACCAGGAGTAAAATAAAACTTTTCTGTCACAAGAGCTTTATAAGCTAGTTAGTATAATACAGTCAGGGCCATAATTATAATGTCATGTTTTTGTTGTATCCATTAAATTAAAGCTGAAAGACTACAATCAACCACTTATTAACTGCCTCATTTCAAACCCATTTGAGTCGTGTACAGAGGCAAAAATGTTTAATTGCGTCACAGTCCAAATACTTTTGGCCCCGACTGTAAATTCTTTGCTGATGTGAGTTTTGTTGTTTCGATCTGCCTTTCACTCCTCAGAAAATACTCAATGCAGCTGTATTTACAGCGTCTCACCTGTATCCTTGGAGGCCCCCCAGGGGCCTTTGATAGTGGCAGGGCTTTTTCTGTTGCAAGTGGAGCGAATACCAAGCTGCCCGTTACCAGCAAGCCCAAACGAGTCCATCTTTCCACAGGAGGGTGTGAACGCCAGGGTGTGCTGCCTTTTAATTGCACAGTGATTTGAAAAATGTTTAGTTCTTTTATGTCATTTCAATGAAATTCAATTATACCCATTTTCCTTTCACACTAATTACTCAATATTACAGTATGTACATTGATGTCAATACACAAAAGTATATGAATTCCATGTTTAAAATAAAATGGGTAAAAATATACATCATCAATTTTACCTTCCACATGAAATCTGCGTGACTACATTTCCCATGAGCTCAAACACTTTCCTGGGGTTGATTTCGTGGTTTGTGGAGTTGTGTCCAAGTTGTCCGTATCCTCCTGCTCCAAATGTGAACACACCTCCTTCCTGTAAAAACCATAAACAATTTGTTCCTGTTCCTACCGAGAACAAGAGTACGGCAAGGCCAAAATGTTCACAGACAGCACAACACATACCACTGCAGGTTTATCAAATCACCAAAAATGCTATAACTTAACTTGGTGAGTGCTGCTGTGTGATCTTCTCCACAGGAGATGTAAATCACTCTCTGTGATCTAAGGGACTTCAGCAGGGCTGGGAAAAAACGATCTGAAACAGACCTTCTGACAGTTAGTCTGACTTGAGGGCTTGAATGCTCATAAGTAGTAGTAGGAGTAGTAGTAGTTTAGGGTTTTGACCACCCACCATTGCAGTCATTGAGACCCAGCTGACCAAACTTGTTGCGCCCCCAACCGAACACTGCTCCTGAGAGAGTGAGAGCAAAGCTGTGAGCACCACCTGCTGATATCTGAGCAAAAGGAATGCCCTGCAGAGACTGAATCATCTGGGGCGCGGAAATGCTCTGTCCATTCATTCCTAGCCCAAGTTGTCCGTATCGATTCTGGCCCCAGGAGAAGACTTGGCCCCCTATGACAAGAAATAAACACAACATAGAATGTCTAAATATGTTAGAAAATAAAATAAGCTGAATGAATAAATGTGCATTTTGTGGGTACAAACCATCCTCACCTCTTGAAAGTGCATGGGAATGCCAATACCCACAGGCTACCTGAGCAATTTGTACATCTGACAAACTCTTGATATTTCTGGGGGAAAAAATAGCATTGCGTGTTTTTCTATTTTTTTTTTT
>NW_022280033.1:15871771-16020712 GCF_004355925.1 Anarrhichthys ocellatus | reverse complement strand
TTTAGGCCAATCGGTTAACAGTTTCTGAATTTACCTAGGCACACGAGCGCATTCTTCAAAGTTTTGTAGGCCCAACTGCCCATCTGAGCCCAGACCCCATGAGAACACCTGCCCTTTGTCATTCAGGGCAAGTGTATGGGACTCTCCACATGACACTGCCAGTATGATCTGTGCATCCAGGGCCACAACCTGTTCTAGTAAAAGACAAAGAGAAACGTGACTAATGATTTCACTAAGTGTTTGTACATATACATATATACAAACACACACCACCAACCTGGTTTCTTTCTGGACTTCTCATGCCCCAGCTGCCCGAGGTCATTGCAGCCACAGGTGTACACTGTCCCGTCCTCCAGCAGGAAGGCTGTGTGTCTGTGGCCACACCCCAAATCGCACACTTGCTTCCCGTGAAAGAATTCACATTTTCGTGGCTCAACCACAATCTCTTCATCAATCCCACCCAAGCCTAACTGTCCGTAGGAAGCATTTCCCCAGCACAGCATCGTAGCTCTCCCCTTTGGCTACACGAGCCAGCAGGATCCCCGTCTCTGCAAAGACGAGAGAGACACCTCGGCTAATGTAACCTTACAGAGCACGTTCAGACACCCATAGTTTTGGTTGCAAGATACACTTCAGCTGGTATCATCTAGCAAGGTAACGTTAGCCGAATAACGTTATGGATAACTAACATTATCGCTAACACACATAGAACACTCGCGTGCGAGTGGCTAGCTGTCTTGTCTAGCTGCTAGCTGTCTTTAGGATTGAATGATACAACACACGATATCAAAACGAGCTCGTAGCTGCACGGGTAACATGTAAACAGATTAGCCAAGTAAGCTACAGTTAAATGTTCGGTTACGTTAGGTTAGCTAAATTACCGAAGACCGACTTCCGTTTTGGCCGAATGGAATTCCAAATTAAAAGTGCACGTCTAAACATGTTAAGAAAATGTACTACTTATTGAAAGAACATTTTACCCACAACTAAAAGTGCAAAGTAATGATAAACCCAATAACTGCCATTTTTCTTCTGAGACTTAGCGATGTATGCATATATTTGTAATATTCAAAACGGAAGTAACGTTATTATTCTTGTTCTGATACAGTCTCTGACAGGAGCGTTGAAGACAGCATGCCTCTTGACGTTCGTTTTACCATAAAACAAAGTGGTGACATTGATTTAGCGTAGCTTTTCTCCAACAGTGCTGTAATCATACTATGGCTGAAACGTTAATGTTAGCAAGTTAACGTAAGTCTCAACATAATGTACGTTAGCTGAGTTAATTTAGTAAGCAGACAGCATTCATAAGTAGAGCAATTTAAACACATATTAATCCCTTACGTCTTGTGGAAGTTGTAAACAAGTTAACATCAGGTCTAACACGTCATAACGTTTCTATAACGTTAAAGCCAAATACCAAATCTTACCAAACCCGCCAGATCTGACAGTATTATTGTCGTCCAGCCAGCTGCTGATCCGACTGTTAAAAACGCAGACAAGCACACTTTCAGCGGCCAACAGCAAGCGAGTTGTGGTTATTCCTGCCCAATCCCTCCCCTTCACTGTCTGTCAACAACTGCTGCACGGGGCTGTTAAAGAAGCTCAAAAAGTCAGCTGCACTAGACTCTGAATGTCCGTTTCTTCTTTCAGAAGTAAAACTTATTTTGTAGTAACATGGCGGCACGGCGTAAAAGGCAGTGCGGCTGCGATTCACAGTTTCACTAGATACCGAGAATACTATCAGGATTATCTGATCACCTTCCTTTCAAAGGTTGGTGTTGCTGAAGTGTAAATGTGTTGACTTTTAATATGAAGGCAAACTCATTTAACCGGAAGTTTAACTTTGTAGAGGCGAAGAAATGTCGCGATTCATCCACAATGTTATAGATGGGGCGCACACGCGCATGCGTATCGTGCCGCTTATACATGTACGTGAATGAATGTATTGCCTTCGCTAGCCTACATATTATATGTAGTTTTGTATACAACACATGTATGTGTACGGTTGTGTGCAGGTTGTGTGAAACTAAAAGGAATGGTGAAAGTGCAATAAGTGTGCATGCGCGTGGGAAGGTTCTTAGTGCTCATATTCTTATCAACTATCATTGGAAGACATAAGTTATAAATGCCCATAGAAAAAGACAATTTAATAAGGAAAACTATTCTACAATTTACGAATATATTCCAAGAGGCTTATATAAAGGAATCAAAAGAATAGTAAAGTTAAAATCTGTACTACAAAAACACTGGAATTATAATATATGAGATGAGATTATACTTATTCAAAAATTCTTATTTATTATATACAATATTCAAATTATTTTTATTTTATTCAAATTTTGCTAACCTCATGACCTTACGATGTCATTAGAAGGATCTGGAACTTCTCTGCTGGACCTCATTTGTCTCCCTCTGTTGGACGTTATACATAAAGTCAGTCTCTCACCAGTGCACTTGTTTTTTGTGAAAAAAGTAATCGCATGAAGGGTCTTAAGCACTATTATATTAACTAGCTTTGCTAGCAAAGAATATCTAGAATAGCTTGTCTTTGGTGATGCCACAGAACAACAAAAAAAACAAAACTAACTAATAGTATAGCAATACTACAATAAAAAAAAAATTCCAATACAAGTAAAAGTGTTGAAAATCCTAAAAGTAAATGTACAGAAATATCATCAAAATTGTACTTAATGTATTAAAATTAATGCTGGAATATGGCCCTGGAGAATGTAACAGTATCATTAAATATATGTTGGATTGTTTACACTGATGTGTTCACACATTAATGTTGTAGTAGGTCCAGGAGGAGCTAGATTAAAATATTTACTATGCTGTTAGGTGGTTCATAACAATGTGTTTTATTTTAGTCTATTTTACAAACCTAGATTTTGTAAGAAAAATCTAAGTATCTACAGCAGTCAAAAAAATGTAGTGGAGCAAAGAAGTACGATATTCCTTTCTTATTATTCTGGAGTAAAAGTACAAAGTGAAATCCAATAAAAGTACTCAACTTAAGTACAAATACTTCACAACTTTACTTACATGAGTAAATGTACTTGTATATGTATGTTCTTCATAGCACTTGCCATAAAAGTATTCGTGGACAGCCGCCACACAAAGGGGTTAACTTGGATTATTTGATGGCAGTATATATGATGAATAAATTAGCAAAAAACTGCAATACATTGTTCTTTTCGATCAATACACTTCCAAAGTAGGTTAGGTACTGGTGATAGATGGTAATTCATCTAATCTTTTCCAAGTTTTTCACAGTGGTGCATTCAATTTGAAATCATAGATCACAGTCGTAACTCCTTTCTTTTATTGCTTTACGCAGGTGACAAATACAGTCTAAATTTCAAACTGCGTTAACACTGAAAGGCAACAATAACCCTCCTTCCATAACAATAGCTCATTCTACGCAGTCGCTTGCGTACCAGCACTCGTGTCTCGTGATTAACATCTTTCAATTGTAAAAACAGGTGCTTGTTAAAATCCAGTTGATCCTGTATTGCTGGTTCTTCACGGGGTTTTCCTTTGGAACTTACGCACTCTGGTCCGGTGGCTCAGAGCAGCAGGAACTTATTTCACTCACATAAGTTACAAATCAGCGCACAAACAGGACAGAACCAAGAGGAATAGACATGTTGCACTTGCTGGGAGTAAGTAAAAACATCTTTTTACATTATCTTAATTACTTCATGTCAACTAATCAACGCTTTTGTTGACTGTTGACTGTAGTTTATGTTATTTTGACCAGTGTTTTCTTTTAACATGCTCAGGTCGTTGCTGGCCTTATCTTCATCATAATGTGCTTTTCAAAAGGACTCAAAGAGGTGAGTTTCTCTTGTGTATGATTTTCTGTTTAAAAATGTAATTCAGATAAAGAATTTAAAAGACAGGAACAAACAAAAACAGCACCAGAGCTGCTCGAGGAAGTGACCAGTGTTAGGAAGAAGGAAATAAAGTGTGATTCTCGGCAATGATGCATTATTTCCTTTGACAGGGAATTAAACCTCAAAAACTACTATCTGAAACATCTACCAACAACAAGAAAGTGAGTAACCATCCGAAGTTAAATGCTGGAATCATTTGGGATAATTGAGATGGTATATTTTACATTCATCTTTTCAACAGAAGGATTTGACAGAAGAAGATGTGCATTTATTGGCCAAGATCCTTTCAGTTGGATTGGTGGATGCAGATCCAAACTATCTCCACCATCTTAAAGGCTTCAGAGACCTGCGTGGTGCCTGATTCAACACATCAAAAATAAGGACATTAACAGAAATGGATGGACAGTACACATCTGGAATTTTGATGGCATCCAAATTCAGCATTGTGTTTTGGATTACCACAAGTCCAGTTATTCCTGCAGCCCGCAGATGTTTCATCATTAATGGAAAAATATGCACTTTATTACAGGTCAAGCATGACATTGGTAATGAATCACAAAAGAACTCCCTTTTGTGCAGAGAGGAACTCAATAGTGCTTATTATCGAGGGGATAATGTTGATGTTGGATCCTGTCTGCTTCCTGTATTGCTGAGTGGGTCATTTGTGGAAAAGAGCCTCTGATTGAATTCAACCTGCCTCTTTTTAAATCAGGAACTGCTTAAAATGAATATGATAATAATAATATAGAAAGGAGGATTACTTGCTGTTGCTGTCAGTGGTACTTGCTTTATTTGGCTTACTTTGATGTTTAAATTGCATTATTCAAGTGTTTGTGCAATGCAAATAGCCCACTCCTTTATTGAGCTGTAAAACTACACTCTAATATTTACATCGAAGTATAAGTGTTACACGATATAGCTGTTGGATGCAGTTTCATGACAGATTAACTCCTTTAAAGTGAAACTAAAACTCTGTAACATTTGTTTAACAGCCACTACTGTGGATAATAATGGAGTGAAAAATGATAGCTAATTTTAGCTGAATGCTAAACCGTAACGTTAGTTTACTGCTTGCTAAATAGGAGTTACGAACTACGAAGCTACTAATCATAGACCAACAAAGGTTGTAGCATCAAAACCCCTGAGTGTATTTATTTGAGCAATGTGGCCTTTTATTGCCTATAATTCTAACTTTTCATCTGAAAGAGGAAGATTGTGTTACTTCCTCTTTTAAAAGTTACATAGTCATAGTTTAAGGGATTATGCCTACTGTTTGATGATATTTATGTGGCAGAGATGCTGAGTTACTTTGCTTTTCTTGTCATGTTGTTCATGTCCTTACCTAGAGTAAAGGAGACAAAAGAGAGAGAAGGAAATGAGACACAAATTAACATGCGATCCTATGTTTGTACCCAGTGATTAATTCAATGCCTCTTACTCCAAACATGGCTGTTGAGCTGGTCTCCTAGCACGTAGAGCAATGTCACCACCGTCATGTTAAAAACGAAGAAGCCCACCAGACCAGCAGTGCTGAAGTACGCCAGAAGGGGGTACACCCAAATCCCAACTGACAAGTACACCCATATAATCCTGCAGAACATGTTTAGAGAGAAATAAATAAATAGTATCACTGTATCTGTCTGAGCATCTTGTACTGTCTTGTCTGTCTCAACGGCACATAGTTTCCACCCATTGGCACTGAGGACACAGATTATACTATTGTAACAGCAAAACACACAGCACAAAGAATCTCCCCCTGAACATCAGGTATATTTATGGTTTGTACCATCAGACACACAAGGATCTGTAGGCAGCATTGCAGTATGTGAGCCAACTATTGAAGGTTCAAAGGAAGTTTTTATCCCTCAAGCTTTTTGTATTGTGAAATAATAAACACTGCTGTACTGAACTAGTCTGGACTAGTTATAGTAAGAACATAGACACATTTAAACACTCATGTGCTTTCAGACACGTTATGTCAGAGATTGATTTAATCTATTTATGAACTTATATCTTTATTTTATTTATTTATTGTATTTATTTATAATTAATTCTCCAGTCCTCTTTATGTTAGTGTTTCTTAATTCCTTTTACCCCTGTTTAGGCTTTACAATTTGTTATTTTTTAGTCAAAGACATCTTTCAGTTTTATAATACTGGCTTATTTTTTTTTAAGTTTGAAGAGGTGCTGCACGTCTATCAATCTGCATCCATTATAGTGATGTCGAGTGACCTCTTATTTGTGCTTTTTATTGGTCTGTCATATTATTGGTACACCCCACTGACCAGTCCTGATGCAAAGGGTTTTGTTTCATGACTTTTACTCAGTGCAGTGCTGCTGATCAGTATTTCTACATCTCTCCGATTCAAATAATATTAGAAATTTGATCCCAAAAAATGATATATGAAAGATCCAGTCAGTTTCAAATGAGCAATATTAAATTAAGAAGGATTTCATTGTTTTAAAATGCTGTGATATTTGTATGTCAATTATATACATGAAAATTAAATGTTTCGTCATGATTCTGCTGCATATGCTGACTCGACACTTACCAAATTAAGTATGCCGAGCCCACACCTCCTAATGCTGCCAGTGCATATTTCGTCTGTGGGTAGATGTGAGGCTGCACCAGCACTTCTCCAAGTAAAGCAGGAAGGACAAATGTGTGCTGAGAAAACAGGATGAGAATAACTCATTATGAGTGATGGTTTATGACAGGAGAATTAGGATTATTACATTTTTGGCACATGTTTGTTGAAAATGCAGATTTACAAACCATAGCATGGTTTATCCAGGGAGGAAAGAAGGTGTCAATTGTAGCTGGGTAGACTAATTCTCTGTCATAGGCAAAGAGCGTCCAGAAAAGTAGAACAACAAACTAAACGAAATACACAGAACATGGAGTTAACGTAAAATTCTTATTTAATGATTAAAAAGATGTAGCATTTTAAAACATTTTTTTCTCACCGTGCCCACAGGGAAGGCAAAGACCGAGAAGAGAAGGTCTTTACATCTGTTTAGAGTATTCTCTGAATGTTTCACAGCTTGTAGATCATTCAGGGCCGCCAGTCCAAAGAATGACATTTGTAGTAACTAAAATGTTACAAGTAACATAATTGTTTTCCATTTTCCATTTTCAATTCTGCAATATACATTATTGTAAACTATTACTACTATTATTATTAGGTAATATGGTTGATGTTCTCACCAAATTCAAAAAAGTAAGGTACTTCCAAGGTCCTCCATAAACAAAGATTCCTGGTGGCAACTCCTCTCCCTCCTTCGCAATGAGACTCTTCACAACAAATGCATACCAGCTGAATGCTGCTACGTGGTACACTCTCCTCAGGGTTGAAGTCATTCTAGTGTACAACAAACAACCCAACAAAAATAGTTTAAACAATGGCAAAAACTACTCTTCTTGAGTTTCCCCCTCAAACTGAGGTACAGGGAAGGCAGTGAAGGTTATTTAAAGATTAGTGTAATTCAGCACAAGCTTAAGGCATTTTCAAGCAGCGGAGACAAGAGGCCCACTGTTTCTTATGAAGCATAGGAGTCCTTTCATAATCAAAGCCATGTAGCATGTGACTGGAGGCAATTTAACTTAGAGTGAAAGGATAGTGTTTTGCAAGAGAAGTCGTGCCACGTTAAGTAAGCTAATCAGTCCAAGTTAAGTAAGAAATGAAGTTCAAGTGAAGTGAATCATGATCATTTGACAAATACACTTGAATTGATCTTTACAGAATAGACTAGACTAGAAGGTGTGAAGCTTGTCAAAGAACGGGAAACATTTACCCAGAGTTGATTCTGAGCAGTCATAACATGTCCTGAAATCCTCAAGTGTCATTGAGCAACATACTGAATGTCCGCCAGCATCAGGTAGGCTGTTTAAAAGTTGACCGTGATTTTTATTTGTCAAATTGTGAAATTGAAAAAAAATGACAGCCATGACATGTATAAATCAGATCATAAGATACAAATACCATATCTGTTATTTGACAGATGACAAACAGACTCAATTTCGCTTTTTTTTAAGATCCAAGAGAAGAAAAATTGTTACATTTGTTTTTTTTGGATTTTGTGTTCTGGCAAGTATTAAAGTGTTCAGGGATTTGCATGATGGTCATGACAGATAATTGGCCTGAGGGTGGTTGTTAAAAAGGGTGTCTGTTGCTTCAGGGCTGTGTGGACTAAGGAGCAAATCACTGGCCAGCAGAGGGCGCTCCTCCTGATTCCTGTGAAGCAACAAAGAAGAACAAGACCAGCTTGCTAAAAGCATAAAGAGTAGCCAGGACACAAAGACAGGCGCTGTGTTTAACATTTAGAGCATTAATAAAGCCGCAAACAACGATTTGCTAAATAAAGATATAGTGGAGAAATGTCTACCGAAGCAGGGAATGTAATATGCTTACACAGTTCTTTTTTTCTGTTATATCTTCATGTTTATGAATGCAGCAAGTTAGAACAGTGTATTATAGTAAGATAGACACTAAGCTGGAGAGGCATATGTTATGTTTATTAAAGAACTATTATGTATATCATAGTAACATGCTGTATGTTTTGTTATCTGTATACATATTCCTATATTTTTGTATTGTTTATGGTTCTTTTCACAAACCACACGTCCCATTATTACAAGTTATATGCACTTTAAAATGTGAACTGCTCTCTGTAAAGGCAAACCCAGAGTTCTGACCAGACTTTCCACAGCGACTTCAACTATCCAATCTCCACCAAACACTATTTCTCAGTGATGCTAAAGGAAAGGTCATTGTGGTGAGACACAGTTAAGGGATGCCTTGTGTCGGCTTGGGAATTGCATGGTAAGTAAGTCATGCTTTCATTAAGCGGAAAAGAAATACATGCTCATTAATCCACATTGGACAGCTGATTTTCAATCACTTTGTCAATCAAAAAACATTTAAAATGTCATTCCTGTCTTATTTTGGCAGATGTTTCAAACCTGATGACTCACAAAACTGATGTTTCCCGGAAGTAATGTCTTTTGCGGAACATAACATTCAAGATGGAATTTTAAGGACAGATTAGAAAAAAAGAATGGGTGTTTTTCACAGAAGACATTTTGACATGTCACAGCAGGAAAAGCAGAAGTGTAAGTAATAAAATGAATGATGGCTGTATTCCATTTAGCTGCTTCTTCAGGGTCCTGGTTGTGTTCATGCTGCCTCACGGTCACACTGTCATGGCTCACTGGTACACTTGAACACCTGTACTTTTCATAGTATGACAAGTCAAAATGTCTGCTTTACAAAAATGTCTATATATCTAGAGAACTTTCTTTTACAAAGTCAGGCACACAAAAGCCAGAGAACACATTTTGAAAGAAATTTGCAAGTGTATTGTATTTGCAGTTTCGAAATTTCTTATTTCAGTGTACAGCTATGACGAGTTTTCATTGAAAAAAGCAAATAACTATGTAGTCAATTACCCCTCTGGCATCTAGTCAATCAGGTAGCTTTGGCTTTAAACTCATAAAAAGTAACATCTTTCCTTATGTTTGTTTGTTTCACAAATCATCAATTTTGCTGCAGTTCTGTTCATATTTTTTAAATTCCATGTTTGATTCAGATTACAAAGACTTAAAGCTATAAAGTATTTACACCAGAACACCACCAGTCCAGCATGCATAGAAATTTATATATTCACTGGCTTCACAAACACGTGCTATTAACGTCTTTGCTTGACATGGTTGTGAAATTCTACAATATAAACAACAGCATATTACAGCTTGATAAACTCTTGACTACTTTAGATGATCTATTACACGTTTACATCACATTTTGTCTTAAAAACAGTTAACATTAATGCAACAGCTGTCATTGCAGTAAAAAAGGCAAGGTCAGACCTCATCACAGACACAAACTGCTGCACACATTGCACTTGACCCATGCAGTCAGTAATACCATATTTGATCCCTCAGTCCAGATACTTTTCACACCGGTAGCAACTTGTTAAATCACCCACGGGAAGAAGCCCTTTGTTGGTCATAACACATGTAATCATGACATCAGGCTTGAATTCATTTATATTACCGGTAGTTTTACACTTTAAATTTCAGCGCCACCGATACAGGTCCCCTGTGTTTCTTCCTCACGATACGTCTTGTTTGCGGAGAACAAGTGGAGAGATCCTATTTCTATTAAATGTCTTTGGTGAGAAAATGTCTTCAGGTCATCATTTCAGCCTTCAATTGACTTTGCTTCTGTCTACACACACTATGCTTTGCAACTTTCTTTGGATCCCCATTAAGGTGCCATCTGTGAAAATAATGGAGACACAAAATGAGTTACAAGGGAAACACAAAGTAAATTTAAATAGGTAATGGTAAGGAGGTAATGTTAATGTCTTCATACCTCAAATCGGCTGTAAACTTTCCTCTCCTTCCTCATGCTCTGAATCCGCTCCAGCAGCTTGTCACGCTCCTCACTTGTCTTAGGCTGCCCTCTGTTAAGTGACCTGATCCCTCTTTCTTTCTCCCTTTTGGCATTTTTGTCAGCTTCGTCTTCTTTCTCGTCATCGGTGACAGGAGACTCTTTAGCAGCTTCGATCCGGCTTTGGCTATTAGCAGAAATTTGCTCCAAAAGCAGCTTTGTATCATCTCTGAGGTTGCTGCTTGACAGCACGTTGGCTGTTGATGATTGGTAGCGAGACTGACTTGATTTTGGCTGCTTGGACTGTGGTGATGCAGGAACAACTTCATCTGATGTGATCTCTGGCGGTTTGGAGCAGTTATTTTGCCCTACTTTTTCAGTTGTTTCCTCATTGCAGACGGACTCCTGTGTAGTAGTTTTATTTACCATATTTGTGGCCTCTGTATCACCAGTTTTTATCTCATCAGGGTCAGGCTTTTCAGGCTCTTTGTTCACTTCTTGTTCATTCTGTCTGTCCAGATGAGTATTTTCAGCAGATACAGGTGACTTTGAAGGGTGGGGTTCAAAAGTCACAGATTCAGGTGTTTTGCTAGGCATAGGGGGCTCTGTTGGGACTTTTGAGGTCAGCTCAGTTGGGCTAGACGTTTCTGTTGATGGAAGCATTGGAGTTTCAGTTGAGTCTGTTGCAACCTGCTTGGGAAGACTTTCAGTATCTGAGGTGCTGTGCAATGCAGTCAATGTTTTTTCAGTCTCAGGGGACAAAACTGATCCAACTGACTCTGTTAGAGGAGAAGAACATGATACGGTTTCAATAGGAGTGGGAGAGACAGATCCTGTCAGGTTAAGTTTGGAGGGAGGGTTCGCTTGTCTTTTTGACTGGGAAGCATTAGGAGTAAAGTCCGGGAGGACAGGAGAGCTTGTTTTTGCTGCACTATGCTTGGGTGGAATGTCTGCTGGGGAGGGGGTCGAAGTAATAGTCTCATTTTGAGCAGATATGGATTTACTTTCCAGCTCAGCTGCATCATGTAAACATGATTCAGCCAAGGAAGGGCTAAGGCTAGAAGGTGTGCTACTAGCTTTCGCATTCTTTGATGATCCAAGATCCTGAGATTCCTCTCCAACACCATTTGGAGCAGAGCCGTTTTCTGATTCAGGAGCATCTTTTTTTGAAGGTGTAGGACCACAAGATTGTTCGGAGTCTGTCTTTTCACTGGACTGTGATGAGGAGGGTGAAGGACTTGGATTGATCTGTGAACCAGAATCTGGCACAATGTTATTAGCGGAACAGCTTTGGCCTGATGGGTTAGAAGAGCTGAATTCTGATTCAGTGTCTTGTTCAGGTAGCAGAGGAGGAGAGGAGATGCTGGTTTCTAACTGAACTGATTCAGAATTTGGGGTGTTAGAATACAACGCAGCAAATCCAGAGGATGACGGTTCCTCCACTGAACTGGGAGTTAGTGAACCAGACTTCTTTGAGGTACAATCAAGGCTTGGGCTTTCATTTTCATCAGTACCTTGTGCAAGAGAAGGAACACTAGCAGGAGTAGCGATTGGTGGTGTGTTGTGTATGTGTGGTGGTGTAGGTGGAGGACTGGGGTTACTCTGTTTTACAGCAGGATTTGACAGCTTTGGCTCTTCCGGTGGTTTGCTCTGAGTTGCTTCCGTTTGTGCAGAAACAGGCAGAGTTTCTGCTGATGGACTGTTCTTCAGCTCTATCTTCTCTGTATGAGTTGAAACTCTGGTTTGTTGTTGTTTACAGCTTTGGGATGTATTGGGATCAGTCTTGACCAGACTGTTCTGCTTGTTAGCTTTATCACTGGCATCTAAAGATGGACTAACTGACTTGTATGGCTCTGTGGATGCTGTTTTCCCTGAGTCCTCTGCTGTAGCATTTTTAACTAATAAACCCTCAGATGTTGAAGTGTCAGTCATCTTTTCAGAGGTGTCTTTTAGTACAGGCTCCTCCTTTATAACAGCAGTATTGCTTTTTAGTTCAGTTGGTGGTCTCATCGGAGCCTCCTCTTTGCTTTTTTCAGCTTCTGCAGCCTTAGCGGCTTTGCGTTTTGCTGCCAACTCTTTGAAAAACAGGAGCCTTTCATCAGGATCACTCATATCTACATGTAAGGGAGTGGTGAGCAAAGATGTGGGTGGCTGTTCTGGCTGAACAGTGCTGGGCAACTTGGCTTCAAACTCCTTGGATCGGGGCATGCATGGTGAAGAAGTTGCTTGCTCTTCAGCTTTGACACCAAAGGACTTTTTGTCCTTTGGTGAATCTTCATCATCATGTTTACTGTTTCCATCATCTGGTTTGGATGGGTCTGTGGCAGAGTTATCAAAAGAGGCTGACTTCATGTAACGGCTCCATTCAAAAGGTTCTCTTGCTGAAGACCTCCATTGTCCTATACCCTGAGAAACAAAAGGTAGTTTTGTCTGTTCTGCCTCATTTTGGTCACTTTGATCATCCTTTTGGTCGAGAGCAGTTTTGGTATCTTGAGAAGTATGCTGCTTTTCCAGTGAGCTGAATATCAGAGAGGATCTTAACCTAGAGGTCCTTGGTACAGCTGCATTGTATATCCTACGGAACGATTCCTCCCTTCGAAGACCAGCAGTTTTGGGTTCCTTTTGTTCTGCCTCTATCTTTTCCACTTCGGTTGTGGATGATGATTCTGAAGGTGTTGGTGTTGTTTTGGTTTCTGTTGATACTGCAGTAGGTTCCTCAAGGAATTTCTTTGGCGGTTCTCGTGCATTGGTTTTGGCATAACTTGGCATTTGACTTGCCCTGGGTATTGCAGGAACCCTAAACTCCCTCACATTAGGGATTTTAGGGACTGATACATGTATGCCTGGTGTTTGCTGTATGGGGTTAGAGGGCTCTTCAAAAGTATCTGGTGCATCAAGTGGTGTCGATGGCAGGCCTTCATCTTCTGCATTATCATATGCACTGAGATATGAGCTAAGCCTCCAGTTTCTTAGCCCCCGTTTCACCGTAGGATCCTTGCGGTCAACGTCAGGCTGCTGGAAAAACTGCTTTTGATCAGTTACATCTGAGGGGGCGGGAGATGTTTGACAAGCATTTGGCTGGCCTAAATTCATTCTTCTAGGGTGAGATGACCCATATGGTAAATTTGATGCAGGTAGTAATTTCTCTGAGCCCTGGTCAAAGTCTGCATGTCTGGTAGATGGTAAATAGCTAAGCACAGGGTCAAAGTTATCAAGTGGTTCCATTTCTTGTGGTAAACCAGGTTCAGAGTACTGATCTGCTGAATAAAAGTCTTGGTTCCAGAACTTGTCATAGCCGCTGGAATCTGCTTCTTTTCCTGGACCTGGTCCAGGCTGCTGCCCCCTCTGGGACTGCCTTCCCTGGTTCTCAGGCTCTGGCCTTCCCTGCTGCAAGAACGGATAAGAGGATCTACCATGAGCGTCTTCAGCATAACTGTGACGTTTGAAGGCAAGGTTTTCCATCATAGGCATCTTCGAGGGACCCTGATCAAAAGACGGATCCATGCGAGATTGCTGGGATGTAAATCTACTGTACAGATCTGCAGGGCCGTGCGTGGACTCCGGCTTTTTAAGGGGCATCATTCTCCAAATGTCCCCGCGTTTATCATTGGAATGTCTCGTCCATTCCTCTGGATGAGCGGTGTCCATTGACTGAAATTTCTTTGGCTCTCGATACAGTGTTCTATCACCTGGATATTGCCTCTTTTTTGAAAGGCTAAACTCTTCCATTGGAGTGAAATCTTCAATCATCAGCGGATCGGACTGAGCGAACAGAATCCGAAACTCTTCATCAAAGGTAGATACAAGCTGTCCAAGGAAAAGGTGTGCCATACAGCGGTGGAGCTTCTCAAAAGACCACATGAAGCTGGACAAAGACATGACAATAATTAAGAATGAATAGAAGCACTTAATTCATGGCATACTTGTGTCTGTTTTTTTTATGCAAACAGATACAAACTAAATATTCATAAATTCACAAAGTGTGGAGGTATTTTTTGGCTTTCTATGGCAACATTAAATGTGTTCACCTGTAGTTCCCACTCAACACAGCCCTGCAGTCTGTCAACAGGAAGCGATCCATCATCTGACCTTTGAAGGATTTCCCTGAGCAACACTGATACGTGATGCCGGACACTGTTCTCACGCGTAAAAGCTGAAAGACAAGCAACAAATCACCCACAAATTAAAATGAATTAAATCAATGTTTTAATTGCAATCCAAGCTAAGTGTTGGTATTGCGCGAGCAAAAACCCTACCAAAACAGAGCATAGAAATAGATAGAAAAGATACCTTTCTATATGCAGTTACTATGATTTCTATCAATAGGAATTTCTATCTTTAACGTTATATCAATGAAATGACATATTATGTTAATTAACATCAATATGATAAAAACAAACAGGTAATATACAGCATGTAAATGATTAACAAGGAAAAACCACACACAAGGACAAAGCAAGATGAAGAAGTTTTAAAATATCTCGAGGACTGTTGTTTGCTAAAAAGCTTCCCAATAATAGTATATGCAGTTCACTCAAGTCAGTTAGGAGTGCAAGCCAGCCATATAATGTTCGGAAAGAAAATGACTGATAACTTTTCATCGTTTGTTTGATGGAGTTGCCCCTAGCAACAGCTGCACTGTACCTAACTGTACTTCTGCTTTTCTTCACAAGTTTGGTTAATAAGGACAGAGTGAGACTGTTAAAGGATAAGTCTGGCGATATTCTATACTTTTGCCAACTAATCCCATGACTCAAATCTTTGTGACTTCCCTATTCTGTCTTTGGCTCTCAGCCCCTAAGCCCATACATTCCTACTGAAGAGGTAAATCTTTAAAAGAAGGTCATAAATAAAGACAGGATATAGCTTGGCACTGTAGTTTTTAGCAAATGTTAATCAATCAGGAGTGCATTCGTTGTGGACTATTTTCAGCTGCGGACTATTACACAGTGAGTATTCACAGCAGCAAGACAGTGACTCAAAGTAACCTACGTGGTTATGTTAATCGGATAAAAAGAGAACATGACGCACAGTGAAACATTGTGCCTCAATATTACGTTTTCAATCGTTTTTCGAGCTCAATATCACAGAGGAATAAGCTTTAGATACACAGACAGTACTGTTTGTCGGATGAACTCATTGGTGTTTTTGGTCGTTTAACTAGATGTGTTGACAATAAGAGAATACAGAATATCACCAGACTTAACCTTTAAGAATTCAAAAGAAATGCTATAACATTGCATCAGCAGGTTTTCCAGCTTTTAATGTAAGCAGCCTTATCTGTTGTATAGATTTTTCTGAGGAATATGTACTCACTTGAATGTTCTGTAGATTGACTCTGCAGTTGGACACCATGTGGACGAAGTGATGTGCGTTCTGCTTGTCTAAAATGACGTAGACGGCAACATTCCTCATGGCAGCATCGAGAATATCAGCAAACACGTCAACGTCAGTAAACATGTCCATCACTATAGCAATCACCTGAAGAGACAAAAGCCACAAACAACACCAAATTTTAAATTGCACTGTCAGGAGAATGACACTTCTTTACTAGTTTAGCATGAGGTCTCCCTCTGTCAAGAAAGTGAAAGATCTACCTGCTGTGCATTCTTGATAAGTCGTCGGGCCTGCTCCTTAATACTCGGCATTTCAGGCTCAGGGGGGTTGACCAGAGTTGTGACCTCTGTCGGCCCAATGAAGGGGTGCTGCTGAGGCCAGCCGAGGTCCAAGCCCGGGGCGTCCTGGTCAGAGTGCATCGGCCAGTAAGTGTCTGAGGAGTTATCTCCTCCGAGCTCCGGAAACTGTTGCTCAGGGTTGTAGCTCTGCTGAGGGACCTGAACCGAGCTCTGAATAAACTCAATTTCAGGTGAGGACAGGAAGTCCACCACATCTGCATTTTGGAGGAACTGATAGTATCCCTCCAAGTCCTCCTCAATCAGTGCGTCAATAGCCACGCGGTACTCTTCCCGATAATGAGGGGGGAGGTAGTTGGGGTCCAAGGGGTTATCCCCAGCAGAGGAACACTGAGAGCGATGTGCCATTCTGTAGTCTAAAGAGAGGGCGATGGCAAAAGTAGTCATGTGATGAATAGTGTGAATCATCCTTTCCCCAGCTAGATCATTCTGAATGATCACTTACTTAGAGCTAAAACAATTGATTCAAAATGAACACTTTTCATAATTAGTTAACTGTTACGAAACACTTTTCAACAATCCCCAGATTTCTCTGGTTCCAGCTTCTCAAATGTGAATATTATTTTGTTTGTCCTTTTTGATAGTAAATTGAACACCTTTAGTTTTGGGACAGTTTATTGATCTTTTTTTTTTTTAACCAAACAATCACCTGATGAGAAAATAATCATCAACTGGAGCCTATCAATTTAGATCATTGTTTATCATCTTTCAGATAAATCATGTTACGAGATTGATCACATCCTGTTGTCATTTTACATAACTATAAACTCCATGTGACTGAATACTGCTGCTTTTGTTTTACATGTTGAAGTTGAAGTCTCAGAGCACAATAATGGTTCATTGGATTGTGCATCATTTTGACTTCTTCATATGTGGACTGATTTTTCCAGTCCAACCATGCCACCCAGCCCTACGGCTAGCTCTAGCACACTAATCTTAGATTTGCGTCTGTAAACCTGTACAAGCCACAGCACAATGAATGAGGGCAGAAGGAATCCAACCACAGGATAGATTAAGGTTATAGGGTGTGGCTCCTCCTTCTGGACAAATGCACGGCAAAGTCTCCATTTGCAAGTTCATGTAAAGTCACCTAAATGAAGTGCCGACAAAACAAAACAAACAAACAAACAAACAAATCTAAACACGACTGACATGACGGAATAAAGTTAATACATTTGACCCATTAAACGGCTTTCAGTCACTTTAAGTGTTGAAAGTCCTCTTCAGAATATATTTACGAACGTTTTCCGCCCACTGAGACCGATATGGCATATCAGAGAAACTTCAGCAAAGCCAGGTAGCACTGCAGAACAATATGCGATAACAAAACGTTGACGTCAACATGGTAAACTCCCGAGTAATACAGGCCACGACGGCATGAACTTACCTCACTGCTATTTACTCGTCACTCTTCATGTCGGTTAAACTTTAAACCCGTCATCTGCTCTTCGTCGCCTTGTTTTCCGAAACAAACTGCGACCTGCTTCTAGTCCAGGAGTCGAAACTTTTCTGTTTCATTACTTTTCCTCCCGGTCACCCAGCTCAACCAGTTTATTGTCACGCTTGAGGCATGTTTGCGAAGATGTTTGAGGCAGCACTCAGAGGAGCAAGACTTGCTGTCGACAAAGTTTCGCCCCGCCTCGACTTCAGCTCCACACAGACTGTTCCCTGCACGGCTCTGCTGCGTCCATGCTTGTCCTGAAGCAGCTCAACTCTGCCCATATGTGGACTCTGCACGTCTGTTATCTGGCGAGAGCCGAGTAACTACTGCTGCTATCAACTGTGGCGATACTAATTAACGTTGTATATCAGGCAATGGTTGGCCGTTCCATAAACCCCCTATTACACATTGTTTAAAGCATTTATCATAACTCATTGACATATTACTCTACATGCAGACAGTCTGGCTTGTTGCCGCCCTCCTTAAAATGATGTGTCACCCAGCTACATTTTGTAAAAGTCAATATGGTTTCATTCTTTCAAATTAAATAAAAGTTTAGACGGATATGAGTATAGAGCTTCACTGTCATAAGAGGTGACCAAAAGGGTACCACTTTCTAATGGGGCACCCTGTAAAAGGTTATAATAGCTGTAACTAATGTCTTAATTAATGGTTCATAAATAATTTCCTAATGTTTTTTAGATCAATTATTATCTATTAATGAGTCAAACTTGGGTTACCAGGTTATGAAAAATCATTATTAAAGCCAATACTAGATTACCAACAGGCTATAGGGCGCTATTGTCCCGGGGCCCCCAGATCCTGAAGGGGGCCCAAAGCCTCCACGTTATATGGCAAAAACGTTGCGGTAGTTTGACTAAGTGCAAATGTGTGTGATAATATACTACATTACATTACAGTCATTTAGCAGACGCTTTTATCCAAAGCGACTTACAATAAGTGTATTCAACATCGGTTTCCGAGAGAACTACTAGTCTACTACTACTAAAACACAGTGTAAACTAAAATAAGGTGACTAATCCCTTCTTGTAGAGAGTTTTAAAGCCTTTATAATTCCAGTTTATATTTTGCTTACATGGTGCATATTCCTAAAGATAATTTTGCTTAGTCAAATCACCAGAAGATAATTACTAAACTTTGCATATGGAAAAAAAAAAAACTGGGTCGTCAGTAGGGGCCCACGGTTGATTGCTTAATCAGTGCTGCTTAAATGTTGACTTATCGGATAGTATTTTGAAAAAGGGTGGCAGCTAATTATAAGCAGTAAGAAAGTACACCTTATGATAATTAGATTTTGTGAAGGAAGAAATATATCAATAGATAATTAGAATAGAATCATTAGGCTATAATAGACATCATTATTGTTGCACTGGAGATGTCAATGTAACTGGAGTTACTGGAAACAGTGAAAAACAGGTTACACTGTATGAGTCTCTGAATTTTTGCCAATTTATTACTCAGCCGATGACAGCATAGGGCCCATAGACCCTGTGCCATCTACTTATCATTGCATGGGGCCATGGCTAACCAAAACCTGATCAGATCGTCAAAAATAACAAAAACGAATAAGATGCCCAGAAGTGGCTAAGTAACAGCCACATAGTCCTCTGTGAGGCTTAAATGCCTGGAGGGTAACAAAGAAAACCTTCTAATGTATTAACCTTTGACAATTTAATGTAATGAGGAAATCAACAAACAATTGAGGTACTGGGTGAGGATGATTATTATAAAGACTGCATTGCCATCCTTTGATGAAGGTGCGGTCTGGTAACACAAACAGAAGAGAGGAGCAGCACAAGGTGGCCAGGACAAAGCATCCAAGTCCGCCAACATTCATTCTTTTGTTGCTTTGCATGGTTCGTTAACAATCCCCCTTCCCCTATACTAGCAATACTGTCCACAGACTGAAATGACATTACCTCACCAGACAGGCTGTGATGTAAATCTCCTGTGGTTTAGTGACTGTGCTTTGAATTTGGAGGAAGGCCGTCAGCATCTCCAGGATAGGACGTTGTAGCACATGTTTTGTTAAACCCTGAAAGGAGAGAAAGACAGACCAAATACAGTGATTTTCCTTTAATGGTTGCTTCGCTCTAGGACTTAAAATAGCCTCGGCAGCATGAAATCTGATGACTGAAGTAACGGAAGTGATGCAACGTGACTGATCAAGTGATGACTTGAAGACAGTCCCTCATTGTTTCCTTTGGGCACCACCCAAGACACACAGAGGAGCAGTTGTAATAGAAACTTCGAAAATGAATGTTCAATGATAGATAGTTGCAACACTACATACCTCTGCACTCCTAAAAAACTTTGAAAAATGTCGTGACTTGTTGGTTTTGTGTCTGACAGGTTGTAACACATGGACTTGGCCATTCACTGAACTTTGGCTGAATCCCTCCCCCTTCATTAAACACCTCCAGCAATGTATGAATCAAACACACAAAGTGTAACTGCTTTGATTTATGTGATAACACAATCTCCATCGAAGTGAACCGATTATTGCTGAAGGTGAATAAAGACGCAGTATCCTTTCTGGTAGAAACACAACAGAGTAGATTCGATTATTAGCTACTGATAACCGTGTCCTCATGGAGGCCTTCCGGAATAAGACTTGTTTACTCAAAGTATTAAGAGATACAGTTCATAACGTGTAAGCCTTTTGGGCAAAGTCTTATACACATGGGGTTAGTTTACAGTGTAAACAGTACATGTTATCCAACTGAAGGCTGAGCTTCCATTATGCCACATGCACTGTAGAAAAAGGCTACGACCCTGCTGCAGATGTGACAGATGCCAACCTTCCAGTGTGCCATGTCTGAAAAGCAAAACAGAACTATGAAACTCCCATGTAGCTGCTGTAAAGAGGTCAGTGGTAGATAGCACACTGTTCAGGTGAATGAACGGTAATGTTTGATTTTCAGCATGAGAGCAAACACAAGGATAACCGTATGACGTCTAAGCGATAGCTCACCACATAATGCTTTGATGGTGAACACTAAATGCATAACTTTAGTTGGAGGGTGGGGTTGAACAGGTGACAGCAAGTCTGTTTTTAATGTGGGCAAAAAAGGAAGAAGAAAACAAAGTTTAGTTTGTTTAGCCCTGCTAGCTGCATGGCTCTAGGGGGTAGAAAAAAGAAATTTCAGTTGGTTGGTCTTTGGTTCGGACTGAACATTATTAACAATGTGGTTTTGAAATTAAATGTCTCAACAAGTGGATTGATCGCCATTAAATTTGGTATCCACATTCATGTCCCCCTCAGGAGGAATTATAACAAAATCTTTGTGAACATATTAGCATGCTGATGTTAGCATTTAGCACAGCAGAGCGGACTCTATCTACAGATTATCAATGTGCAAATTGTAAACATATAATTGTTTGTATCTTTGGTCAGTATAACCACTGGAACAGCTGCTGTTAAAGTACTTTTATTCTGCAGTACCACCGCTTTTCTTTTGTTTACCTTCGGAAAGTACATGTTCATCTTTTGTTTAGACGATGTCTCAACGCTTCTGTCATTCTGATAGGGACAGAGCAGGAGGAGGAAGATTGTCACAGGAGAAGGAAGGGGATGGGAAAACAAAGGGAAAAGGACAAGCAGCAGCTGCAAAAGCCATTTGCATCATTTGATGGAGCGAACAGGAAGTCTTGGCAGTTCGCAAAGAGGTGAGATAATGCTTGCCTACAAGGTTGATGAAGGCGGAATTAAAGGGTCGCTACACCACGACTGGACTATTACTCGTAGATGGTGACTGGCCATGACACACTGTCCGTAAACACACAATCTACCAGCGATTCGGTTGAGATTATAAAATTCTTCGACATGATTTTAAAAAGTAGAGGAGAACTCATCTAATTTGATTCTAGATTAGTTATCAATGTGTGAGGAACCACATTTATCTTTTGAGGAAAATCGGGCTGCTCTATATTTGTCACTTGGAGAGGCCATAACAAATTCCACAGGTGATTATATTCCCATGTTTTGTGTCGCTACGAGATACTGACAGACCCCGTGTCATCGGGTCTGATGGCAGTGATCACTCCGCACAGCTTTGTCAAAGGATGGTGGGGGTGTCGAGCCAGGCGACACAAACACACAGGTGAGACAAAACCACAGCAGTAGCGACAACAGGCTCTTGTCAGTGTGGAATGTATAGACACACAGCACCATGGAGTTGTGGAATGGTTCCAGGTCCTGTGGAAACTAAAGTTGCATTTTGGGTGAGTTTTAAGCTGTATTTGGAGGCCGTGTTGGGGCAACTGGGTGCTGACATCGTTTCACACAATGTGCCAACTGCTGAGCAGCACGTGTACATTTGCATCTGATTTTGTATGCATGCGTTCATGCATGTGTGCACCTGTAATCACAGCAGCGTGCGCGCTTGTGTGTGCCTGTCATTGTGTATGGCAGGTTGCTACAGGAGTGGCAGTCGCTGCACTTTGAAAAAGTTGCCATCCAAGTTTCAGTGAGAGGAGCCAGAGAAATGCTACAAGGGGAGTAGGTGCAAAAGAAACATGAGGCCTTTACTGACTTGTGAGACACGCAAACAGTTCTGACCCCACCCAGACTCTTAGTAGTTAAAAACATTGTTTACAGTTTCATCCTTTCAAAGAGTACATTTACACAGATGGAGAATAGTTACCTACAATGATGTCATAATGGCTGCCAAACAATAGAAAAGAAGTAGAACAGGGAACAGCAACTTTTACTTACATTTTGCAGTGTTGCCTTCCTCCAATCATCTTTTTTTTATTTGCATAATTTCTTTCCAGTTCTATTGTATTGTATCCTGTGTCACATCCTGCTGCTACAGCACATACTGGAATGTCCTGCATTGACTCAGGGACACATGTCTCAGGATAGACATCACCTGCTGCTGAACTACTAAACCGTGCCAAGTTAGCTGTCATGGCTGCCTGGTATATGCTTATACGTTTGTATAAAATGTGGTACAGTTTCCCCTGTTCATGTGCTGCCCTGAAATATGGTAGGATTATTAGGATCACAAAGGATAACAGGTCAGAATTATGATGTTACTGCATGAGAGAGTGAGCTTAGTCTGTTTCTCACGCTGAATTTCAAACTTTTAAATAAGCTGTAGATATACTTGTCTGGTGGAGTCTTGTAACAAGGCTCCAACACCTCTCTGCTCCGTGGGGCCTGAAAAAGTGGCAGCAGCTTTCAAAGGGGCACACAGATAATGATGACAGCACCTTCACTTTTTACCCTCACAATCTCCATCCCTACAAAACTTTGCAATGTATAAAGGGGGACTAGGTAATCAAATTAAATACAATTCCAATGGTTTTATCAAATACACACAATAAATATATATTATTTTCTGTTTTATTCTTAAATATAGACTGGTAGAAACTGAACCAAGATATTTTTTTTCACCACCTGCCCTTTGTTTATTTGTTTTCTTCATACAGGTATTTATGTGTTCAGGTTGGACTGCATTGAGAAGATCTCCCTGATCATGAAATGCAAACAGCGCCACTCCCCGGACAGCCTACTCACAGCATTTCATTCTGTTGAGGTCATCCTCCCTGAGGCCAACGTTTAGCAGCCTAGCAACATAGTTTAGGCAGCTATTGTAACAATCACAGAGGCTAAGAAGAGCTTCGATTAGTTTTTATTAAAAAAAAAAAAGTGGTCCGGCCAACTATGTGCACAGTTGAAGATTGAAGATTACAGCGAGTAAGGAAAGCAATGCAAAGACAATTAACTGTTTCACGAAACATATCTGGAGTTTTTCATGTTTTTCAACTTTTTTAAAACAGTTCTGCCATGTTAGGCAATTCAATTTTGTAAGCATTTTTTTCTGCCCATGCTAAAGATAATAAACAATGGGAATTACCATAATGGGTTACATTTTCTGGTGGGAGTGAATCCACTTTACCTACAAACAATTTGGTTAGAATGTTGTACATGCTGTGTAGAGTAATATACCTGGAATCCAGACGTTTCATTGTGATGTTTTATACTAAATTCCTCAATAGTTCACAATTGAAAGATACAGTAAAACATTAACAATACCTGGACAAAAAAAAATGACTCACATTTTAACTGTACACACACACACACACACACACACACACACACACACACACACACACACGTTTGTACCTTTGTAGACCTTTGTAGATTAGATATTACAAGCTCATGATTATAAGATAAGATAAGATAGACTTTATTGTCCCGAAGGAAATTTGTCTTGGAAACATACATACAGTGTCTGCTGTTAAAACAATACAAATAACATATTGCATACATACATTACATACACAGACTGTCGCCAGTCCACATACCGCACACACAGTACCTACAGTACATGCAAAAGACTGCCACCAGCCAACAAATATATAATATTTTGGTATTTTTATACTGTGCCAGTGCAAAACATGCCTGTTCAGAATGGGCTACATGCTTGGAATGTGGTGCGGCAGCTTGCAGCTTTCTCGAAACACTGGTGTAAACGGCCTCTAGCCCTTGTGTTGTCCTGGGGTCATTTTTGACCCCAGGATAGCACAAAATGTTCTAAATAAATGAGACATCATATTTTTGGTTTAATATTGAATGACTTTTCCTAATTTAGTGGGGACAACTGGGTAAACACAAACTCAACATGTTGATATGTAAAGTTTTATGTAAAGCCATTAAAACACCCAAAAAATATCTCTTTCCAATTTTAGGTCAATCAGTGAGATTTTATGGTGATCTGCATATTTCTCCATAGTCCCGTAACAGGGATTCTGGATGTATACGGGTTTGGGTGTCGGGGGGGTTGTTTTATTTAAAGGGCTATTTAGGTAGTCAACAAAAAACTAAGTACCTGACACATAAACTTGTGTAGCAATTTTAATTACAATAATGCTCTGCAGGTTCAAATTGCTGGGGTCAAAAATGACCCCAGGATAACAGGTGTTAGTAAATTTGAAGGTAACAGGAGGGTTAAATGTTGCAGAAATGAATGTTGACATGTTTTACATGTCAGGTAATGACTTGGAATAAAGTTGACTAAGGAGTTGAAACACAGAGGTGGGTGATAATTTATACCGTATGCTTTATAAACAGTCAAACCTGACGGGGTCATTTTTGACCCCAGAGGACAACAGGTGTGATTATGTGCTGCCATTAGAAAAATTCAAATGATTCAAGAACAGCATCCTCACTAAACTTTGACATGTACCTCTCTGTGATCAGTCAAATAGTAAAAAATAATATGAAGTCAAAATAATTCATTGTTTCATTGTATTTTCACTCAAAAACAGGGTATACTTTTATGTAAACAAGGTCTATTGGCCCTAAATTCCAAAATGAAGGGAACGATTTGTGGTAATGTGTTGGACTGAAGTAAGACTAAAGGTGTAAAACAGAATTGATTGACAATTTATACTGTATGCTTTAAAAACAGTCAAACCAGGTGGGGTCATTTTTGACCCCAGAGGACAACAGGTGTATGGCAGTCGGGAGGACAACACAAGGGCTAGTCTAGTTCTCGGGGAAAAAAACATCAGACGTTACCGTTCGGCAAGATAGGCAACCTGGGCCTGGGGCCCCAACTAAAAGGGCCCCAAACAGCTATAGATTATGATGTTTAGATATGAAAAGTATTGAATTATGTTACTATTCAAACTCATTGTACCCAGAAATAACTTACAAAACACTTGAAAGTACTACTTAGCCTACTACTGTGTTCTTCTTCTTCAGAGGAAAACATTATAGTACTACATTTACCTGACAAATGATAAGTGTTACTGGTTATGTTGCAGATTTAGATTCTACTCACACAAACAATTAAATACATTATGATTCATTAAACTATCCAGCACCGTATTTGAATTGAAAGCTCCACCTTGAAGAGACGCACATTTAAGTACATTGTGCTGATAATGCCTCTTTCACTCTTCACAGGACTCTTACTGTGCGGTATTAATTGTTTTACTATAATAGTTAATAGTTCAACTTTAGGACGTTTTTGAGTATGTCTTCCACCACTGCCAATACCAACATTCCCAGTTGGACAAAAGCGTGAAAAGTAACGCAAAACAGCGTTTGCTTATAGATTATTGGGTAGAACTGGCCTTTTGTACTTTGATAAGATACTGTAAATGTGTCTCAAAGGAAAAGCATTACTATTCCATCATTGGGAGGCGCTGTGTATATTTCGAAGCTACAACGTTCCATCACTTTTACCAGAGAAGAAGAGTTTGAACGAATCACGTCCACTAGCAGGATGAGGCCCCGCCCCCAGGCTCTCTCCCCGCGCAGTGTCGTCAAAGATTGTGTATAATTGAGAAGATGAATCACTTGATCAAGAGAAAAGGGAAGCTGAAACAACATTGTTTTATCAACAGCCACGTATTACACAACATTTTAAACTCGTAATTTTGGCTTTTTTGCGAGGAAGGGATTATATATCTTTTTTTGACAAGTTATTGGTAAAGTTGAGGGAAGTTGAGTTGACTTTCACTGTACCCTGAGATTTTGAGGGAGAGTGAGAGTTCTACCCTTTTCCTCCTCTCTGATCCAATCCATGCTCTGTTTCTTGTACAAGCTGTGATGCTACATTAAAGCCTAAATATATACATTTTTAACCGTATTTAAGTGTATTCGCCGCTATTTTCTGCGGTTAAACTGCCCTGAATCTTAGTCAGCAGCACTGTAAACATGGCAGGAGTCATCCAGAGGCTCGACGAGACTGTTGTCAACCGGATTGCTGCAGGAGAGGTTATCCAGCGTCCTGCCAACGCCGTCAAAGAACTGATTGAAAACTGGTAACTGACTAGCTACATGGCACAGTTATGTTTCATAACGTGAGCTTAAGCTAGGTGTTTAACAAGTGGCTTAAATATCCTGCAGTGGGACCAATACAGGTGACAATATGGCACGACCGGTGTTTACAACACGTTTGTGGCAGAGCCGCTTATCAACAACACCTGTAACATAGTCTATGGTGACGTCATAGTCATGTGACACTGCGAACTGATGATTCAACTTGAAATGTAACAAGGCTGTATAGTAACTAACTTGTATCGTATGTTCCAGTTTGGATGCCAAGTCCACCAACATCCAGGTGACGGTGAAAGACGGCGGACTGAAGCTCCTCCAGATTCAGGACAACGGCACCGGCATCCGGGTGTGTGTGACAGGGGCAGCTGTGAAGGCCCACAGCTGTTTTGGATGGTTGGAAAAGTGTCCTTCAGATGGAAACTCATGCCATGCCATGACTTCCCTTTGTGATAACTATAGAGTTTAACCAAAAAGTTAAGACACAACAGAAAGGACCTTGTGCCCTCCCTAGTATCCAGTCTGGTCCTCTCCACCCCCATTAGTTCAGATTTAGTGGTTTGTTTTTGCACTGCCAAGAGAGTGTGTGTGCACACCACTGGTAGGTGGGTCTCTCTGTGCCACTGTCTTTTAACTACGCCGTCATTTTCTCTGATCAAGCCGTCTGTTCTATTTCCGAGGCAGAGAGAAGATATGGACATTGTCTGTGAGAGGTTTACCACCAGCAAACTCCAGACTTTTGAGGACCTCTCGGCTATTGCAACCTATGGATTCAGAGGAGAGGTAGAGCTCTGGAGCAGCAGCAGCAGCCTTCAGGTTATTACACGTTGACGTACATCTTGATGCGAGTACGTCACATCTGTTGCCTGTTCTTGTTTGCAGGCCCTTGCTAGTGTGAGCCACGTTGCCCATGTGACCATAACGACTAAAACAGCTGACGCCAAGTGCGCCCACAGGTATGCTAACATTTGAAATCATGCCTCACTCATCTACTGTCTCGCCTCCCTTGAAGATTACATGCACATTACAAGGGGTAGAAAGTAACCAGGCGATGTATCGATTGTCTGCAGAGCCAGCTACAGCGACAGCAAGCTGAAAGGTCCTCCCAAACCATGTGCCGGCAACCAGGGAACCCAGATTCTTGTGAGTTGTGGAGCACATCAACTTTTACTGACTGACGTTGATGGATGTTCAGAGACCTACAATAGTTTGCTCTCCCTGCCTGCAGGTGGAGGACCTCTTCTATAATGTGTCCACCAGGAGGAAAGCTTTAAAGAGCCCCAGTGATGAGTACTCCAGGATTCTAGATGTGGTCAGCAGGTCTGTGATCTTGGCTTCACTACGTGATTCCTGCCCTTTTGATGAATGCCACTGTGTTTGGATAACTCGCGTTTCCATGTTTATTTTGAAGGTACGCCATACACAATTCAGGAAAAAGTTTTTCTGTCAAAAAGGTGAGATGTGCTTTCTTGTAACGTTTCGTTGACCGTGATTGGCTCCACAACACCGGACACACAAAAAAAATCACCTCTGTATTATAGATGAGGGTGTGAAGAATTACTCTTTGCTTAAAAGGAGAATATTATTCATGGCCTTCTTTTTTCCAGCAAGGAGAGACTGTGGCAGATGTGAGGACTCTACCCAATGCATCTGTAGTAGATAATATTCGAGGAGTTTTTGGAAATGCAGTCAGCAGGTATTAAGCAACAAAGAGACAAAAAAAAAAAAAGATATGCTCTGATGCTCTCTGCAGTTCTGTGACCTCTTATCACCGAAACTCCGACTGCATCATCGGCTCTGTGGTATGTTCCCAGGGAGCTGATCCAAGTTGGCTGCGAGGATCAGAAGCTCGCTTACAAGATGAAGGGCTACATCTCCAACGCAAACTACTCGGTCAAGAAATGCATCCTGGTGCTCTTCATCAACCGTACGTATCACAGGAAAGTGAAAATGTGGCTCACTGGTGCAGATAGTTTAATCCTATTAGCGCTTTGTTGAATGGAGATTGTGATCTGTGATGTCTCAGATCGTCTGGTGGAGTCGAGTGCTTTGAAGAAAGCAATTGAGACAGTTTACGCTGCGTACCTTCCCAAGAACACGCACCCTTTTCTATACCTCAGGTAACTTAACGCGCATCTGTCTGTTTTCTACAACGCATTCTGTTACGGTCTACTTCATCTGATATCCACCGCTGCTTTCTAATCCCCACAGTTTGGAGATCGCTCCGCAGAATGTGGACGTCAATGTCCATCCCACAAAACACGAGGTGCATTTCTTGCACGAGGACAGCGTCATCGAGAGCGTTCAGAAGCACGTCGAGAGCAAACTCCTTGGCTCCAACTCCTCACGCATGTACTTCACTCAGGTATGTTGACGGCCGGATCACTATCTCTGCGAAGATGCTGGCATCGTCACCGCAGCGATAGATCTGACCTCTGTCTTTCGTGATGATAAAATATTTGCACTCCGCCCAGAGATCACCTGTCACTTTTACACTGTATCCATTTTTTTCCCCTTTTTAAAAAAACTTGAATTGTGACAGTGTCGAGATGATTCATACACTGCGTGTTCTTGTGCAGACGTTGCTGCCAGGGCTGTCGGTCTCAGGCGGCAGTGAGGTGAAGTCCCCCGGCGCCGCGGCAGAGTCTAGCGAGCGAGTCTACGCACATCAGATGGTGAGGACCGATTGTCGCGCGCAGAAGCTGGACGCCTTCCTCCAGCCGAAAGAGAAGCCGCCACCACCACCTGACCCCGAACCAGCCGGTCCCAGCAGCACGGGGGCTGCGACCAAAGCCGCCCGGCCCGACTGCGTGGAGATGGAGGTGGATGACGCAGAAATGCTGATGGCCCTCGCTGAGCAGGAAGCAGAGGGGTCAAAGGGCAACGAAGACGATGCTAACAGTGCTCAAAGGTGAAAAAAAGAATCCCGCCAGAGCTACATTGGGTGTGCCAGTATGTGTGTTCAGCAGAGGATGAAAGACTAAAGTCAGTGCCATCATGATTAATCCAGATCAGGACGGGACAAGTCTTGATGTGTGACTAATCCTGTAACATCAGCAAATCCGTACATTGACGTGCAGCAGAGGCGTTGAGTAAGAGGAAGAATGCAATAGTAAACATGTGTCATCGCTCATGAGTGACGTCATCTCCCTCTGGGCCAATCGGAAACGAAATATCAACTTGTTTTTACCTGTTGCTGACATTATAGCAGCTAATAGCTAGTAGCTGTTTTCAAAGCTTCACTAATAAGTATTTTATTTGTTACAATGATGAACCCTCTCAGAATGATCAAACCTCCACAGCTTTCTTTTAGCTTATTGTTTTAGTTTAGGGAATCAAATTAGTCTTCGAGTCCGACTATTCTCATTAATCCAGTTTTCTGCTAAAAGGTTTCGATAAATCCAGTGAACACCACCGGCTTAGGGGAAGAAAAGTCAAACATCCTGTCAAAGACTGAGATATTTCTCTCAGTAGTTGTTAGAAACCCAAAACTGGAAAACATTCATCAGAAGGCCACGACTCCAGATGAGTGTTAATGTTGCCCCGTCACTGCTGGATGTGTGATTTGGTAATTCTTTGCAGTCTCTCTACAACTTTAATAAAATGACCATATGGCAAGTTTATAGTCCTCAAATGTTAGATCTACTCTGCCCCCTTGTGGCTGAAAAAGTAACTCATGCCGCATACATTTTTCAGGTACTTGTTGCTTCTATTATGGCGAGGCAAAAAATATCTGCCGCCCATTAAGAGTGTGATTACATGCGTACACATTTTCACAGCCCGTTACGGGTTATAGTGTGTCCACTGTCAGCTTGTGTGACTTACTGTCTGGAGAGTACAGGTGACTGTAAACATGCAGGGTGCACTTTACGCTGGAGGTGTGTGTGTGTGTGTGTGTGTGTGTGTGTGTGTGTGTGTGTGTGTGTGTGTGTGTGTGTGTGTTTGACCCAGGAAGCGACCCAGAAAAGAGCAGCAGCAGCCGGAGGAAGAAGTAGACGAGGACCTGACGGCTGCAACTGTGCCCAAGAGACGAGTCATCAAACTGAACAGCGTTAAAGAGCTCAGAGCTGAGACCACTGAGAACACACACAAAGGTAAACAAAACATGCATCATCATCTATTATAGCTAAACTGTTAAATCCGCCAACAAACCCCGTCTTCCCCTCTCGCAACTCTATACTTCCCTGTGATTGTACTCTCTTCTCCAGGCCACAACTCATCTCCACAACTACTTTTATGCAACTTCATGTTCATGCCTTATCTTTAAGCATAATCTACAACTCAAAATATATTAAATCTCACTTGCTTATGTACTTTTTTTTTTTTTTTTACTCCAGGGCTTCAAGAAATGCTGCAGAACCACTCGTTTGTGGGCTGCGTCAACCCACAGTGGACTCTGATCCAACATCACACCAAGCTGTACCTGCTCAACACCACCAAACTCAGGTCAGAGCCACAGGACACGCACACTGCTATGTTACGTTGTTTCAGACTGCTGCTCTATGTCCCACTTCACTCTCTTGTTTCTGCTGCAGCCAGGAGCTTTTCTACCAAATACTCATCTATGACTTTGGGAACTTCGGTATACTAAGACTGTCTGTGAGTTAAGTCCAGATTGTGAATGGTTTGTATGAACTGCACAGGTTGTGATTTTAAATGGCTGATCATGTGCATTCAGACACCAGCTCCACTTTATGACCTTGCTATGCTGGCTCTGGACTCTGAGGAGAGCGGCTGGACAGAAGAGGACGGTCCTAAAGAAGGCCTGGCTCAGTACATAGTGGACTTCCTGAAGAAGAAAACCGAGATGCTGGAGGACTATTTCTCCATCGAGATAGACCAGGTCAGTTGGGACATTGTGGCGTTTGTCTGGGGGGGGGAGAGAGAGAAAGAGTTGTTTTTACACATGCTGTAAACCTGAGCTTTGTGCATTGTAGGAAGGCAATCTAACAGGGCTGCCGTTACTGCTCGACAAGTACACGCCCCTCATGGAGGGCCTCCCCATGTTCATCTTGCGCCTGGCCACTGAGGTGAACCGCTCTCCTCATTTATTATGAGATTCTGTAAACAGACTATCTCAAGGCTTCTGCTTGCTGGTGTTGTGCAGGTGAACTGGGACAATGAAAAGGAGTGCTTCAGAGACTTGAGCAAGGAGTGCAGCATGTTCTACTCCATCAGGAAGCGCTACATCTTAGCGGCCCAGCCGGGAGAGGAGCAGGTGTGCAGGAACACCAGACTCACGTTTAAAACAATGCTAGAGCTAGACACATTTTAAACTTCCTTTACAATAACGACAAATAATTGAACTGACGTGATTCTTGTTTCAGGAAGCTGAGGTAAACTCGTGGCGTTGGAAAGTTGAGCACTTCATTTTCAAAGCTTTCCGAACCCTCTTGAGTCCTCCGAAGAACTTCAGTGAGGACGGCAGTGTGCTGCAGATCGCCAACTTACCCGATCTCTATAAAGTATTTGAGAGGTGCTAAATCTGATCACCAAATCAACCCTACATGCTGCTCTTTTTTTTTTTTTTTTTTTAATACTTGATTTGTTCTGTAAATAAAATATTTGTATGAGAAAAGGCTTCAGATGTTTGAGTGAAAAACAATATTCCTGTTCTGAATAACCTATTTAAATGTGCCAAGGCTACACATGGTTTTCTAAAAGTAAGAATTGAAACATGCTGCCAGGAAAAACAGAATTGTGTCACGAGTCCCCTTATGAAACCTAAAATGTGCCAACACACTTGCTTGACTTTTATTACAGCTACATGTTCCCCGTCCGTCTAAAACACGTGAGACGTTTGGAGGAAGCAGAGCTCTGTGAAGGAAATGAACACCGCCACGAATGTTTCCAAATACCTTCTGGACAATTACACTTGAAACACCTAAAAGCATGGAAAATGAAACAAACCTGCAAATGTATTTCCATGACTTATGCTATAGTAACAGTCTCTTTATTCCAGTCACATGGTCTGTAACTAAAACCAGAGTAAGAAAAAGAAGATTCAGATGGTACACACTTTTGTAAATTACACATTTATTTTCAAGAAATCTTTTAAATATTTGAAAAATTTCAATGAAACCGCAGCAGAAACAGTTTGTTTTACATATTTTTCAAATAATGACTGCACCTTTTTAAATACATCTTTCTGTACCAGTTAAAAACAATTCTTGTTTCATTGAGCGGCGCGAACCCCCGGTCTCCTAGTGTGAAAAGGCACTTCACTGTGAGGGGAAGCTGGGAAGGTGCAAGGCCGGAGCAGCCGTGAGGGTTGAATAGTTTAAAAAGCATCATTATACTCATTCATGCAACTTATCAAAAACAAAAAAACAGTACAGCCAAGCACCCAGCCAGAGAGATAAGACATCTCATGGATAACATGTAGTACAAAGCTCTGAAAAATTAAGTAGCGAGTAGAGAAATTTCCTCAGATCCATCTCCCAGCAACTTTATAGTTTTATTAGTTAAGTTTCTGAGTCATCCCTCCAAAAACACTACCAGACAAAACACACAGTTCAGTTTGTTGCCTGTGCTACAGTTGTTTTTTTTGTTTTTTTTTAAGTGTTTTTGGTTAGCTACAATTCTTAAAGTGTTAACCCTAAAAATGGAAATGTGCTCCAGACGCAATATGGCAGTCAGAGGTCTGAGGGGCGAGTTTAAGGGCTTCTGTGGTGACGCTGCCTTGCCTCACTGCTGTGACAGGAGGGCGTTCCTGTTGGCTTTCATCTTCTCAAGGCGTTTTACTAGATGGTTGTTGGTCATCTCCATCTCCTCGGTCTTATCTAGAGCTGTGCGCAGCTGTGGGGGGAAAAAAGAAAAAAAAAAGAAAGAAAAAAAAAAAGAAAAGGTTTATATTTAATCTTAATTTAGCCTGGAAAGACCCATTGAGATCGGGGGCTCAATTTTGATGGCGCTGTGGTTCTGACTCCCACAGGCAGCACCCTCTACTGGACACTATGGGTAACACATTCAATAAGTCTTATAAATTACAAAACAATATAAAAAACACCAACCATCAATAATACATTGTAACATATCAATAATAACCAAGGATGTTATGGTTTTACTATTTTGAGCATTCATAGATCTCAACATCAAATCAATTCAACAAATCTTTGAATTTGCCCAAAAAAAAAAAAAAAAAACAAGGGCCTTCAACTTGATGGTCTCTTGAAACTTACTCCAGCTTCTTGGTGCGCAATATTTAAAAGAAGTTTTTTCACAGTTCCGTTCTGACTTGAGGGACCTCAAGAGCTAAACAACCCTGACTTCTTGGTCTGGTAGCCATTAGAACACCATGTAATGAGGGATGAATAGATGAGGGTCCGGTAGGAAGCAGGAAGTAGTTTGAAGCACAATTAACTAGAGAGCCGAGTACCCGATCACGATAGAGACAGGTGGAGACATTAATTAGCAGGAAGCGAGAACCTTGATCTCTGGAGAGGATACCGTCACATGCAAGGGGGAAATGATGCCGACAGCAGGTCAGTAGTGTTTAGACATTTGTGAATGACTGAACCAGCGATGGAGTTATATTCAGCCTTCTTCATTTCAAGTTTTATATTATAAAGCACTAGTCGGTGTCTTTACCTCTCTTTGAAGTTTCCTTTTTTCTGCTTTAAGTTCGTCCTCTACTTTCTCCGAGTTGTCTGCTGATGACTTGTACCTGGACACTTGCCCTTCAAGTCTGTTAATCTGGAAAATGGAGACAAAACATACTTAACTTCTTCATATCTGTATTAGATTTCTATAATTCACTACTACTATTATTTAGTTTGACAAGACATTTATTTTGAACTTACATTTTGTTCCATTGTACCCATTTCCTGTTCTGCCTTAGAAAGCTTGAATTTGTATTCACTAATCTGTCGGTTGGCATCTCCTACAGAGAAGAACAGAAACCAGTGAGTTTGAAAATACAAGTATTCAAACAATCTGTGATCAGGTACATAATTATAAGGCCAACTTACTCTGCATCTCTATAATGTGTAGGTCTGTACCGTTCTCCATCCTCTCCCCGTCTATGCACGTACTGTCCATCTTTGTGTGCTTCTGTCTCTCCTCCTCCAGCTGATTCCTCAGCTTCCTGATCTGAGCCAGCAGTTCATCTTTCTCCTCTGCCAACTTCCGTAGCCTGACATCTGCAAGACGGATGGAAAATACATTAAGCTGATGCAATTTACTGTAACATGGAGAATGCTGATTGTACAAACTGGAGTCGTCTTTCCCATTACAAGCTTTGGTGCTTGTAACCACTCACACCCCCATCAGATCAGTGTATTTAGCCTTCATGTGAAACGCTCATGTGGACAGGAGCAATATCCCCGACTCACCCAGCGGGCCCTCTCCTGCAGACTCCAGCACCTGGGCGGCCTCCTGGGAGACCACAGTGATTCCTGAGGACAGAGGCTCATGGTTGACATCTCCATTAGGAGTGCTGTCTGGGATGATGATCAGCCCATGTGTCTGTGGCGAGAGAACACACGTTTACTGAGGACCGGTTCCAGGATATGCACAGATTTCACTTTCTTTATATACTACAGCCCTCAGCATGCATGAGAGAAGACAAACAGTTCGATGAAAAATCAAAAACTTGAAAAAGTAAAAGGCCATGGTAAATGACAATGATCTGTAGGACGAACTGAACAGTCAGTTGTCTGTGGCTGTTCAAATGTAGGGTTGCACGATATACGGTACCGGTGGTTATTAAGGTTATTGGGCGATAAGCAAGAAAATGTAATTATTGTTATTGTACATCAGAGATTGAAACAGTCTTGAGGTTATATTTTACTCTCATCGAGTAATCTGCCAGTAGGGATGAACGGCTTGTGCGGTCTGCACGAGCCTTTGCAGAATTGTGACTTCTTCACCCGCCCTGCTCGCAGTAAACTCCCCTCTTAACCTGCAGCCATACGGGGGCTTCTTATGCCTCTAGCGTATCGCTATGAACAAGCTAAAAACTATGGCTGATTGTAAGTAACAGCCGAACACAATCAGCTATGCATCTTAAAATGAGTTCTTGTGGAACAGCCAGCCACCCCCCTCTACCAGACGGTGTTGATCTGCACAGCAGTGAGTGTCTTCACACCAGCAACAGAGCATGATGCCACAGGACTGTTGTAGACAAAAATAAGGGTCCCTGATACACATGTGTATATATATATGATGCGTGTAGCTTAACACTGGCGGTCTGAAGTTGCATTAACCAAAGCCTGACGGCACAAACTAAAGACCCCCGTTCCTATTCTAAAGCCGTGTCTGGATTTAAAAAAAAAAAAAAAAAAAAACCATTCTGAATCTCTCGTACGGTTATTTGCAAATCATCTCTTCGGCATTGTTACCATGTGATAAACAAAAGCAGATGTGGACTACTGTGTGTCTACGTACAGTGACATTACATGCACACCCATTATAAATAAGAAATCCACCAGTAATTGGATATAGTACACTGTAGTCATGGTCAAGTACCAAATGAATTATGGAAAACCAGCCAGTAGTGAGTCAGTTGTCAAGAAAATGAAATGGAAAGAAAAACAAAGACTGAGAAGTAAAAAGTGCGACACAATAGCAGGTCTGATAGCATCTACTGGCTTAGTTCCAACCAAAAGGAAAAGTATAAAAAGCAGTTTTGGGGCCACCAACTCATTCCTCTGGTCTTGTATTTTCTGCTGGGACTTTAGGAAGACCTACCTCTCCTGCTTTGGCCTTCCCCTTGATGTCAGCAAGCTCATCTCTGAGCTCGTCTCTCTCATTCCTAATGCAATCAAAGTACTCTTTCTGCCTCTCTAGGGCCTGGCCACACAGACGAGAAAAGACAAGAGAGTGGAGAAGAGGCAGAGGAGAAGTTTGATCCACTGTGGACAGACATGCAACACCACAAGCTACAGCAAGACATCTCCCATGCACAAACATGAAGTGACTGAACGTCACGCCAACAAAAAAAGACATAGAAACAAACAAACAGATGAGGAGATTAAGAGAGCAGGGACTGAAGATACAGAATCAGTGAGGAGGTCGATCTTTTTGACTTTGCACTTTGTGAAAACTACAAATAACTATGATGCTTTCATCACCAAGAGTCTGACTTCATGACCTAACCACAGGTGGAACATGCATGTCATGCTACAATAGTTATTTATTTTTAAGTTGACATTGCAAACTAAACAAAACAATTTCTATTCCACAGGCTGCCCACTGCAGACTTTAACACGGTGCCGGTGCACTTGCATTGTCAGCTGAGGTCGCGGGATCCAAACCGACAACCCTGTTATTTCGACATGCAAAATTCCATACTGTGAATGTGTCCAGGTATGTGCTAATGCCTAAAGGATCTCCAACATGCAGACACGGCATGAAAGGCAAAAGAGGTGGATGCACAATCATCTTTTGCCTCCCATGTTCTGTCGGAGCACCCCTGTGGGACCTCCTACCCCAATCTTTTTGTCCTTCCAGTTTATGGTTTCCTGCAGGTCAAACGCCTCTCTGGTGAGGGTGTCTAACTTAGTCTGCATTCGCTGGCTCTCCTGGAGCGGCGTTGGGAGCAGTGACAAGACGACAGTACAGGATAAGAACAGAATAATTGAATGGAACAAATACAAAAATGAGAGAAAAGGCACAGGCGAAACACGGTGAGAGGAGACTAATTTGAGGAGATTATGCTGAGACAGAAATGATGATTGAGAGTCAGATAGGACAATGAAACGGAGACAAACATCAGAAGGGACAGAGAGGACCTAGAGGCAGGCAAATGCCAATCAATCCTTATCAAGTTCCTGCAGAACAGAGCCTCCTCTGCAGCCTGCACAGAGGCACCAACACCTTTCAATGTGTTGACAGAATAGCAGTCCGATGTGCTCACGCTGGCAGAAACAGGTTTTTTTTTCCTAATGGGAGGGCGGCCTAACCTCTATCAGCTCATCTCTCTGGCGAATTCCCTCTTTCAGTTCGTCCTGTTTATGCTGCAGGACTGTACACGTGTGCTTTTGTCTTTGTAGTTCCTGAAACCATAGACGGAACATTTCAGCCACAACCCCACCATGTAAATATTTAGCATTTTTTACCTGCATGAAATAGATTCCTGACATGTGGTTTAATACTAAAATAAGCTTCGGATCTTTTCCTTTTAACAGGCAATTGCACCTTTGTCTTGTCTTCCAGCTCCCTCTTCATCTCAGCAGTTTGTTCCTCCATCTCTTCTATGACGTCCTTTAGTGTGTCCACTTGATAGATGAGGTTGCCTTTGTCGTTGTCCAGCTGTGCATTCGATACCATGGCTTTCTTATATTTCTCCTCCACCTCGGCAAGTGACTCCTGATAAGGGTGGGAGCATGTTAATAAACAGTAAATTGGTTTAAAGCTAAGCTCACACATGCAGTACATGCACCAGCTGGGCTCTCGGGTATAAAAACAATTCCTTTTAACAGACATTGGCCAAACATACTACACACGTCTTTTTTTTTTTTTATAAATGTAACATTGACTAAAGGTATAATTCTGTACCACATTTTGTGGAATTTGAAAACAGGTCATTTGTGACTAATATGTGGTGCTATTGATCACGTAATAATTAAAATGCGCTCAATCACTAGCAGGAGTGAAACAAGGCATTGGGGTGAAAAGGGGATCTGAAAGAGAGAACTACAAGTGAACAACCAGGAAACAAGATGGTGAAAAGTAATCTCGCTAAAGTGCATCAGCAGTATCACACTCTACCAAGAACACTAAGGGAGTCAGGTTTGTTAGTGAACTACTCTTATCAATAAAACATACAGTGTTCTTTCTAAAAGCGAGAAACCGCTGAAAGTGACTGCAGGAGTCAGCCAGAGGGTCGTCGTACACTGTGGGTGGTAGAAGAGCATCAGAATTGAAAGCATGGCTGTTATTGGTCAGCAGGAGGAGCATTTTAACTCTTCTTCTGAAACAATTTGAACCCAGTTGAATTGTGGGGATGTCTTCATTCAGGCCACGACCAGCAAGTTGGATCAAAACAGAAAGTGAGGGACGATCATGCAAAAGAACGACCATACGCAATTCACTCTGGGAGCATGCAAAGACACAACTGTGGATTTAGGAGCTACAGAGGGGTATGAGTGGGGAGGCAGGGGGGGGGGGGGGGGGGGTATTGACTGCTCCCAGAGAACAGGAGAAGGCATGCTGTGAGATCAAGCCCCTCTACCTTCAGCTCTTTAAGCCCTTGCATGTACCGCCCTTCTACATCCTGAATCTGGTCCTTTAGTTCATAGATATCCTGTAGAGCAGATGAAAGGAACGGTCGGGGTGAACTGGGGCATCAGAGGGGGGGATGGGTTCAAGGGGAGAGAACAAAGCACCCGTGCTGCCATCTCAAAAACAATCTAGCTGGCATACACCTGACCAGGGCACCCAAGTTTAAAAAAAGTTAACAAACATTAAAGCAGAGAGGGCAGAACAGAGAAAATGCTGTGGAAGGTTTATATGCAGAAGACATGTAGTAGCATCAAACTCTATAACAATGTGATGACAGACATCTGGTACAAGTACAATCGAATTCATACGAGAGCATTTTTTCGTCAGTATATACAGTAAACTCTATAGAAGTGTGACACCGTGTGTATTGTGCGCCTTACCCTAAGTTCACTCAGACTGGTGTCGGGGTCATAAGCGCTACCCGTGTCTGCGCTGCCCCGTCGTGACGAGGTGCCACCCAGTGATGCTAACGTGGCTGCCGAGAGGCCCGGTGTGGCACATCGGGAAGACGGCTGAGAACACAAAGTACCACAATACTCCAGTCAGGAAAAACAGCGCAGCACAACTCAGACAGGTTATTCAACACCATCGCCCTTAAGTGATCCTGCCAAATTCAAATCCTCATAGGATAGGCATAGAAATCAACTTATTGTTCGGTGTGAGATTAAACTTACTGACTACTGCATTGCTCAGTGAAGAATTTGAACGCATGAAGTAAAAAGCTAAATCATGATGCACTCACCCGACTAAAATCTGTATACTGCTTGTCACATTTGTCGTCCAGCTGAAATAAAGAGAAGAAATATTATAAAAACAGATCATCAGTATTTTGAGAAGACCCATCCTGTGATGTCATGCTTGGAGTCGTTTCCGCATCTGTAAATCAGGGAGTTAGTTCAGGAGTTAGTAGGAGTCTTGGATAAGTGCTGCATGTTCACAGATCATAAAGAGTTCACAACCAAACGAAACACTGCGAGTGAGTGAATCACACCACTATTAAAAGAAGATTCTTTTCTTTCATGCTGCTGCACACACTGCAGTCACATCCACTTCAGTTGAACTTAAACCACCTAACGTATTTATAGTCAAAAACACATGGTGGGATGAGTTTTGAAAACCAAATGTTATCTTTCACCATGCATCACTGGGGTTGCACTTCTCAGCCCACCGTTGTGAACTTACAGCGTCCAAATCCGGGATGCTCAAATCATCAAAGTCAGACACAATACTGCCTCTCCGGTTGGTGCGGCTGAAATAATCAGCAGCCGACTCACTAATGTCCGAGAAGTCAGACGACTGCTTACAACACACAGAGGAGGAGGAGGAAGGTATGGACAGAGAAACAAAGGACAACAGAGGGCCAAAGAGTGAAGACCATCAGTGAGGAAAGAAACGGAATATACAGTCAGAAGAGAGCACTGTTCAAAGGTCAAGGAGTTTAAATGGCTCTTGTGCGGTACAATAGAATGAAACAAATAGTTTGCAAAGCTTAGATTACTACAGTGATAGAGTAGAACATCAGTCTAGACTTCGTACAGCCCGGTCCCTACAGCTCACCACACTGTCCCTGCGGCCTCTGCTGAAGCGATCCTGGGACACGCTGCTGACAGTGTCATCATCAGAGGAAGACTGAGAGGAATACGCACACACACACACACACACGCACGCACAAGATGAGGAGTCAAAGTAACGTAGGATGGACACATGCCCAAGGCTTTCTACGACACACACACACACACACACACACACACACACACACACACACACACACACACACACACACGTTCAAAACAGCAATCCGTAGACATCCAGTAGCAGTCTCTGTATTGAACAGATTATTGGATTACTCTAAAGACTCTCACACTATACGGAAGGCTGATTCATGCAATTAGGAACATTTCGTCAAATACACGAACTGGAGCAAAGTTAGACAAGACAATCTTGCTACAACATCTTAGCCTGCACAGCACTCCTTAATACACACACTTTGATGTCAATCAACAATGCTGTTCCCTAAAGCAGGCTGTGGGTGATCAACACCGTCCCTATGAGGAGGGAGGCCTGCTGTTGAGAGGGGGCGAGGGGAAGCTTGTTAATAGCGGGCATCTGTGTGCGTGGTGTAATCTGACATCATGCAGGGGTGGCGGTGGTTTGAGGTGCTCACCACGGGGCTGCTGCGGGTGGAGCTGGCTCTAGAGGAGTAACAGCTGTATTCAGAGGGCTGCGGATGGGAGGAGGAGGACATCACAAGGGATCAACATGAGGACAGACTTCAGGCCACATGCACAACGGTTAGCTGCTGTGGTGGTGACATTGCTTTAACGCTGTTTGACAAACATTCAGAAGACTTACAGGTCTTGAAGTGTATCCCGAGCCGCTAAGACCGGCATCATTGCAAATAGAGGCCTGAGGGCACACGTGGGAGACAATGCAGGGCTCAGCAACACACAGAGGGGGAGCATGAATCTTTGGCGCACTAGCTAAAGAGACAGACTCTCTGGGCCATGCAATAAACAGAAAAACTCTGCATTTCAAAACATGAAGTAGGCCATTTGTTTCAGTGCTCTACAACAAAAGCCCTGGCTTCACGCAAACTTCTGCCTTATCTAAAGGAAGCACCAATCTCTGGCCACCGCCAAGAGCTCAGAGTGTCCAGGAGCTAAATATAAGCAGTCCCAGCCACCCTGAGCATCCTATCAGATGTATGTGGCCACGAGAGGGGGGAATGTTTACTTCTGAAGGCAACATGAGGCATACAGAGAGACGTTGGCGACTCAAGTGGACGGAAACTGACCATGCTGTAGCTGCGAGGCAGCCCCGTGCCAACGGTGGAGGAGGAAGAAGTGGTGGCCTGTCAGAGAGGAGGGGAGCCGGGAAATGTCAGTTTAGAGGACAGAGGAAAGCTGTGCTTGGAGTGTGAGAGACTAAAGAGCTGCAGAAAAGGGAAACAGGATGAATGTTTCGCTGAGCTTGTAACTTTTAGGGGGAAAAGTGTTGAGGAGCAGGGGGGGAGGGGGGGGGGGGTCAGGTGACACTGTGGAATGTTTTAATACTGGTGAAGAACCACCTTTGTCAGTCAGCAAGTAATCTACGTAAATTCAAATGATCACAAGAACTGCTTCACAGGGGTAAACTACACCAACCTCAAAACCATGATTTTCTCTTTGCCTTTATGACACAAACAATGTCTCTTATTGCAGTTATACAACACGTTTGTTATGCATATACGTAAATGTCCAATAAACTAGACCATGCAGATGGTAGTATACTGCTTCAACTGGCTCTGATCAGCCTGTGTATGAAAAGGGTTGAAAGTTGGACAGCACTGTCAGGGGGACCGACCCGAGGCCGATAGGTGGAGGTGGAGGGAGGAGGCGTTGGTTTTGTCTTCGTTAGGCTGGAGTAGTTCCTTTGATCGTGGTAAAGTCCAGTCTGGAAGGGTAGTAACATAACGTTGACCTCAAAACAAACACCAACATAACAATTTGTATCCTCAAGGGTCAGACTACCATCTTTTTCAGACACACTCAACATGGCTTGGCCAACATCTACGTGACACTTCACAAGACAATAAATAGTCAATCTTATCACGGGTAAAGTCGATCAGCAGTAAATCATCACGGCAAGCCACCATCATTAGTCGACACTGCCTCCATGCTCAAGGCTGCAGAAGACACACAAACAGGGGTACACTGACCAGCAGGTCTTTCTTCGAGGAGCTGGATGAGGCCCTTTTATGGCCATGCAGGTCACTGTACACAGAACTCTGTTCAACCCACAACAAAAATTAAAAATGAGGCAAAAGGACTAGAGGAAGAAGCAGCGTAGAAGCAGTGATACACAGCTGATCATCACATAGGTACATACAGTGGAGCGGGAACTCTTGAGGGTGGAGCTAGAGGAGAGGCCATCAGACTGAAGAGAGAACAGGAGTCACAAGAATTACGACGATTAAACAGCTGGGAAGCCGTTAGGTGCGCGCTAGCAGAAACACACTCCACGCGTCTCACCAACAATATGTTAGTTGTTCAACAGGCAACAAGTAATCCAACACGCAAGCAAACGCTGCATTTCTATATGACCGGTCAAGAACAAAAACATCTGTAAGTGTCACTCTGACAATTATGGTGGTTGTGTGTTATTATAATGTTGAAAACACAGTCAGCCTTGAGTTTGTTGTATCAACAGGTGCAAATGCAGACGCTGCCTACGTAATCCTGCTGAAAACAGCATTGAGTTTCTGTGTTTGATGAGAACTGCACTAAATGTCTCTTCAAGGTAAACATTCCCAACACTTTAAAAGCTGAACAGTCTATATCAAAGTTTAGTGTCAGCACATCAGAATCACACAGCAAAGCATTCAAAGATGATTCAGGGAGAAATTCATTGTAGAGAATAAAGTACAACAGACAGTGGCTTCAGTGACACGTCTCTCTCCAGGTATAACCTAATCTTTCGTAGGTGAATCGCCGATATGAAAAGAGAATAACTGGAGCAGAAGTAGATGAGCCAGACGAAAGGAAAGTGGAAACACCAAGGAAATTTGGAAATCTTAAATCAGCTGTTTGTATCCAAGCATATCCTTTTGAATCAGAGTGAATTCTGCTTTGCACGTTAAAGTTAGCCAGACATGAACTCCAGTTACATGCTGAGAATCAGTTCATCCAATCAATCAGTTGCCAAACTCCACATGTATACACATTGTGCACTCACAACGCACCAACACATCTTTTCTATGGGAACTGGATCGACTGTTAGACCCCAAGTCACGTGTCGCCGATGATGTTGACTTCAAATTAAAAACAAAAAGAAAAGCAAAGATTAGGAGAAATCTTCACGTTCCAACCATTTTATGCATTGATGCAAAACACTACCAAATAAAAGTATTTCACCCAAATGCATTAATTAAACAAGCACTTCCCTAACAAGAACAATGGCGTTTCACACATCTGTGTGACCCTGTGAGAGAGCAGTCTTAATAAAAAAAACTTCCAGAGATTTATTATGCATTACGCACCCTGTAGCTGCGGACTGACATGACATCATCATCCAGCCCCTGTTGGTGTGGAAACATGGAGTCACAGCAGAGAAGCAGACAGAGAGGAATATGTCTGATGAGACATTAACTGCAGGATTAAAGGAGAAAAGAAGAACGGAAACAAAGGCAGACAAAGAGGAAGCGTGTGGGGGAGATACAGACCCGGCGATGACGGCTGGTTATACTACTACTAGAGCCTCTGGCTTTTTCTGAGTCAGCCTGGAGTGAGGAAGGAAAGTTGGGAAAGATTACAGAGTGAAAATAGAGCGGCAAGGTCACTGCAACGCTCAACAGTTGCTAAGCAAAGACCAAAACATGCAAAACAACTTTGGTGATCATGTTTATAACCAAAAGGATGTCATAAACAATTGCAAATGTTATCCGCTTCAAGCATGGCAGCAAGATTAGTGATACACAAAAACAGGTAATATTGCACATTTGTGTCTCATCTGTTTTTTTTTTTTTTTTTTAAAGGCAACAAGACTGCACCCAATGAAACCTCTGCTTCTCTTTCTTGCATCAAAACACAGAGATCCATTGCATGCAAAAGTTGTTCATCAACATTCAACAGCCTCCATCCTTTCTGAAGCAGCTGGAGGAGTAAAACTTAACGTCCAAACCGCCTACTTGCTTGCAGACTCACCCACCCTAAATAAAGTCAAAGGCCAATGCATGCTCTATGAAAACACACAACCACAGATTACAGTGTCTCCAAAGCAAATACATATTTCTACAGTGAGGTGTAGTCTGGGAGTCAAGTGGAGCTAAATGGTCAGGCTTGACTGGGGCTCAATCCCACACAACAGGCTGGGTTAGTGGAGTGAGCGGCTGCAACCCTCTCATGCTCGCCTACCATCCACTGGTGGATCTGACCCCATTTTCTGGTGCTACTGCTGGAGGAGAAGTAAGAACGCTGGGCAGGGGGAGAAGTGCCAGGAAAAACCAAAAACATACAATCATACTTCACTCAAAACTGCTGAAACGTAAAAAAAAAACTGGGTGACATTCACTTCAGGAATAGAACTTTTGGTTTCATCTGTGGACATGCAGCGCTTTCATTTTTCTTCCTGTGGGTATATATTTATGTATATGAACCGTCAGATTAATCTAAAAATGTCTTTTAAGGCATAAGGCCAAGCAGCTCCTCTGCACTATGGAGGCAGATGAGTAGCTTGCCAACACGGAGTCAGTTAATGTGGCATCTGTCCCAAATAAATAAATAAATAGAGGCGAAAACAAGGCCAGTTTCCATATTCAATCTCCAGTTGATCTGTGCTGAGAGCAGCAGTTATGGTGCATTAGCTCCCTTGATGGGTAGACGGTGCATCTTTGCCGATCAGATCCACTTTTTTTTATTTTTTTATACCTCTTTCTGCTGCCGCTCAAGTTCCTTCATTCGAATATCCCTGGCCTCCGCTCGAGCCGCCCTCTTGGCTGCAAGCCTCGCCTCCGCCTGTAAGACACAACATGAACACACTTGTTAGCCATTACTGGAAACTCGTAAAGGTGCCTTTCTCTGGAAGACGCACCCAGTGAGTGCAAAGGAAAAAAAAACAAAAAACACACAATGAAGAGAATATCTTCAATCAACAACCAATCACACAGTAGGATGTACATGAGTCTCCTGTAAGAGAAAGGAGACCGTGGAAAATGTACATTTCTTCATGGTTGATAAGCCCAGCTTCTTTCACCAGCTGGAAACTAATTAATTAATGATTAGGTTGACTTTATGGAAGCGTTCCATGGTTATAACATTGTAGTTTATTGTTTAGATATATCAAACAAATCAAATTTAAAAAACAAAATGAAAAAAGAAGCAGAACTGCTTTGTTTTCTCATATATACAATCTAGTGGAGAGGACAGTTATGTGCAGCATCAGGATAATGTGTCATGTGTAGAATAAAATGCATTTACTTACTGTAGAGAATACTGCCTTTTAAATGCTCAATACAACAGAGCACACGGAGACTTGTTGGTGACCTCACACTAGGAATAATGCAGTTACCTACAACTGTACAGGTACCTCCGTATATGTTGGCCAAAAAGTAACAAGAAGCAGGAGTACAGAAATGCCAAAGATATATTTGAGGTCAATTAGAAACAGTTACTAAGTCACAGTTCACCCACTAGAGAGCAGTAGAATTGTTCCACTGAACACATTCATATGGTTCCTTATAAAAAAAAAAAAAAAAAAATGCTTGTTCATCCTTAATGTAAAAATATATTAATATTGGCTGATATATTACGATGATTAAATGTTTCACTCTCAAAAAATATTATAAACTTACTAAATCAACTATTGGTCAGGATAGAATATGGACAGCATAAATTCACCACAGAGTTCACACTGTACCGTGTGCCCTCAGCTGACCAGTTTAGTCCGTGAGCCACAGCGCTTGGGACGCCTCATCACCAACATGTGCTAACCATCAGTTCCAGGAGGGCTGACGTACAGACCTCACGGGGGAGATGCCAATAGTGCACAAACAAACTGACAGAGGGGATCAAGGATCAAGAGAAAACAGAGTGTGGTTCTGCACAGTCGATAAACACGGAGGCAATTTCAGAACTAGCTGAACCTATAGCACAAACAAGTGGGACGCAAAGACAAACTCTCCTCTGGGGGCCAGGAGCTCAGCACAAGGAGCTAATTTAGGCAAACGCCTCCACAGCCCTGAAGAGTCACACAGGTGACCATGTATACCATCCTTCCATCACTTCCATAATACCATTTATACGCTCTGAAACTGAACATCCCACCAACAAAGAACGGCACGCTTGCTTATGGAGCACAGGCCTTTATCTGTTGCTAAAAGACAGTCCATAAATACAGCATGTGGTGTACTGTGTACAGTATCGCACAGCAGACAAACACTGTCGGCATTCCAGCAACTTCTTATCTGCACTGCCAGAATAGAAGGCCGGTGTGCATAGGCTATTCCTGTTTCAATACCAGCCTGGAGTGAACAAACAGTTTTATAATAATGATGAACAACCACCCATATTCAGGTTATTTTTGCCTCCAAGCCTAGTGTTGCATAAAAGGAATAAAAGTAAAGTTAGGGTGATGAGTGAGGTACAGTAATACCCATTTAGTAGCCAATACATAAATCTTAAATTCCATCATCACTAATGACTTATATCGAATGATTTGTGATTCCTTTTTTGTGTACTATGTAAGATTTTCTTTTGTAAAACTGCATGAACACCTACGGTTAAATGCCCTTTTATGAACGAACGTTCATGCACTGTGGGGTAATTCCTACGGCCGCTCTGTGTGATTTTGGAATCTAACTGACGGCCAAACATTTACAAACTTGGTACAAGGTATATTAAAAATAAATAAATAAATAAATTTAAAAAAAAAGTACATATGCGAGGGTATGAAGAGAGAGCAAATGAGAAAGCAAGCGATACGGCCAACGCTGTGCTCTGCACCTGTTGAGCAGTCCGACAGTATGACCCGCTATGCACAGCAGCACAGCTGAGCGCTCTGTCTCTGTCCTATCTATAGCCCGGCCCATCCTGCCCCGGCTCCGGCTCTCTGACGGCGATATCATGAGGCTGGAAGGGTAACCTGAGCAGCCGAAAGTTCACCATCAAACACACCTACAGCAATCTGGGCAGTACGAGTCCAGCAATCCTCTATGAGCTCATCTGGAGTGCTCCCAACAATGAATTGTGTATACTGAGCTAATACCCCGGTTAGGGTAGCACCAATGAAATGAATTAAACTGGTAGGAAATAAGCTTGCAATAGGTATATTAAAAGGAAGGTGCTGATATGTAAACAGAATGCTTCAACATCAATGAAATATAATACAGAATTGTATCTAGCAATAAACCCAGGCAGGTTTAACGACAAATACACTGCTTATTGCTAAATCAACAAGTTACTTCATTATAGACATCAAAAAGTGAAGACATACTACTACACACAAATACAAAAACGTATATCTTCAGCTTTAAAAAAAATAAATAAATAAAAAAAATAAATAAATAGGCCTGCACAGTCACTCCATCTTATGTTAACAGCTTAACTTTGGTCTCTTTTGCAACATTAAAATGACACCAGACTAATCCTTGAAAACAGTCATTGCTTGCTTCTAATACGACAAAAACATGAAATTTTAAATGTCCAATAAAATTCAACTAGTGTTAAAAAGCTTGCATTGACAGGGGGATGAAGTCTGATCAAACAGGTAGTCCTTGTCCATCGGTTGTTCACAAACACTAAGATGTTCTGTCTGCCGACAGTCTACAGAGAGAGAAAGTGAAAAACTTTCCATTACAATAATGACTTGATATCACAAATCATATGAACTATGAACTATAGCTTCCACAAAAAACACACGCACGCACACACACACCCTTTGTACACTGACAAAAGTCAATGATTGCCTTGTTCAAGTACCATTCGCTCCCTTAGATCCTAATCTGAGGGACAACAGGAATGAGATGATCATCTAATTCTAACACATGGCCACTGTCAGATTACTAAGCAAGCTGCTGGTATTCAGAAGGACTGAGTGGCCAGAAATGGAAGAGGCCTCAGAACTGAGCTGTGGAAGGTGTAGGCTCAAATTCACAGTCATTCTCAGCAGTGATTGGTGCCAGGCGCAGGCAGGCAGTAACTCTTCCTAACCAGGCACAGACAACACAAGGCAGAAGCTGCAGTGTTTTGAAGATTTGTTTGAGAGGCTGGCGGGTTAGACACTGACCGCTTGAGCTCCCTGCACCGTTGATCCGATCTCTGCTTTGCTCCACAAAGAGATTCAAATTCAAAACCTGACTGGGAGGGTCAGATGACTCATGTTTCTATGACCGCCTGCATAACTATAAAGAGAGCAAATGGAGCCGTTGTGCTTAGTGCCCAAGAGTGAGAAACTGCACAGATAAAAAAAGTATTCTTAAAATGGGCCAAGGCAAATATTTAAGAGAAGACAACTTATCCAGTGTTACATTTCTACCTGTAAAAACAAGAAATAATGTGACCATATAGCTTCAAAGACAATCTGCAGATAATGTGGCTTTTTTTCCCCCCTTACACCTGCAATAAAAAGAGACATTAAAACTCTGAAAACTGATCTTTGCATTTCATGTTGTTGGCTACCTCACTCTGAAAAAAGGCAAAGGAATGGCAGCCCTGCTGTGGAACAAAATGGAATAATCCCAGGGCATGTCGTTACAGGCTAGGCAGCTTCTCTCCCCCAAATGAAAACACTACAAGTCAAGTCAATCTCTCGGCAGTCCAAACCAGCTGTCTCCACTCACTTGAGCTGAAATACATCAACCATGGAACCTGAATATCCACATTTAAGTATATGCGTCAGAGTCTCATTTGCTGACACGACTATGACCGCCACGTTTCAAATCAAACACACGGGTGTTGAATGGAGAATTTAGCAAGCAAGCCTAACACGCGACACATTATTTAGCAGTTTGCATTTGAATCTGAAATTGCTCCCAATATTCAAGAAATCTACCCAGAGCTGTTCACAAACAGTACAGACGACAAATCCTATTAAACTGCAGAGATAGTCAGAGTTCACTTGATTACCAGAACTGCTTATGTTTACGCCATCACTTGTTAGTAGTCCCAATATATCCCTGTTGTAATGAATAGTTTGGTTTTAAGAAGAACACAAAAGAGAATCACAAACCACTAATGTTTGAAAGATACAAATATAGTTGAATAATTTACCCAATCTTTAGAAAAACAAATTACCTGGACATGATAAAGAATAATGTTTTCTGCAAATATTAGGGAAAAAACAAACAACCTGTCTGGCACAAAATGCCAATCCCAAATTGACCATATTTAGATTTTTTCCAATCCATTTATTTGAGTTATTCAGAGTCAATTTCATAAATAATACTTTCGTTTTTTTTTTTTTTTTTAGAAAGGTATCACAAAATAGAAACGCTTAACATTTAGAAGACGGTCAAAGCATTTTTTGTGTAGTTAATGATACAACATTGACTATAGATGCAACTGAAAATATCCCATTTAAACATTAACGTTTTCAAGCTTTGGCAATACATTACATTTAGGTTTTAGCTAATAAGGGCTCACTTTCAGCCCCAGTGCAGTGTCAGCCACTAATATTCATTAATGCATATAATGGTTTCATCTGTATAGTCATGATCCCTGTGTTTTAAACAGAATGGTGCTGTGATGGGGCTGCTGCACAAATTAACGACATCCGAGACTGACAAAGCAATCTTCCACCTATGCTTAAAAAGCCCATCATCTGGAGAAGGATAAACAAGACAATTTGAGCAGGATAAAAATTACATTAGAATTGATTAAACATTGCATGAATAGAGCAATGTAGGGAGAATATAGCCTAGATCCATTCCACTTTGACCCAAATTAGAAAAAACAGGGTGTATATGATGGAGTTTGAACTTACCTCCCGAGCAATGCTACTCAAAGCCTCATCCTCTGCTGAGAACCGGTCTTTCACGGGGGCACGCTTTCTACCAGAGCCTTGTGTCCCCATGTTGCCTCTGCAACTGTAGCTCCACCAATGATGTGCAAGGCCAGAAAATACACAGAAGCGTATGTCGACAGCTGCAGGAAAAAAGCAGAGACAAAAGAAGCGTATTCTAATAGTCTGTAAACAAAGCTAAGTTAGGGAATAATGTGATGTACATTCTTCAGTTTCAACTACATTTCATAGAGTATGATTTTATTCACGCCAATCTCACTAACAACCCATACACTCCCCATCTCCCATGAACCAGCTTTAACGTGACATGCAGGACCACTGCATCCTTATAATTCAGCATTTGAACACAGCATTCAAATAAACAACAGCTACTGATGTTTACAGAGGGAATGAGTATATAAAGCTATACATTTGAAAATGATCTGAAACCACGATTGTTTACTGGCTTGCATTAGCTGGCATTATAGTATTCTTCATCATCGACATGATGATGTATTTGAGGAACATCTTGACAATATTGGTGACATCACAGTAACAAAAGAGCACTATAGCTTGCTGGTAAAGACAGGGGGAACACGCCTAGTTTAGAACCCAGCTGAGTCAGAAGACACAAGAGAGACATGAGCACTCATTGAAGACGTTTGATGATCTGAACCCCGTGGAGCCATAAATCAAATTTAATAGTTTGACCACCTCAGCGTCCCTTGCTAACAAATCAATGATAAGTCATGGTCAATATACAACAAGATGATAAATTACGTAGCTTACGTTATTCAACCATCTTCAGCTAACTTACTGAAACGTTAACTCGGGCAGTTTTCCAACCACAGACAAATCTAACAATATACCTAGACCATGGCCATAGGAAAGGGATAGAGTTAGGTTAAAAGGTATCTCAATGTACTGCTCTGTGAGCGTTAGCTAGCTAATTATGCTAACATTTACGTTGACTAGGGTTAGCCAGCTCAACTGTATGCTAACTAGAGGTGCTAGCGTTAACTAGCATTTCGTCCTCTCGGAATTCTCGTTAAAGAGTTAGCTAGCGTCACCTTTTTAGGTTATTCCTCCGCCACCGCTGAAGCGAGCGCTTTACAAAAACGAGAACTATCCACACATGTACTTGCCCCAGCAATGACCCCCAGCACCGACGACTATCTCTGGGAGCCAACGCTGATCTAGCTGGGTAGTTAGCTTGGCTAGCCAGTGGGGCTAACCTCGACTCTCCTGAGAGGCAGACAGGGCAAACTGGCATTGATCCTCCCGTCATATTCCCCATCCCAAATATGTAACGTTACCTCCGCGACACCTTCAAATCAACCGCGACACTGCCAAGGCGTTGTCCCTTTCTCCAGGAGGTTTAGGGGAGAGCCATTCAGAGATTGGTAGTGTTTTTGTCCACACTGACAGCTGTCATCAGTCCGCCTTTCCAGCGCTTTTCACTGCCCGGTGGTTAGATACAAAGGTCCCGGATGTTGGGAAAAATTAGGGTGTGATGCTGCCTTCATGGCCCGTCAGACACGTCGTAATGCCAACAGTTATACTCGACTGGGAGAGAGCGGTTTTCCATTGAGTGATAATGAATAGGTCTGGTATAATAACATGCTGAGTGACTTCCCACTGTTTTAGATTAAGGGGCTGACAGCATTGAAATTGGAAACAAGTAATGACGTTAACTGCTGGTATTATTGTGACTATATGAATACTCGACTGTAATGCACAATTATACTTCGTGCGTGGACCCATATAACAGACTTATATTAATCTTTTTTAATTCCATGCATTCACAAACAACACAATTCATTTTGTATTACAGGTCGCAAAATATGCCTAGTTAATCAATTATTATATCACCTGTTATATTGTATAAAGCTTAAAATTCTATATTGCTGATCAACTTATCTTGTTTATTAAAGATCCATATACCTTTGACACTAAATCAAAAGAGGATGGCAAAAGCAGTCTGCTTTGTCGGCTAATTACATTTTGTCCAGAAGAGGGCAGTAATGGATAATGAATTATTCTTGGTGGCATACTATATTTAAACAATGTCGTTACGCCTCATTTAAATAGATATGCTCAAAAATAGAATTGCAATCAACCACCACAATGAAGCACATAATCCAGTGTGGACTGCTGGTTTCCTGATGATGTTGTTAAGATTTTGCTTTTTTATGGTGGTGAAGTTGAAATATTTAAAGTAATCTATAGTAGAGTATTTTGGCAAAGAAATTAGAGTCTGACATTTCTACCAACATGTATGCGTGAGTGCAGTACACCAGCATAACAATGCAAGCAGTACAAGCATTATGTATGCCTCATCTCTTGTAGATTTTGTTTGTATGTGGTAAAGGGGGGGGGGGGGGTTCATAGGAAGACCTATAGGACCTGCATGGGAATCCCCTGGTTGACACCATAACACAGGTTACATTTAAACAATTCCAGACATACACTCACAAACCCACTCAGTTGCTGTATTATTCTCCCTCATCATAGGAGGCTAATGACTGTTTTGTCTCTGATCACCCCTCTCTGTTTGCTACCGTGCAGACAGAGATTACTGGAGTCTTAACCCAAAGACACCATCAGCCAAACTGTCTCCATGCTGCCACTCCTGGTAAACTTTCGATGTAGTCATCATTTTAAGCTCTAATTAACCATTGTTTACAGTCATAATAATAAACGATCTCATCTAAATTGGCAACAGATGCACAACACTGGATTCAGTTATGCAGCTGCTAATCAAACTGTAATAATAGTAATTACAACTCTATGGCCTTTCAGTTGCAGTGGTGCCTGAACAGACAGTCCTCGTTTAAAAATAGGGGAAAAAATATTTTATTAACATACATAACATTATGAAGTTATTTTTGAAAATTGGTACTGGCTCTGTGAATATTATTGGATAAGCTATAGTGGAGAAAAACAGGAGGCCTAAGGCATCCAGACAGTGCTTAATTGTGTTTGTCTAGGTTTATGGCCCTTTTAACTCATAAACATTTGGCTTGTTTTCCTGGGACAGACAGGCATGTACTCAGCTGCACCAAACCTGAAAACTCTCCACGTCTTTCTCTTGAGTATCTTTTGTCTTTGTTAATGTTCTCCTCATCTGTTACAGTCTCACCATAAACAGTGGGCTTTTTGTGTGAGCATAAGGGTGGATTTGTATAATTTTGGATGGCATGCACCACCGGTGGTTGGAAACGCCTCCCACTGCGCTAACAGGACTGGCTCAATTGTTAACTGGTCTGTCTTTAAGCCTGACTCTCCACAGAAAAAGGAGTAGAAACCATGGAGCCCCAACTTGTAATTACCCCATGGAGGGCAATGCTCCCTCTCTCCATCTCCTCTGGAGCCCTTTGAAGATGCTCCATAGGGAGTTGGTTGTAATCAGGACACATGACTCATTGATTACTCCTTTTCAGTCTTCCAGGAACACAGCATAAGGAGTGGACGCAGCAGGGGGAGGGTAGTCCCCTCAGACTGTGCAGATAGACCGGAGGTGCAGATGCAGGGAGAACAGCACGGACTGAGTCTTGGACACAAATTAGATGCTATAAACAATCGGATGTGCTTTGTTTTTCTGGTGGTTAGCTCAGTTGGTCTGTTAAACTGGCTATTCATTACTGTCTGGAGTGAGGATGAGCAGCTATATGCCAAGGAAGGCTATGAGTCTGCAGGTTTTCATTCCAGCCAAAGTCATTAGTACACCGTCAGCCAGGAAGAGGAGTAACTAATTAGTGAATGCACCTGGATTCAAATAAAACCCACATAGTGAAAAAATATACAATTTCTACTGTATGTGTTCTTCCCAATGTTTGTGCATTTTGTTTTACATGATTATGACCGGCATGACATACAAATAATACAAAATATTAGCAGTATATTTTTGGTATCGCACTTTAATATCACATAATTCACTGTTTGTACTTTTGTACCTAGTAATTCTCATTCGTAGGGAGAATGCACGAAAAATGAAACAGAACTTTTTGTAAGATATTATACGAACCATTGTATGACGATACATTGCATAATTATACTGGAAACACTATGAACATGTAGAAGGCAGGTTAGCCTTAATAAGCTGTTGAAAACTGGCCATTGTACACAAAATTAGTTCACATAGCTCTTCATGGGAAATGGTTGCCTGTCCCTAAAACATATAATTTGTCACATAACCTGTATTTTTGCTTCCTTCTCTTTTCCACAATAGTTGTATTGTTTCCCTGTAGTTAAATGTCCTAACACAGGGTAGCTGAATGTTTTACACATTTTAAATTGCAAAAGGTTGTTAGAAAAAAAGAGTTAAGGCATGTGATAAAAACAATACAACTATCTCTTGTTGTGTGAAACCAAAGGCCGGTACAAAGTTTTTATCTACATAGCAAGACTTGCAATAGATTGTTAGAAGATGCTTCGTTTAGCATTGAGAAAGACATCTCTGGTAAACAGAACGGGCAAAGCAAGTAGACCATAAAAGAGATCATAAAGGATGTCTTTTGATGTTTCTGGACTTGCACTCTGGACACCTGTGGGGTTGAACCCAGTGACTGGCTGTCCTATGTGGACATGTTGAGTAGAGGTAATTGGGTCATTACTTGACAAGAAGCTGAACTAAAGCCTGAGGCAATGCTTATGATGTATTAAACGTGTATTAATTGCACTTTGCAGGGAGTATAGATTCAATGCATTCTTGCACAACCACCCGTTGTTTTTTGTTGAGAACTTAGAACAAGTTTTGTTTCATTTTTTTGTTTGCAAGTGTGTCTCTGACCTCTGCTTCTCCCTCAGCACTCACAAAAAGAGACCTGTATCGTGTCCATTAACAGTCATGAATCATAGGGCATGGTTTCTGTTTGAATTGCATTGTCTTTTTGGCAGTCAAGCGTTGTGGATGTCTTGGTTTTCTCACACAGGTCTGTGGCTGATGTCTACTGCCTTCCCTGGGAGATCAATAGTAATGTGGGGTGTGTCGTTCAGGCCTGTTCAGATGGCAAAACAAGAATCAGAGGAGCGTGGAGCTGCATACGAGCTACACACACATACACCCAGGTCATTGTTGATGACCACACTGCAACAATAGTAGTCTTGGAGTAGCAGAAAAAGCCTGCAGCAGGGAAAGTTCAAAAGCCAAATAAGGAATGCTGTCTACTTACCAGAGGCTAGTGGAGAGGCACATTGGTCATATTGTGCCTTTATCTTGTCAGAGATGAGGATCGTTTGTGCTGCGGATGATATGTTTGTGTCTGTCCTCCACTCGTTTGTCTCCATTTATATTGTGATTGCTGGATGATACCATTTCAAGCATTCAAAGGCTTTTTGTGTAAAGAGCAGACCATAAATAAGACAACTGTCATGCAGGTAGTGTTTGCGTGTCTGTGTGTCTTCGTCTGCATCTGTGTCTTTGCAGGATTTCAATTATTATTATATTATTGTTTGACGCAGCAACCATTTAAAGGTCTATAATTCTTTATTTGTCAACATTTAGCATCCTCAGGCCCTTATAAAGAGAATGGTTAGCCTAATCAGGGTCTTCTTCGGGGGTGGGCTGGGCTTATTTGCCAATTGACATTTGGTGAAAGGGTGTTAGCTGAAAAAAAGCACCTCACACCATGAGGTAGAAGCCTCACGCCAAAACTCATTTCAGACGTGTTTTGTTTGTGTGTAAAGAGGAACTCGCTTCACCACTCCCTACTCAGTGCACAACACAATCTCTCTGAGATGTGTGAAGTGTGTTGCGGCCCGTAACCCTTTCTTTAAACCTTTTCATGTAAGTGAATCGGTCAATTTGCCTATATCCTTCTTCTTCTTCTTCTTCTTCTTCTTCTTCTTCTTCTTCTTCTTCTTCTTCTTCTTCTTCTTCTTCTTCTTCGTTTTGACAGCATAATGGATGTAATTGCATGTTGATATTTGGGACCTGTTATTTCAGCATTATCATTAGAACAGCACCGGCTGATTACATTGCTTACCCTGTAATTACTTTAGGGGGACAACAAAATGGGTGCAATTGTGCAATATTGATAAGTACAGGTCAGGTCGCTTTAGTGTTGGACATGCCTATAAATTATAATAAATATGTAATATATATCTGTAATCTAATTAAATAAAAGCTTTCTTTAGGATATATTTGGCTGCTTCAGAAATGTGTACACTGACCTTTTTTGGTCAAGTCCAATTTTGGTATCTGCCTACTTTGATGTGGCAAACCTGCATGATAAATCTACAGTGTGATGGAACATATCCCTTTCCTTTATTGGTTAATTTTGATGATAATGTATTGAAACAAGGTCCTCCTATTCCTGCATACTTACACGGACAGCAAATCGTGTTAAATCAGGAATTCAGCCAGTTCAGTGGTGTTATGATGTGGCCTGAGGCTAATAAAGTTCAATCTCCTCTTGCATCACCCTGTGAAGACTCAACAATACTCAATTTATAATGACTAGGCACTTCTGAGTGTAAAGTGACTCCAGTTTGATGTGCGTGCTTTGCAGTCCACTTTGAACAGTAAAGTAGAAAGAAGGCAAGAGCAGAAAGGCTGAACAAAATGATGGGAACGACAGGCCCTGGACAGTGGTGAAGTAATGGGTCTGAATCTAAGCCCCTCATTAGACAACAAACTCATCCAGGGATGAACTCTGCATGGGGCTGCGATGTCAGATTTGCTATGAGGAAAGGGCAGAGCACTAGGAATGTGTAGTGAAGTAAAAGTCAGCTGACGACTCTTTGAACTGAATTTCTTTCTCTTCAGTTCACACTCTTCTCTTTATTTTCCTCATCTGACTTAGCTTCTATACTATCTAATTGGCATTACTTTCAGCATTTATTTTCAACTCTGTACACCCATAAATACACTAGAAGTAATGCATTGTGGAGGGTTCCACACATAACTCTCTGTCGATTGGAAAATGATCTGCATTTCACGAGTGAAACGGATGCACCTTTTAGCTTCTGTTGCCAAATACCACACAAAACAAGCCCCAGATACGTTTTCACAAATCTTATCTGTGATTGTGACGCCTTCAATTGTGTCTAACAAGCCAACTCGCAGTTATTTTTGGATACATGATTCAAACATTTCAAATAAGAGTCAATACAGCCATGCTAGCTAGCAGATCTGTGAGACTGTACTTAGGCACAGTAGTGCCTTGAGCTAAAAGCTAACATCAGCATGCTAACATGCTGATGTTTGGCAGGTATAATGTTTATTGTTGATGCTAACAACAAAGCTGATAGGATTCATCCTCTGGGGAACATGAATGTCATTGCAATTAATCTAATAGTGTTAAAACTAAACAACAAACAGGCATTGTCATCCCTTGAGCTACACTGCTAGCTCAAGGGAGCTCCAAAATGTACATTTGTGTTGGTCTTCCCAGCTTGAGCTCGTTTTGTCTTTATCAAGGGTTAAAATTTTGATTTAAAGTGTGAAAACAGATGATTTATGCTAGTGGAAAATATACCAGTATGACACCTGTAATCTCACAATTTTGCAATAATATGATGCAAAACAGACAAACTGAAGGCTTTTACCACCCAGCGTTTACCTGAGAGAAGACTATTTTACTAAAATGATCAAAATCATTATAATTCTTTGCAGTCGAGAATTTATTTTGTTTTATTTACACAATAAGAGAGAAACGAATATCTTATCCATGGTAAGAATTTCGTCTAAGAGCTAACAAGCCACCATATTGACTCGAGTGTCACCAAAATGGCTCCCAGTAAAGGTCTTTTCATCCAAAAATTAGCAGGTCTGGCCTTTCATTACGCTAAACACCAGCACACATCACTTCTTAATTGAGCTGATGTTAACAATAGGTGATTAATGACAATAGTTACCCCACCACCACTCGAGCAAGCTCAATGGAACATCAAAGATTTACAGTGGCCCATTACTGGTGAATATGTGTTCTTAGTGAGAAGGAACATTTGGGAAGTTGATCTCACACCTGGAAAAGCCACTTACACCTCCAGCCCAGAAAGCTGTTGGCTATATTAGCTGTCAGGCTAAAACAGGTCAGATTACTGTCCTCTGGCTGATCCTTCTATAAATACAGCCCGGTTTCCTGGTTTACAAATCCACTTATGGCACAGAGAAATGTCTTATCCTCTGCGTAAAAGAATGTGCCAAATGTCGAGTCCGGCCTACTGATGTGATGAGGAAGAAGGGTAACAACGAAGAGCATTAGCATTCTAGCCAGTATGAAGGAGAAGTGACATAAAAGCTCAGTCCATCTAAGATTAGCTTCCCTTCTCTGCCTGTATGTTGTTCCTCCATGGAGGAACCAAAGACTTCACTGCTGCCATTGTGGAGACCAGCATCCTGTGCCTCACTGCAGGATTGCCCAAGACACTTGGTAAACACAGGAAATACAAAGCCCCTAAACACATCCCTACTGTGCTTGGAGGACTGCCATGACAACACATAGTGGATCTCCTGGAGAGCCGGGGTGTTTGTTAGGTGGATACACACTGAGATATGCCCAAGCAGTGCCCTTCTGTGCGAGGTCGTGAAGCTTTAGCTTATGCACTGTCTGTCACACCACCAAAATAAGAAGTCTCTCACTGCAGGGACACAGAATCCATGTGAGACAGGAATCCACCCTTGGCTCGAACAGCATGCCTAATTTTGAAGGAATGTCAGGATAAAAATCTCAACTAAATGTAAATAGCCTAATCTGCTCCACAGACCTTTACACTGGAGTCTTGAGATAAGGCTCGGAGAACTCATCTGTGGTTTTTTTACACAGCCTATCTGCTCTGGCCTTAACGTTGCATGGCCGAGGAGGATCTCCAGACAGTTTAAGATTACCCCTTCACAAGAAACTCCAGAAACAACTGTCAAGACTAATCTGCTCTGCAAGCACAGGTCATCTGGACGCCAGATCCACACAGAGCCGTCATCAAAGCTGGACCTTTTTTCTCCCAAGCTGTCTCTACCTCATCCCTCTCTTTCTTTCCATCTTTTTTTCTTTTGGCTTTAATAGCTTCAATGACCAGAGAAGAGGAAATCCACATCCATATGCCCATCCTGCAGCGGATGTCTTCGCTGTCATCGATCTCACTGAGGGGGGATATGCTTTTGGTGCAGATCGTAAAGAGCAGTGAAAGAACATGGGCATTGATCCAACTAGAGCACACCCAGCACTAATCAATAGAATAGATCCGCTGTTGAGCCATGAGTGGGGTGGTGTCAAACTGTACCAAATGAGGGCCGACGGCTGCTGGAGAGCAGCCTGACAGGAGCCTCTGAGGCCTGTGTCACCCAGTCTGTCATCTTTTGTCTTGTTTATTTAATGATTATGGCATTTGTTAAGTGGCGCCATGAGGTAGCGTGACTACATAATCCTCACTGAGACCATATTGTGCAGTGTTCCCATGGAAAGTATAATTGTTGGTTTGTACTGAGAACAACACACTACCTTAGCATAAAGAATCACTGACCTATACTGTTAGAAATTAGCACCTGGAAAAATAGAGCTGCTTTTTGCTGATGTTTGCTTGATATGTTCAAAATGTTCCACAAGCCTCTGGCATTCAGTACTTTGTACTAGCAAGTGTTTTATGGCTCTTTTACACACTTTTCTGCTGATTTTATCAATACCATAAAATGAACATATTCTATTAATAACCCTGTCATGTAGCCGCTGATTCTATGCTCACTATGTACAGTTTTAATAGAGCAGCTTATATATACTGTTAGACAGCATCCGTTTCAGCAGGGTTAACTACACATGCTGGTGGAGGTACATTTAGAGTGGATAGCCATAAAACAACTAACTTGCTCAGATACTTCTGTATGTTGATGAGCGTAAGATAGCTTTGACTTTTAAATGCAGCATTCTGTTTGGCCTTTCTCTGGAGAAATTAGTTTTGTTACGTGGGTGTTTTACTGTGAACTGTGGAGATAGCCAAGGCTTATCATTGCCAAATCAGCACATGCTTAACTAAAGTAAGACAGAGTTTCAACAGTGCTTTGATGTCAAACCTTGACCTCATTAGTATACGGGTAAAAACACACTCATATCTATTTTCCAAAAGAATGCTCTTGTGATTTATATGAACCTCAGCTGTTTCTATTTTAATGTAAGACATGTGACAAAGAGAAAAAAAGGGGGATCCCAGTTGCAGTCCGTTTCTGATATCTTCGAAATCCTCTGTCCTTCATGTGCAAATCCCTCAACAAACTGGCCTAGAGTGTCACCCTGGGTTGTCCAGTTCAAAGGAACTCCGGGGTCAAACCTGCCAGGTCATCCTCTCTCAAAGTGACAGAGTTTACCCCCAAACTAGCCCCCTTCTCTCTAAAAACACATGTGGCCCCAGATAGACTGTCACCCTCCCTTATACTGCAGGCCTGTGGTGATTTACTGCCTCGGTACACACCACATATCAACATATCATCCACATGCCATCATCCAGGCCTCTGGGGGCTTTCACAGAGCTGTGGTCCAGATTTTTGAAGATTTATCTCATTCTCTGCTGGCTGTTAACATGATGAAATATTAGCCATGGCCAGCTTGATTTCTTCAGAAGTCCCTTCATCTTTGCCACTGGAGCAAAATACTAATTTCTGTTTATCTTTGAGCACATTCACTGTCAGGTGTTAATGTTTATGTTAAGAGCCATAAAGGAAGTTCAGTTGCCACCCTTTTAACATATTTATGCCAGGAAGCTGTGGTGCTAACAGCCTGCAGCAGATAAAGGAAGGCTTGCCATATGTTGCCTTTAGGAACCACTGTGAAAACACAGTCCACCCAGTGAAAATCAACAGCATTAATGATGAGAATGGTATGTTGCATTGCCCTCTACTGAGAAATCTTATCTTTTTAGTTTTTATTGCAACACCAACTAATTATAGACAATACAACAGATTGCCAATTACATTTTAATTGTTCAACCCAGATACCCCTCACATAAATCCTTTCTTAATACCTCTTACCCCTGCACACAACAAGATCCATTTCTTGTCTGTAAGCCTTCCCCTTCAACTTTCCCTAATGCCCCTGTACAAAGGGTTAAGGTCTGCCCTCCCCCATCAGTTGCTTTTGTTTCATGTTTCAAAGACCCATTCATCAGTATAACATACACAAACGACTATACCATGCATCATTTCAAACTTTTGCCCTCTTGAGCTTGAAATTATCAAGTTTCACATGACATAGACCTCTAAACATTTTGGTGTAAAATGTCCCTCCCTGATAATGACTTGGTTTGCATGCTTGCCAATATTAACGTCCATGTGTCGAAGCATGCCTTTTAAGCCATGCATGCTTTTATACCAATTATGATCAACTAAACTGGTCCTGGTTAGTCTCACGGTGACAGCTGTTTGAACCTGTCTGTCCTCATTGTGTTTCCTATGGGTTGAGAGAATGATACTGCATGGAGGATCAGTCTGTTTGCCGCATGACCCCTGACCCCTGTGCAGAGATAAGACCTCAGGGTGTCCCGCAATGTGCTAGTGGAGCCGGCTGAAATTACATTTGCCTGCGCTGCAGTTTCGTGTTTGTTTGCTTTTTTTTGCCTTGACATGCCAGAACAACAGAAAAACAACAGCTGTGAAACAGAGACTAAGATAACAAAACAGGATCGAAAGGAGATAGACTGTACTTCGAGTCAGGGTTTGTTGAGGAAAGAGCCTTATTATCTTCCACAATTCCTCACCGTTGGATCCTTTCCACAGCATCTGCAAGCTGGGACCTGTCTCAGATGGGGGAGCGCAAGTCAACCACTAACTATACCTGGGAGACAAAGGCAAACAAAAACATACAGCAAACTACTGACCCCAAGGAAATGCTGCAGTTTGCCCCATAATAAGCCATGTCCCCCAGCTGAATAAGATTTAATTGGATGGCCCAACATGCTTTGGAAAAAAGAAAGTGTACATGTGATTTTTTTCATCATTTTCACACTGATTATATATATTTTTCCTACTTCACAATGACGCAATTAAAGACGCTTTTTAAAAATGAAAATCATGTAAGTAAAAGAGGAGGAAGAGGGGCCATAAAACTATGAACCTGCTCAACAGTTTTCTTCTCATAAAATTAATAGAATATTGACCCTTTCAGACATGCCAGCTGAGCCTGTCTTTTAACTGGAGCACACGCAATAGAAATAGACAAGCGTGACTCTTTGCCGAAAGTCTAAAACCTTTTTTACGGCCGTTAGACTAGTGTCCATTAGACCCGTAGGAAGCCCCAGCTTTAAAGTGGTCATTGTGAACACACTTCCAACGGGTTTATGACATCTTGTAGAGGAGAGCAGTCGCACATGAAGGGCAGGCAAATATTGCGGAGGTGATAAGTAGATAGCTAGAAAAGAAAGATAGAATGCTTGTGTAGCTTTATAGTTGAAGAAAATAAATACATGCTTTCAACTGAAACAAATGCTGTAGATTCTGATGTTCAACTTTTAGGAGGCAAAGGGGAGTCAAAATGTTGGTTGGTGGGGGATTTGTTAGTGGCCATATGGGAGCAGCAAGGAGGGTGCTGGAGCAGGAGGGAGGTACCTGTTGGGTCCCATGTTCTCCTGTCACTCTGATCTTATCAGGGGGCCCGACCAAGAGGAGGACCAGCTGTCACTCTCCACGCTCTTTTGATGTCCCCCTTCAGAGCTCACACCACTTCAGAGTCGAGGCTTGTTTTTGTTCATAATGAGGACTGGTGGCTTTGTTGGTGAGCCAGTTGACAATCCCCACTGTAGAAAAAAAATCAAGATAAAGCAAGATAGTTACAGCTCTCAGAGGATATGTGGGGCTGGGGCAGTTCAATTTAGTAGTTTAGAGCCTGAGGCTTGACAAAAGAGAGCCAGTCTTCTGAGCTGACACAGGACATCCTGCTCATAAAACAGCCAGGACGTCCTTACAGAGACACTGGGACTGATAAAAGGGGAAACACCATGTATTCATCTGAAACTTCCTCACAAATGCACTTGCCACTGTTCCGCATGAACTCATGTCCTCCTTTGGAAATTGCACACTTTGGGTAGAATCCCAGTGAGCTTCAGGGAGATTGCAGAGTAATTATTTTTGCATACGAGAGACAGCTAGACTGTTTTTATAAAGTTTGAGGCTAAAGTAGCACCAACATGTTTCAGCCAAATAAGAGTAAATTCACACATTTTGAGGATTACCGAATTACTACAGTTATTTTTTTCAGATCCCACTCATTTCTCTAATCATGTAGCTTAACTGTTTTAAGTTGTGAGAGCATGTGTGCCTCCTGTTTTCTGCTCTTCCTGCTGTCTTATCGGTGAGCACTCATATAATCAAACACAAGAGTCATTTTTAGCTATATATATAGAGATGGTGTTTTGAACGGACATTCCTGGTCCCCAGAGGATGAATTCTAATCACTTAGGTGATCCATTGACATTGATCCTTTCATCCACATCAACAACTATTGTGATAGAATTTGTACAAACATTGATTTTCCCCTCAGGGTGATAATAATAACTGTAATGACATTGGTAATCACCTGGAAATCAAAATTTAAACTTGTTTAATACTTTGGTTTAGAACCAAATACCTGCTAAATAACTCACATCAGCCCCAGCTGTGTTGCACTGTTAATAAGCCAATGTCAGTGTGCTAACACACTGAGCTAATATGGTGAACATAGTAAACATTACACCAACTAAAACTTTAGTGTCACTGTGAGCATGTTAGTATGCTAATGTTAGCATTTAGCTCAATTATACCTAGCCATATTAAATGATGTGGTATTTAGAATAGGCAATGATTCAAAAATCAAGTTGCATTCTTTATAACAGTATGTTGTTGTCAAACATGTGTGTGGATTAAAATGAATAACACTTTCTTGTATTTGTAATACAGGGTATATTACAGTGCACTGTAGTCCAATTATCTGTCCCCAAATATTAGTTTGGTAATGTCAAATAAAGTAACTGATGGTGGCCTCAAAATCTAGAGCCCAAAGACTCCTTCACTTGCATGCACAGGGATTTCTCTCTGCCTCAGACAATTGCTTGGCAGGAGCGAGCAAACTCACAATGCCCTATGCTGCAGTGAGTGCGTGCTCCCCATACACTGCGAACTTTTGAACCACCTCTTGACCACAGCTTGAAGAGGGTTGAGACAATGGTTAGTAAACACAGTGGAGTGAATGAAGGGATTAGGCATTAAATGACAGGATGTGCTTAAAGAAGGGCAGGTGGTGGTCGAGGAAGGGCCAGCTAAGCCTCGCAAGAGTTGAACATCATGTGTCTCCCTGTGTCTTTTTCTCCATTTTGCTCATCTTCATGCTCTGTCTTGCTCTCAATCTTTCACCCTTGTCCTCCAGTAGCTCATCTCTTCCTGCTCATTTCCTTCCCTTTCTATCTCATCTCGCCGTTCTCTATCTCTATTGTTCTCTTCTGCACAACCAGAGAAGCCTGCTCTTTAACTCAGGCCTCAGACAATTGACATTCATGAGGTTGGACATTCCGGTCCAGCCCCATTCATATGTACAGTAAGCAAAGGGACAAAAGCCACCTCACACACTATAGAGCCCATCCCCCATGCAAAGGGTTGCAGAGGAGCTGGGTAAATCCTAGTTGTTTCACTATAGACTAAAGTACTATATTGTTGGTGTAGACAATATAAATTCAATACACTTTGCCATGTAGTTTACAGTCCACAAAAATGCTGTTTAGCCGCTGTTTGTAGCTTCATGTGCCAACGACTGAATATGTCTGCAACTCAATGTGTCTTCCTCCTCAAGTAGCCAACCAGTCAAGTTACAATGTACATTCATGTCTTTACAAAATGCCATCACCTAATCATTTTATCCTATTAAACATTCTAGTGAAATTGGCAGAATTAGCCAGTTAATTTGTAAGTTATGATCAAAAACATGTTTCGTAAAGTTACAGTGACCTTTGACTGCCGGCCTATAATCAGTTCATCTTTGAGTCGATATGGACGTTTGTGCAAAATTTGAAGAGGCGTTCCCGAGATATCAGTTTCACGAGAATGGGACGGACGTGAGATCACAGTCACCTTGACCTTTGACCTCCAAAATTGAATCCGCTCACAACTAAGTCCGAGTGGACATTTGTGCGTAATTTGAAGAAATTCGCTCCAGGTGTTCCTAAGATATTGTGTTCACGAGGGTGGACCGGACGGACGGACAACCTGAAAACATAATGCCACGGCTGTCGCTGGTGCAGAGGCATAAAATCTCTGAGTATTACATGCTGCTGAAGGCCGACCATGATGAAGAAAGAAAACACAGGAAGCTTGATGAGGTAGTATGTGTTTTGAGCATGGAGACAGAATGAGAAGGGCTGGTGCGTGATGGGTTTTAGGATTACCTCATTCACACACAAGAGGAGAGCCCCACCTCCAACTGTGACCTAATGTGAACCAAGCCAAAGTTTAATTAACGCCCGTCTGCGGCACACCCATTGTTATTTCAACTCCATTTTCTGCTCTCTCTTTCGTTTGTTTGCAATGTTTTTCTTGTTTTACGGATGTCACATTGTCACAGAGACGTTAATTCTACTACTGGATTTGTTATCAGGATACAATTTGATAATTCTTTTTCCAGACTACTTTAGATTTAGAGACCTGAATAAATGTTTTTCAATCATCAGAAGATTCATGTCACTAGTAGAAAAGAGGAGCACAGTGACCTGACATGTAATAAGATGGCTCAGAGGCATGCATTTGCTGTATTACATCACTTTTTACCTGTCCCACTACTCAGAGTAGTTTGGCATGACACCTCCACCTATTTATATTTCCCTGGACATTGAGAAGCATGTTTTACTGCAGGCCGCTTTAGACGGAGCGGGAGAGGAAAGCTGTGTGTGAGTGTGAAGCCAATAGTCAGTTATTTTTTGTTTGCTAGTTAAACCATGCACTCTCAGTACCTTCATTGCCTAGATACTCCACATTTCCCTTTTTCTCTCAGGACTATGGTGTAAAATGCAAATGGTATAAAAGTAAAAAAATAAATAAAATAGAACTGTATTCATGGGTCTCTAGCCAGGTGAAAAATTAATCATGGCTGAGTCTTTGTTACGGTTGAAAGACCTCAGTTAAGATCTTTTATCAGCAGGTGTGGTGTCAGCTGAAAATGTTTGATCTTGATTAGCTGTGACCGTTTGCCCATGTATATGATGTCAAAGTCAGAGCACTTCTGTGTAATGAGATCCCACGCGACATCTGTAGTCCTTCAGTATGACTTGAAAGCCATCCATAGGGAGTGTGTTCAATTACGCCCTCAATGCACTCAACGTTATACCCTCTACAATATCATGACCAAATCCTATTTGCAGGTGTGAACCTGTACACCTGCTGCACAGCTTGCTGCTTCCAATTCGACCCCCGGAGGTTTCATTCCCCAGCCGAATTGGCTTTATTCATCATCCAATTACATTTTGTAGTTAAGGCACTGCTTCTGCAAAAAAAACATTCAATGTATTTATTCTGCAAAGAACTAATTTTAGTCGGGGCCTAGCAGGTGGACTCACCTTCTTACAACAGACTCAAACAATGAGTCTTATGGAAGTAAATGGCAGACAAGTTGAACACAAAAAGAGACAAGCCCAGAGACTGCAAGGGTACAACCAGGCCCCTGACCTCTCTTTTGTGGGGAGATGTGCCCTCAGAGACGAGCCAGCTCCACAGCTGGAAAGGTCAGCAAGCACACAAGGTCAAGCCGACACGATCCCGCCATACTCAACATCAAACACAAGTCCAGCACATGTCATGCTCCTTCTGAGCCGGGTTGAAAACAGCAGCACTAATCCCACCGACAGCTCGCTGTCGCTCTTTCGGTGAGGACAGAGGTCAGCTGGCTGTACAAAATCCTAATGAGTTGATTCAATTGTAGCAACTCTCTCAACTAAAAATCCCTTTGATGTGTGGCGTTTGTGCCCTTTAGACCTGTCTTATGTTCGATGAATAGAGAAAAAAATGCTTCTGAATTAACACATGCCCTTTAGTGAGCACTTATATTCAAAGAGTGATGCCTTTTCTTCCTCGATGGCAAACTGAACATTTCTAGAAAGGAGAGAAAATTAATAAATTAAGGATCCATGGGTCTTAACAATAATGGTCTTCACTGTGATTAAATCAGCAGGGAGAAAAACTTCAAAGTAACATTTGATGAAATGCTGAAATTGTTTGTCGGCCCTATAAGCTTCTTAGTTGGGAACTTTTAAGGGCAGAGTGGCTTTCTAATGAGAGAAAGCATTATGTATGACCACGGGAGAGAGAGTGCCGATGTGTGGAAGGCCAGTCACTCCACTGCTTCATGAGTGCCCTTTTGCTCACCTCTTCTTTGAAAGAATTTTAATGGAAAGATATCAAGACAGATTTTGGAAATGAGATTATTGGGCAACTCTGTGCAGCTGCCCACTGTTTAACCTCCTCATTACAGCTCAGAAATGAGGAGCCTCTTATCATTCGTCATTCCTTCTAAATCCTTGTCATATACACCAACTGTTTTAAAACCTCTGGTCTCTCCTCAAAAACCTGAGCTTCTGCTGCCATCATCTTAATGTCTGTTTGTGAAACTGTAGGAGTGTGACTGTGTGTTTTAGTGCTTCAGTGCAAGTGTGTTTACTTAAAATTTAAATGACTGAGACTGATAAGTTTCACCCTCTAATTAAACACGACGGTCTGGGGGGATTGTTGAAGACGCACCTTATTAAACAGACAGCTGGGCAGGAAACCAGATAAGGAGCCGTTAGCGCTATCTGTGCTAAATTAGTCTGCCTCAGTGGGACGTTTGTGAGGATTAAGTGGAGTTTTTTTTCAAACATGTCAGATAAATCGTCACCAGAAGAAGGGAGAAGTTAACAGATTCAATTTAGTAAACATTTCGAACTCACTGAAAAGTAGGGTGCTAATAATACCAAAGCTAGTGCTTAGCTCAGTAGGCTAACGGGGAAAAATTCCTTTAGCTGTCTAAAAAAGAAAAAGTGAAGATTCATAAACACTCAAACTATACCAATATATATTAAATACATTTATTCTAATAAGAAAACATGGATGGTTTTAACCAATGGGCAAAATTAAGAAATGAACAGAAAATAAACAATTATTTGCAATAAGAAATTGGATTGGTTTTATTTCTTAGGTACATACAATTATATGACAGATGTCCATGAAATTGTCAAATGCAGCCAGATGATATGACAAAGCCTAATTACAATATAAATATTAACAAATTAAGTGGAATTGTGTTATATTTGCTTTTATACAGTGCACTTTTGTGTACAGTCTCATGTTCAACCATTGCAAATTCTTTTAACAAAACAATCAGTGCACAGACGCAGTCCTGTTTAATTGCTGCTTCTCAGCGATGATTAAGGTGTTGAGGTCAAAGACTCGGTTTCCAAACAGTTTTGAAGGCGTTTTCCCTTCAAAACACAGCCCTCTGTGTTGTCCCAACAGTTCTCTGCCCAGGGGGAACTTTACACCAGGGTCATGACCTTCAGAGAGGCCGGCTGGAACCGACGAATCTTCTTCTTCAGGGCCCGGGAAGCTTTGATGCGGCAGGCTGATGGCTCAGGGCGTGGGAGCTGCTGGAGGGGCAGTCCAGCTGCGGTGGGCCCCAGAGCAGCCTCGGCCCACACCAGACCTTTCTCCTCCTGGCTGTCTACCTGGTCCTCCTCGTCCAGGGACAGGCTGCTGTCAGAGTCTGAGAAGGACTGGGAGCTCTGGCTGGACTCGCTATCTCCAAAGCGGTTGGTGGTGTTATCACTCATCTCCCCCTCGCTACTCTCAGCAATGGTGGAGTGAAACAGTGAGGCACATTCGGCCGAGTACTCGGACTCGCATCTGGGTGGGTAGTGGCTCAAGATGTTGAAAGCTGCTGGAGGGTATCTGGCATTAAGATTGTGGAGAAAAGGGTTAGAGGACTGGAAGGAGCGAGGAGGTCCTATCCACTGGCCTGACTTGGCACTCATACTGCGGACCATCTGCATGCTCCCTGGTGCCTGAATATGACGCTGAACACATGAGGCCTGGAACATCTCCAAATCGGACGGCCATTTGGCAGCCCCCTGCCTCCTCTTCCTCTGCTCTACAGGCTGATCGTACCCAAGGCACTGCAGTCTGCGGCTTTTGCTAGATTTCGAAACAGCAGGGATGGGATGTGGCTTAGAATGGACCTTGTGGATGTACATGAATCCTGGGCTACAGTGGCTGGAGTCAGAGCCTGAGCCCTGTCTGCGCTCTTCTGTGTGACAGGGGGTACATTTCTGGGTAGTTTTTCCTTTTCCTGATTTTCTCTGTTCCCCCTTGGTTCCACCACTGGCCTCTCTGGTCCTTTCACCAGAGGAGTAGCCATGTTGCTGCCTCATTGCTCGCGGCTTCTCACTGCCTTTTCTTCTCAGTTTCACGGCTTTGGTTTTACGGTCTGCCTGTCTCACCTTGACTCTCTGAGATCCAGCAGGGACAAATTTGGCATGGACAAACTCAGGGGAAGCTGTGTGACCAGCGTGAATCTCAAAGCTTTGACTCTCCTCTGTGCTGGAGCTGTGGGCCATCACCGATCTTTGCCTATAGCCCTTTCTCTCTTGGGGCACGGACTCTGGATTGCCTCTTGCTACACTAGCATATTCTCCTTGCGGTTTATCATTCTTCCTCAGAGATAAAGTGGTGACCTCATCTGCGCTGTAATCCCTCATGGCAGTAGGATAGGAGTATCGGTATGAAACCTCCGGGGCTCTCACTGACTGATTGTGATTCGCCTTATCAGCTGGCTCTTGGCTGGAGAATGTCGTGCAGTGTCTCTTCTGGTAGCTATCTAGTGGGGTGATGTCTGTGGTTGGAGCTGGAAGAGGCTGCAGCACAGACAAGTCTTTCTGAGACACTTCAGGAAACACAGTTAAAACTTCAGTGGGCCTCCTGTGATAGTCACCATGTGTCTGCAGAGTCTCTGTGCCCGTGTCACTCTGGATTTTGCTCAAGCTGCGCAGGAGAAGGTTGTCAATGTAACCCAGGGTCTTGGTCTCATAACCCATTTGTGCCCTTTGGAGGGTGTCAGAACGGCTCACTGCAAGGGCTCCTTGCCCTTCTAGAAGTCCAGGTGTGGCTGGGTCGCCCCCAAGGGAAAATATTGGGCTCTGGAGAGCGACAGCGTGCAGGGGGCTCGGGTAGTGGTACACTTCCGCCCCACTGCGGGACACCAGGTTGCTGTGGAACTTGGGGTCCATAGTGGAGGTCTTTACGTTTGAGCACATTGGGGGTTTCTTTGCATCCACAGATTTGTAGTAGCTTGGTCCTTGAGCTATCATCCTATCAAGATCACCTAATGAACACAAAGACAACACAAAATACAGATTAACTTTTCAAATCACTGAAAAATGTTATGCAGCAAAATACAAGTAACAGCAGTTACATGGTTCGCATTATGACACGAGAGACCTTAAATTATCTTAAATTAGAGATTGAGAGATTTGGTTACCTGTTGACACAGGTCTTGGTCGAGCCTTTTCGGTGCTCGCTCGGATCCTGCTGCTGCCAAGATGGAGGCCTGTGGCCCGCAGAGGGTTGGTCTGGGTAGTGCTCTCATCAGCAGAACGCCGGCGGCATCCGTCTACTTGTGATGGCGGGCTGATGTGGGAATTAGCAGGCCTCATGGGAGAGAGGAGAAGGCTTGTCTGGGAGGATGACAGACACTCGCTGTACACAGAGGTGCACGAGTTGGACAACGAGCAAGAGCCGCCATCGCTGAGCTCATAGAAACCTGGAGAGAGCAGGAACAATTATGCACATGAACGTTTTTCTTGGTATCTGTGATAGTAGCTTTGCAGGATAATTGTATACTTGTTAAACAACTGTAGGGCTTTTTGTACAAGTGTTAGCATACACACCTGAACTTGGCCTGCTGTCACTCTCCAGCTGCTCTGTGGAGGCCTTGCTCACATCCAGCTTCAACTCACTGATCTGTTGATCCAGCTGCTGCAAGTGAGTCTTCAGACCTACATCCTGTTTCCGAAGACGAGACTGTAAAACAGACACCACATCCCATTTTAGCCGACCCCTAAAATGTGTATGGTATATCCTGAACCAAAGGACATGTCTTACTGATTTCCTCAGGAAAGGAGTTTACGCACACCCATGCATACAGTTACATAAAGTATCTGTACAGGTGAATATTAAGCAGAAAAGTCATGATGAAGGTTGGCAGTGCTTTAATTTCATTTAAACGAGGCCTGTTGTTCAGATAAAAGATGCTCTAATGTACAGCCATCAGAAAAACAAAGGCGACTCAGCTGTGGCTGATGATTAACCCCAGCAGGACAAGGGGGAGCATAAAAGAAGCAGTGGTGGGTAACTCATTTCTCCCCCACAGCGAGGGCCTGGCCATTGTGTAAACTAATAGAAGAGGAAAGCTTGGGGGTTGGGATGAAAGACTGTTTGTTTTGCAGCTCAGGCTGGTCATTTACAGTGGATACAGTGGTTCTTAAAATGAGGACTCTATTTAATTAAAGTCTTATTCTCTTGTAAAAATCAAGTCAGTTTGGTTGAGTTCTTTTTAAACTGTGGCAAAAAAAGAGAGTTCTTGTAAAGTGTTTCTGGAACATTATGTCTATATGTAGATGGTGGTGTCTTTTAAAATATGGGGTGTTGTGAGTCTGCAGCATTTTGCAAGATTGTTAAACACAATTTAAACCATATATTGTCCTATTACTTTACATTCACCCAATTCTACTTAAAGTCAAGCATATCACCTTAATCCCTGCTCTTCCTGTGAAGGGTTACAACACTAGCCCACATGGAAAAAGCTTGTCATGGAAAACTCAACACAGCCAGTTGTCTGCAACACTCAAGGGCATCTCGTGACTATCATTCACAGCAAATTAACCACTTTTGAAAAACACACCACCATATATATTTTTTTAATACATTAGTGGTTAATGATTGCGGTATGCACCCCCCTGCAGTCTGCACATGCACTGTGTGCGCGCACGTACACAACTCAGATTCCTCTTGGTCCCGCAGTGAACCTTGATTTATGACACCTATCCTACTTCCTACCCCCAGCTGAGAGCATGAAAGTGTGTCTGCTAATAATTAAAGACGGTATGCACATGAGCATCAGCTGACGGCAAGATTCAAAAGGGACGATTTTATTCCCACGACAATAAAAATAGTAAATGAACTATACTAAAGGTAAAAAAAATATTATGGCTGACACCAAACTACTGCCTGCACAGTATGCCCCCGAGAGGTATTTTAATGATTTTATGGCTTTTGAGATAAATTGCATCCTACCAGCTGTTGCTTTAGGGTTGTTAAGGTTGCCTCCAGCCGCTGTTCCTCAGCCCCCATCATCCTGGGACTCTCCGGGCCTGCGTGGACTGCAGTGACCGGCTTCTCTCGGTCCATCCTCAGCGCCCAGCTCACCATGTCGCTCTGTCTGTCCTTCAGCAGATGCAGCTCCTGCAACCCGGCCAGGGCTGCCTGCAGCCTCTCCCCGACCCTGCTGCGGTCCACTCCGGCCGCAGCACTCATCATCCCCGCACAAGACCCCTTCCTGCTCAGCATGTTGGAGGGGGACGTCCGGGCATATCCTGAAATAAGACCCTTTAAAGAAACGTCCTTGCTCATACTTCGTTGGTGACTGTCTTGTTGCTGCTGCTGCGGCTGCTGTTGATCTGTTTGGTTTTTAAACTACCTGTTAGAATAAATCTTGTGCTCAGAGGAGAGACGGAGCTCCTCCCACAGTCCAAACGGACCTCCTCCTTATTGGCTGGCCACTGAGTCCCAATGAACATCTGGTTTTAATCCTCCTAATTCAAGTCCTCACTGGAGCTGCCGAGGCATGTACTAATCCATCTGCATAATACCACATGGCATGATGAGCATATTATTATGCTATTTACACTATTATTGTGTTATTATTCTCTCCAATAGTACTCAGTAGTACTTTAAGTGATTTCAGGGAATACATAGGCCATGACATATGCTCTCAGTACCATTCAACAAATCCAAAAACAATCTAATCACCTGAAAAGCATGCATCTGAGCAGTTATGAGGAAAGTATTCCACACGTTTTGTACAAGGATTGAATTTGACACTAAAGTTCTGTGCAAAACTCAAAGCTTTAAATCACATTTACAATGAATAGATGGAAACTTCGATTCAAAACTACTAATCTTCCTTCAACCAAACTCATTTCCTTGTATTTTTTTCCTTGGAAATGGAGATTTGAGAAAACAACAAATGTAGATGGTGGTGGCAGTATAGACCAGTGTTGGATAAATGACGCCCCCATGTGGTTATGAAGAACACTACACTTTAATGATCTGCACATGTGTCCCTCCTATGCCAAGTAATAAGCTACTTTTGAGTACCAAGCTCCATTAGTCTATTTAGACGTTTATTCCCCATGCAAGCTGGAAATTGAATTGCATTCAAAGTACAAAAAAAAATTCCCACAGTGAGTGAGTTAATTTGCATTGTGAATGAAAAAATGTTGGTGGGCCACCAAGCCTATAAATTAAGAATCACTGCACTTATATTTTTGAGATTCTGGCATAGCTTAAAAGTTAAAAAAGAACAGAAAATGTATATATTTATTCTACATTTAGGGGGAATACCTGAAGATGTAAATGACTGAGACCAATTATATCTCGTGCATATTTTAATGGTTGCTCGGAAGCTAAATTGAAAGTACTCTCACCAAAGTCAATGTACTATCAATGTAATGTATCGTATCTGACCATACGACTGCAAATGATGAACTTCAGCGATATGTTTGTGTGTTGTTGAGTCTCTAAATATTACGACACTGACTGTAGAATATTCACCAGTCAGGACTGTAATTGGGTATGCTGGTTACCTTAACACTATAGAGGTGCAGTCAGCTCAATGAGACACAGGAAGAGTCCACTTCAATCGTGATTTATTGTAGACGTGGAACAGGTGATAGGGCAGGTGAGGTTGGTTTTATGTAAACAGAAGAATATGTACCATGTATTAGCACCTTACTAAATGCAATACATAGGGAGCAAATACCCGGCTACCCTATTACTGACAAGAATTAACACAATGTGCATCAGTGTAATTCAACATACATCACATAAGCATTAAGGTACTGCAAACATAAGTGTTATAAGAGTCAAGAAACTCACATTTTCCCTCAGACAAACAACTGTGGCCAGTAGAAAACCCCTGCAGGTAATGCAAAGAGGTGCACACCTGTACTTAATCTTATAGGCTGTCATCAAGACAGGCTCCTCCCACCTCCTCAGACAGCTCCGCCCCCAGACCTGCTCCTCGTTCAACGTAATGAATGTCAGTGTCAACAGTTGTATCTTAACTTTAAAGTGGATTAAGTCTTTGAAAAAGGAGGACATTTATTAATTTGGCGGCAGGGCTGAGATAGTGTAGTGATGAAGAATCAGTGAAAACTAGTTGAAGGTCTACTCTTAGCCATTAAGTCACTAACTTCATTCATTATGAAATCACATCTCTGGTCTTTGTTTATCTCTGTTCTTCTCAAAACAACATGACTCACAGGAAAAGTATTGTTCTTCTTTTCTTCCTACCTGATGCAGCTGAGATGAAGTAAACTCTTGTTCTCGTCGTTAATAATCTGATAACAAATAAATGAGGGAGTGACTGAGCCCTCATCACAGGCGAAGGCAGCATGATGGAGGGCTGCAGACTATTCACCTTCACTGCTGCTGTTCCCACTGTAGCACAGGTGGGGACATTCTTTCGTGCTGGTATCTGCAGCTATCTTGAAGCCAGAGTTCAAAGGAAAAACCGGAATGCCAGGAGGGGTGTGCACCTGTGTGAGTATCTCTCACACACACATGGGCAGATCCAAGATAAAGTTGATTGAATAATTTTAAATAGGAGCTAAATCAACTGCTCGCTAATATGTGGGTTAAACGCTGTTTGAATGGCATTTGGGAATTTACATTCACAGACTACATGCAATTGTACTATGAATTTAAAACCATTAACCTAAAGACACTAGAGGGCAGTGTCACACTACTTCTCAATCTTGTGAGATTATTATTATCCTGCCTTGTATTGTTGGTGGATAGTCTGTACATCTTTGGGAAATTTGGAATTGAATAACCCTGGGTGCAAGCTGGTTCATCCATTCACCATGCAGCTAATCATGACATTTACAGATTTTTCTTTTGAGATATGAAGCTAAATCACTTGTTTACCCACCCCCGATTGCAAAATAACACATCCCCATCACTTTGATGGGCAGGCCCTATCATCAAGATGCTCACATTATAGCGAATATACAGCGCATTGTGAAGCCCACTCCTCACAGGGATAGCGTCATGTCCTTGTGATGCTGCTCGCATACAACGCTGCATTGTGATGCCTGGATGTCCCTCTGCCCCCATCCCCTTCAAAGCACTTCCTTTAGGGTGACATCAGCAGTGGTGCTGCTCCAAAAGGTGTCCTCCTTTTAGCAATCAAGTGTGGGCTTTGTGCTTGAGTCATCATTGCTCTCTTAACCTCATCCATCCTGGCTTCTAAAAATTCCCTTTTTACCTTACCACTTTGTAAGGCTGTAAATTCAAACAGCTTTGTCTCACCCAAGGCTTCTCTTTGTGTGACTTCTTCTTTTATCAGCAGATTTTCCATCCTCCCTCTTTTTTCCCCATCCACTTAAGAAATGATAAAGCAGCCAAATGTTGATAAAAAAAAACAAAAGCACAGGGCCAGCAATCCCTTTTATTGTATCCATGCTACTTCTTTGAAAACAGCTGCAGTGGAAAGAGCGTGATAAAGAGTTTGTACCTGCTCCGGTAGATACGGACGGGAACAATGGAAGTTGCTGCCACAAACAAGATGTGTGGGATGGAAGTCAGGGTGGTAAACATGGGGTGTTGTCATATGTGGGACTGAGCGAGTGTGTGTGTGTGCGTGTGTGTGCGTGTGTGTGAATGTGAATGTGTGAGAGGAAGACCTACTGTCAGCTCAGTGTCCATGGTAAAAAACAAACATCCTTTTCACATGTAGACATCATGAGCGTACGACTTCAAAGGAGTACAATCTGATATCATACAGAAGACACTCCGATGCCTGCGTGAAAAGAAACAGGATTCCTGTGATGGGTGTTGCTGATTTTGAGCTATATTTCCGGGGGTTTGTGTGTTGTCAAATATTTCTGTGTGTGTGCGTGTGTTGTTCTTGTTGCGTGTTAGGGGATTCCCATGCAGGTTCTCTGATTGAAAATCCCTCTCACAGGTATTCTGTCATCAACAATGGCAAACACAGGGAATTTCAGAGATCAAAGTGGCCTCTCGTGTCTGACAACGGGGCCTCTGTCGCTCTGCCACCAGTAGTTCCCTGCAGCGCTTCAACCGCACCAACACAATTATCACACGCTAGAACGAGTGAATGAATGAACCTCACACACTACTTTTTGATGTCAACATGTGGCCACTCACCAGTTCCAGAGTTAGTGAGGGAGATTATTAGATTTTTTTTTTCCAAGAGAGTTTTACTGGCAATGAAATGCATCTGTTCTTTATCTGTAGCTTCTTGAATAAATGCATCCGTTTAAAAGAATGGCTTCCAGTGAATTCATCTTTGTAGCTTTGGTTGTTTTGAAACCGTAGACTTACTTTTAATGCCTCAAGTGATTTCTAATCCAAAGCACTCCATGTCAGGGATAGGCCGGTTGGCAAGTCATGGGTCTTAAAAAGGCCTGAAACAGAGAGCAGAATTCACATTTGTTGTTCTGAATTTTGTAGACTCTTCGAACATAACGTGTCGCTGCCTATGACACTGACTGATATCAACTTTGCCTACAACAGGTCCCGGGCCTTTACAAGGTATCTGAGATATGTTTATAACTGCGTCTCTACCGATACTGTCAAACCTACTGGAGAGCAAAAGCTCAGGCAGTCACCGCACAATCCACCATGTCAGTTTCCAATTCATTGTCAGTGGAGCAGCTCCAGGATTTATCTCCTGATGAAATCCCAGATTAGAGGTTTGTGTCTGTGGGTTTTAGCTTTGATTGAGAGTTGTTCATGCCAAAAAAAACTTGAATGAACTGTCTAATGTTGTTGGAATTTTTTTTACGGTTGCTTTACTTCATCCAATAGGGACATTTGATTAAATAACACAGTGGGATGTTCATTTGTTCATTAAAGAGGTCATAAAACTGGTTCCTTAAAGTATATTGTGATCATTTTATTATGTACTCATGAGGATGTTGAAGGCCTGTAAGTTTAATTTTTGAAGTTACAAAGAGGATTTTTGACTGGAGACTGTTATGTGGACACGTGGAGGCCTGTCCCCAACGGTGGACCGAATCATCCATATCTCTGTCATCTTGTCCACCGTGTGCTGACCTCCTCAGACTCCCATTTGATTTTCAGCACCCCTGCACATGAGAGAGACCTTTATGCTGTATGCTCGCAAAATTATCTCCTCATCAAATTTTATTTGAGCTGAACAAATTTTTGTTTATACAGCAACTGAGGGAGACTGGCTCTCATGCTGTACTCCTGCAAATCATAAAGACATCAGTCTAAATTAACTGGTTTCGCGTTGCCTTACCTATGAATGCAGTGTGCTGCTTTCAGCCAAGATCCCATGGGGGGGATTTAAAGCAGTGGATAGTCTATACCTCTTGTGTGACAAGCTGGGGGAGCTGTTTGGAAAATGTTTTTTCCCTGAGTGAAGCCTCAAGGGGATTTGTCAAGGGGAACAGTGTGCCACGCACAATTGCCGTGAATGTGATGTGAAGATTTGTATCATATTTATTGTTTACACCTGCTTCACCCACAAGTATTGATAGACGTTTGAGATAACTTATGTGTGTACAATACATGTGTCTGTTTGGGTCTTCAGAGGGGGAAAGACAGAATTAACTAGAAACTAGTCTGAAAGACATAATTTACTTGGAAGGCTACATTTCAGGCATGGATGTAAAAGTGTCAAAGTCCATACAAGAGAGACTTATCATGGTGGGTCTCTAATGGCCCATATCTTTTCATAGGAGACGCGTGTCTGAGCAGGGTAAGACTTGGATATTGTACTTAACTGACCCTGTCTGTGGAGCCCCGGACACCCACGCCACTCTGCAGCCTCGCTGGGAACGGACTAAACTGAATTTGGCATCTGTTAAAGGCCCTGTGCATAGGATTAAGGGGAATCTATTGGCAGAAATGGAATATAATAGTAAAAGGTCTGTTTTCTTTAGTGTATAATCACCTGAGACTAAGAATCAATGTGTTTTCGTTACCTTAGAATGAGCCTTTTATATCCACATACGGGTCCTCTTGGTACACCATGTTTCTACAGTAGCCCAGAACGGACAAACCAAACACTAGCTCTAGAGAGGGCCATTGCTGTTGTCGCGACAGCCATCGTACACACTTGGCAGACGGGAGAAGTTTCAGTTGGTGTCAATCTGAAACCCTGCTGCCACTTAAACCTACACACTGGACCTTTCATGAAAGGAAGACTATTACTCCAATGCCAATTAGATTTAAATGATGACACAACATCACAGCCTCTTGTGGTTTGCTAGTCTCCCTGCCCAGAACAGACAAACCAATCACTGGCCATAGAGAGGGTCTGTCAGGTTATTACGTTACCTGAAGGCCACCATAGTTTTCCGACACACTTGGTAAGGAAGGGGTGAGTGGAGGGTATTCGGTTGGATGCAATCTGCATCCTCACCCCTAGATGCCTCTAAATACTACACACTAGTTCTTTAAGACAGAATAAAACCAAATTAAAACCTAAATCATATGTTAATAGTGTGCATCGACACAGTCTCAAGAGTGGAACTGAACCTTTTAAAGGCAAAAGGAATTTTAAAAAAAACAGTCCCTTGTCCACCCCCTCTCACACACAAACTGATGCACACGTAGGGAGGAAGTCTATTGTCCAACCCAGCATCTGAGAACACCATCAAGTGAAGGGAAACTCTGCTGTCATGGACAACTACGACACAATGTCAGTTGTTGTGTCCTTTATTCCTCCTGTATGCACTGTTTACACATGTTTATCAAGATGGTGGCAGAGACAGCTACATTTTCTCTCCTCCTCTCGAAGGGCAGCTATTCTGACGGAGCAAGTTTCTTCTTGTACACAGGAACACCAGCAGACGTGGCTGGCCACTAAGCTATCACAATGCAGTTGCAACACAGACTCCAAACTCTCTTGTCTAAACTTCCCTCATGTCTGATCAGCATCTGATCCTTGCATCATGAGATGAGATATTCAGTCTTGAGGTTTGGGTTCATAGGAATATTGCCGCAGGCGATACAGGTTGAGTTCTGAAACGCTGCGGTCCCTACACAGGTGTGCAATTTTAAGAGGCCTCTTTTTTTGCAGAATCACCTGAGGTTTTTCCACCTGTGGGGAGTGTGACAGAATTGCCCTCAGGGTGGCATTACGCGTCTGTCCGCAAGGAATTGTTATTCACCAAATGTGCACAATGTGTACAACTGCCCCCCCATCCCCCACCTCCCCATCTGAGCTAACTCAATGCGCTGTGCGGTTCGTGAGCACCACCCCCAACCCCTCATCCGCCATCCCAGACCAAAACAACCAGCAGCGCTCTCCTCGGTTGCACTGGACAGGAAAACACCAAACTCAGGTGATGTCGTGCCCTTCTGACAAGCACGATCCCCAGTGTGAGTAAATTACACTTGATGGGTTGAAGAACTGCGGCTCATGTCAGTGTAAGCCAGTTGAATCTAAATAATACATCAGAGCACATTAATTTGTACTTGAGAGGAGATCAAATGTATAACCCCGGACTGACCTCTAAACACTTGCTCCTGAACCCTTCACCCCCTCCTATGGTGTGCTAATCCTCCTGAAGCCCTCCATGGGAGCTCATGTGGCCCAGAGGAGATGGACCGGACAGGATGAGGCTGACAGCACCAACACAGCTGGCCTGTGGAGGGGCGAGCTGGGATCACAACGATCACAGATGTGATTGTCCCTGATTTGGAAGAAAACCCACTTGCTCTTCCCCATGCCCGCCGTGTGCTCGCCCCTTCTGAAACCTTAGGCCACGCTGAACATAGTGTGTGCTGGCCAGTGATCTGATGGCTACGAGAGGCATACGTGAGTGTGTTTCATTAGACACAGGACCACACAAGACTGTTGTTAGGTATTTACATAAACATTTGAAACAAAAGGCTACATCTATCAAAAGCACCAGATTAAAGTTTGATTTTGCACAAACAAAGACTCGGGGCAGCTTTCCCAGAGCCGTCATAGAACGAAAGTCCAGTGAAAAATGTTCAGTTTTGTTTCGGAGGTGTTTCCTAACAACCTTTGCAACTTGCGTGTCATTAAAAAATATGAGCAGACAGGGTCACTCTAGAGCGTTTCCTTCCCAAGACTTTCATTTTGTTTATCTACCATTTAAGGTACAATCAATCTGGCAAAAAGGGCTCGGCATAATAAGAGAAACAATTGCAATGAGTCCCACCCTGAGGAGGAGCAATTATCTTTCCCCTCTATCAGACAGAGAGTGAGGATTAGGAGTGTTTGTAACAAGATAATGTGCAGCAAATGTTTGCAAATTCCTCTGAGTGAAGCACTCCTCACATATTTGAAGAATGAGTGCCCTAAAATGTACTTGCAGACTGTTAAAGTCTTGCTTTTTACTGAATGATCTGGTCCTTTGACCAGGACATGACACCTTATATAGAGGGAGCCAAAGGTCAAGCTGCGGAGCACATGGAGCCATTTACAAATTGTCAGAGTGGCTGTGGGAAAGTTTTATCTGTTGGCTATATCCCTGCTTGTCCTTGCAGCTTTGAAGGTTCAGCTGGCGTTATGTTTTAGGGAAGTTAGATAAAAAAAAGTCCACGCCATTCCAGTGCAGCATGGACATTAGAAATGTCATGTGCAGGGTTGGTAAGAGGACTCTGTTGCCTTTATTGGTCATATATTTCTCCTGACAAGGCCTACAAAGCACTTATGTAAATCCTCCCAGTATCACATATCAGCGCAGATATTTGGAAAGGTACAGCCAGACGACTATTTAAATCAGTGGCCAAGCTCTGAATTAATTTATGGCTGTGTTTGGATGGCAAATAGATTTTGATGGAGTGGCTGATAGCACAGACGTGTTTCTGGACATGACTGGGTGGTGAGTTTCCCAGCTGCCTGAGCCAAGAGCCGAGACCCGTGATTAGAAAGGGAAATTTTGGGGTGAAATAAAAAACTCCATCCCTGACATTTTCTTGTGGTGAAAAAGTTGTGAACTACAGGGGAGAAGCAGGGGCCAAGGACCCATAATATAGCCCTTCTCTCCAAGGCCAGGTCTGACGCAGGGAGCCTGACGCTCCACAGGCTGGGACAGAGCAGGTCTGTGTGGTGAGCCAACCATAGAAACTCTGTCACCTCTCTGCGCTGCGTGGAAACCCCTGTAAACTGTCGCTAACAGCGTCCCACAACAGACACATGGTGACTGTTAATTTGTGAAGCTTCACCTGCGTTTTGTTTCACACATAAAGATGTTTACAGACTATAACTGCTCTTGATTTAAGAAACTGTATGACTAAAAATCTGGAAATAATGTTTCCATATTCGTCCTGCAAATGAACACAGAGTAAAATGAAAACTATCATTACTCTAAATAGATCGGAGCATGTTTAGGAATATTGTCTCGATCATTAAAGAAATAGTTAAGATAGTAAGATGATCTGGAACACACTCCCCACACCCTGCTATATCGTCTATTTGACTCTAAATGGACCATCATTTACGAAATGAACACCATGCTGTATTGAAAAAGACTTGCGATTGAGACTATAAACTCATGTTTACAATATTTACTGAGGTAATAATTAAGTGAGAAGTAGGGTTTTCTCATAGACCTCTATACAATTGGATTATTTTTGCAACCAGAGGAGTCGCCCCCTGCTGGCCATTAAAAATAATGCAAATTTAAGGCACTTGCTGCCTGGCCTGAACTCCCAGAAGCTTATTGCACCATAGAATGTCAAAATGTCTGAAAGGATTATTTCTGGAAAGCTTTGTCATTATTTTCTTCTGTGTCAGAAAGTTCAAGGCTTGTACACGGCCTGGTAGAATGTTTAGAATTGAATATTTTTTTGATGATTTCCTCTAACTAATGACACTCATTCAAGTTGACATCCATCTTACGCTGTCAAAATCCATGTGTCAAGATGTGTGTTGGAATGTGTGCCTCTCTACTTATTTGTCACTTTTATGTTGGGTTCTGATCTTCCAACACTTTCTTTGCCAAGTATTTTGTGGGAAAAAAAATTTGTTGAAAAAAACGTTGCTCAAAACCAAATGACATTCTCCTCAGCCTCAGCTGTACTCATAGACTGCAAGAAGTGGATGTAGTCATCGTGACGGCTGTGGTAATTGCAGCGACCTGTCAATCACAGTGAGCCCGCTGAAAAGCATACTCCGCTTTATTGTCTATTTGACTCTAAATGGACCATCATTTACTAAATGAACATCACGCTGTATTGAAGTAGACTTGAAACTAGTGATTGAGACCACAAACTCATCTTTACAATGTCTGCTGAGGTGATAAATCAAGTGAGAAGTAAGGTCATTTTCTCATAGACTTCCACTCATCGGACTTCATTTTGCAACTGGAGGAGTCGCCCCCTGCTGGTCAGTCAAGGGAATTCAAGTTTTAAGACACTTCCGCATTGGCTTCCCTTGGCAGAAGCAGAAGTTGCAGCCTGGTTGTACTTTGGGTTTAGAGCTAATTTGCTAACAAATTGAGCATGCTAACATTGCTAATAAACCTTATACCTTATAAACATCAGCATTATAAGCATATTAGCATAATGACATCAGCGTTTAGCTTCAAGCAACACTGTGCATAAGTAGAGTCATTAATGTGGCTGTATTTGTGATCAGGAATAGCCAAAATACAAAAGCAATACAGCAATTTATATGTAACTTGTTTATTGATGTAAAACTGTGCCATAAAAAGCCTTCACACAGTGGAAGAAAGTGGGTTTTGTTGTGATAGAATCTGTCCCGCATTCAGACAACATGGTGGAGATCCTGTGAGTTCCAGTTCAGGTCTGATCCCTTTGCCAGTTAAAACCGCCATTTACTGATTAGTTCCTATCAGTTCTCTGTCTGACGACGGGGATGTGCACAGGGAGAGGTCTCTGTATCTCTTTGGGTATCTGAGCTATGTAAACTCACCGCTGTGGGTCAGGTACTCTGCACGAGGAGACGATGGCACAGCTAAAGAATAACGGCTCTGGTCTGCAGGGTGAGTCACCGATAGTGTCATCACCAAGATGAGACAAGGAGGAAACTGCCAGGGTGGCACGTCTTTATCATGGCTGCTCATCCATCACTCGACGATGTAAGAAAGGCTGGCGAATATTCAGTGTAATCAAAATAATGGCTATTGATCACATCTTACCATCTGTCTGTAATGCCATTAAAGGCAACATTGGGTATTGCCAGTGCCAGGAAAGTCCTGATCTTGTTACAACTTGTCAATAATTATTTTCCCTCCTTGCTAAGAGAGGGCTTGTTGATTGTGTATCACTGGTCCCGCTCCAAGTCCCCGACCCGCCACACACTTCGTGCCCTGTGGCACTGAATGGTTGCATCACTGACTTGGCTCTACGTTACAGCTTTTTTTTTCAAGTGAGTTTATGTGCATGGAAGAGATATCCACAACTACAATGGAGATCCTGGAATAGGGGCTTTGCATAGGGGAATAGGGGCTGGTGTTGCCTGGAGAATCAACAGACTTCACATGTAAGGTCTCAGTGGGTTAAATGAAGAGGTCAATTTGGATGGATACATTTTAACAGTATTAATGATATGCAAAGACAAATATCAGGATTGCAAGCAGGGTGGGGAGCCACACATAACTAAATCACATATACAAAGCCAATGAAAACTTGAGGCAAAATGAGGCATGAATGCTTTCTTGTGCCATCAAATATTAGATTATGCAAGTGATCCTTTCAGTCAGCGATGGCTCGGAATTCGAGGAGGCACCGAAGGCCAAGTCGTGTCAAGCCGTCAACTCCTTTCGCCAGGACATCGCTGCACGGTCCCCGCTGTTTGTGATTGATGAGCGTGGCTTGCACATGACCCAGCCCAGTGAGGAGCCTTCCCAGCACTGACCAACACTGAACACTACAGGGTTTTACTCAGCTTACATCATGGTAGGAAGAACCATAACGGCGCCCCATATGTCTTGAACGTTGATAATTTCTTGAGAGCAAAACAAGTATGCACCTTGAGATGGGGGGCTTGGACCCAGCGTACTGTCTGTAAGGACTCATGAAATGTACATCTCGAACCGGATGGATTAAGAGGGGAGTTTGAAACGGAGCATGGAAAAACATACCTGGGTCGATGCCTCTTTGCAGTTTTCGATTTCAGCCGGGGTTTGCCAGACATTCATCAGAGTTGCAACATAACCGACGTTATGATGTTTTCATTCATCAACTCCATCTTCGGGCGCCAACTTTGAGCGTCACACCTGATTTCATTGACGACTACAATGATTTCATTTCATATACTGTAATTACTACAATCAAAATATTGTCTCAAAGCCAGAGAAACGGTATGGTGCAGGGTCTAAACAAAACACACACACAAGAACGGGTTTGTGGCTGAAAATCCTGTTTGCTTACACTGCAAATGTTGGCTTTAATAATTTCCGTAGTAACTCATGCATCATGTTTTTTCTGCTTTGGAATCTTTGGGTGGAATCACTTAAAGATGACAAATCACTGGCAGAAGTTAGAGACGGAGACAGTGAGATAACAGAGAGGTACAGAGAGTGTGGGAAGGGAAGACAAAGTGAGAGAGAGCCGATTGTGCCTTTCTGTCTATCTGAGTGCATGTAGAACGTTTGTGCAGTGGGGGAAGTTTTGAGCTCTGAATTATCTACATTGTTTAAAATCCCCATCCCTCTTGTGTCTTGGCAGACGAGGCACAGGCCGGGGTGTCCATGAGAGTGACTGTAAATGAAACATTCCACGCTGAGTTCAGGACGGGGTTCTTCTTGACTCATCGTCCGTCACTGCATGAAGCTCGCTCTCTGCTAGTGAAGCAGCCCATTCTTCTGTCCATGGTGAGCCGGGCAGTAAATTCTCAGGGCGCTCATTGTTGAAAGTTCCATCACCTCCTTAGATGCCTCTATCTCCCTCTACCTCTTGTGAACATCTGCAGTGATGGCCCACAGTGCCCGATGCACAGCCTTGGCTGAAGGGTTTGTGACCCAAGTGAATTATTTTAAGATATAATCAAAAGTAAACACCTGCATGAGTTTTGCCATTGTATCAGAACAAGTCTCCTTGTGCTCTGCTGAAACTGAAGACAAACTGGGAGAAAAGCGGTTCGGATTCAGGCAAGCTACTCCTTTTTTTTCAACATTTATTTATCCAAGTAATGTATTGCTGAGCGTGCATGCTCTTTTTCAGCAACTCTTTGCATCACATTTTGTGCAATTACACACATTTACACATGGCAGATCCCCAGTACAAACAATACTGTTGGTAGCTAAGCAGATGTGCCTTGCTCAAGGGCACTTGAAAGAGGGAAGGGTGAGAGTCATCGAGAGATATTCGACTCCACGGCGAATCCAGAGATGCTTCGGGCATTTGGGTGAAAGACAAACTTCTTCTGGAGGTTGTCTCATGGTGTGCGTCTGAGTCTGGCTCTTAATTTGGAGGTGTTTATGTGGCCAATTCTTCATAATGCATTTTGGAGAGGAGTGAAAAGCTCTCCTCAGGGAGTGAACGGGCCCGGTAGCCCTCACATCTGAAGAGTGGCCTAATGGGGAAGCAAACACAGTGATTACCAAGGCCCCTTTACAAGGAGCAGCCTGCAGTGAGAGTGGACTGCTGTACCTGAACAAGCATGTGTGTGTGTGTGTGTGTGTGTGTGTGTGTGTGCACTTTCATGTTCATGTAGTTGACGGAATCTCAATGAGTTTGTGCCTACTTTCTTCATTTTGAATATGAAAAGATAGTCAGGCCTGGAAATTCCCCCATGACTTCGTGATGGCCTTCAGTTAGTAAACGTATCAGTGCAACATAACTTAAAGTCAAATGTGTTAAAAGCTGTGAATCACTGCGGAATACACCTAAGGGGTTGTGATTTTAACGTACTGGTGGCCTGTATGGGGATTTGGGAAGCTGGCCATGTAGGTGCATGATGTCATCCCTCCTCTCTCGCTCCTTTTGTCTCGTCACCTCAGAGTTAAACATGTACACATAAAAAAGACCTAGACAGCCAAAAGAGCAGATCCTAATTGCAAGCACATACTCGTATGCAGTATATTTACAGAACCGAATATAGAAGACAACATAAAAGACACCAAATCGTAATCCTAAATATTGCACCCACACACTGCATTCACTATACAGGTAGCAAGAGCTCATAATGTTAGCAGCATCCTGCCACTGCATGTTTCTATGGATATGATTAAAACACCCAAAAACCCAAATTAATGGAAATCCTGTATTTTATCTAATGTTTGAGAAACTGTACAATTGTGTGGATTAGTAAATATTTGCAACATATAAATGACTACATTTTTATTATCTATTTACTTTGCATTTACATACATATTTCATATTAATTCTTTTTAAATGATTCCCAGCATGGCAGCCTCGTGCTGTGATGTGCCATGTCTCCTCCGGGACCGCTGCAGTTGCATAGAGGGGCTTTCTTTGCAGCACACGGGCCCTCTTCACTCTGTGTTGACTTAGTAAATTACTTGGGATGTCAGGGCCCAACCACAGCTTATCCTCAGAGGGGGAGGTGGTGGTGAGAAAAAGAGGGAGTGTGAGAGAGAGGGAGAGAAATTATTGTTGAGGGCTGGAGCGCAAAACTGAAACACTGAAAGCTTCAGGTAGGAGTCAAAGTGTAGGTTTTTGGAACTGAAGACCCGAGTGAAGGATAAAATAATAATGCGACACATTGATGTCTTCTTCATAGGAAAAGACTACAACATCTACAAAAGAATCAGATGGAAGTTTCTTTGTTGCTACAAATAGAAAAAAAAGGTTCGCTCTGACAACAGCACTTTGTGATGCTGGTAAAGCAAAAAAAGTTAGGACCTGTTTCTGAGTTAGGGACTAAATAATTCAAAACATACCGGTAATCTTTAATCCCTTCATTATATATATGAGACAAAAACATTGAAATGTTAATGGTAAAGGCCCCTCACATTTTTTCTCCGTGTTGTAATGTGTCATTTTTAGAATGTTGCACCTCACAACAAAGGTTTGTTGGGTCCCCCCCCCGTCGCTCGTGTGCAGCCGATCCAGGTGGATGGAGGAGCCCAGTCAGAGAGAGTCCTGCAGGGAACGCGGCTGTATGGTATGCACGCTGGGCGCTCAGGGCTGTCTGTGCCGCAGCCTGTCTGCAGTCAGCCGAGTAGACTGCACACCTGTGGGCCCCTCAGCTTAGTCTTGTTTGCTTTGACACCTCGGATGCTGTCTCGCCATCAACTTCATCAACCCCTCGCCCACCGCCTCTTCTTCCCAAAACCCACTTTGTTTTGTGTCGTTCTCCTTCCTAAATCCAGCAACTTTTAAAATCCCAATTTGTTTTACATTATTTATCAGTTTTGGCGGAAAAATGTATGAAAAGAATCATGCAAACTTAACGTTAATGTGCAGCAACTTATTTTTTGACAGTAGGTTTTCTATTTTCTCAGGCTAGTGTGCTCCAAATGTGTTGAATTATGGGGTGAAACCGGCTTTTTGTTTGATTCATAATGGCCTGGTTCCATCAACGCTTGCACTCAGTGCTATTCTCAGTCCCCTTACACTTCATTGGCTTCTCACATTTTTTTCTTTTCCTAATTTTTTTCCCCTCCATTTTCCCCTTCATCTGTCCTCAGATCACGCTAAGCCTTTGATAGGGATGGTGGTGCCCGGGCATGGGAGCGGTGGGGGTGCAGCGTGATGTCTGATTGTGGGTCGGGGTGTCAGTGGCTCCCCAGGACCTTCTCCTCTGAAAGGATGTGACTGGATCCCTGGCAAAGTGAAGAAAAAAAGAGCTCTCAAAGAATGGCTTTGTGTGCAATCATCAAGCCATGGTAGTGCCACAATCGCCTTGTCTAATTTGTCATAACATGCTTTGCCATTTGTTGACATCCCCTGTCCACCTTTAAAGGGAGTTTTCACCACTTGGCCACGCCTCTGGTCTTTGAGTCTGACTGGTGGCGGGGGGGTTGTGTTGAATCTTAACACAATTTAACAATATATCTAATATTTTTTAAATGATTTGTTGGACATTTTGGGATATATGCTTATTGTGGAGGAGTGACGTAGTGACGCCGGATACGGCTCTGGTAGGTGCAGCAACCTGTCAATCACAAGGTAGCCCCGCCCTAAAGCATAACTTATGGTCTATTTGACTCTAAATGGGACCATAACTTACTAAATGAACATAACGTAAAGGTAAAGGTTGAGCAAACTTCACGTTTTCTGGTAGTTTGTTCTCGATGTGTGGTGCATAAAATCTGACTGCTGTCTCTTCATGTTTAGTTTTGACTTTGGAGACGCTGAGTAAACCCGTCCCAGATGATCTGAGTGGTCTTGACAGTTCATAACGAGAGACCTGTAAAGACTGCATTACAGTAGACGAGCCTGTAAAAGATGAATGTTTGGACAAGATTTTCTAAGACTATAGCTTTCCTTTCCTTTCCTTTGTTTCTTCATCTAACCCCGGCCCCGCTCTCAGGGCTACAGCACACAGATCTGAGGCAGCTTCGGTAGAATAGCTCTTTGCTCTGATACAGACATTCAAAACTAATGCCATTTAAGAAGCTCTCCGACACTGGACATTCACATAACCTGGCTTCTAACGTTTTCCAGCCGGTGGAGAGGAGAGGGGGAGGGCGGCAACAAGAGCCTCTTTCAGGGCATTTCAGCACGGATTACAGCGGCTGACTGCTCCCCTCGTTTGAACAATGTGACCACAAGGCCTTTATGATTTGTAGCTTTGCTGGATTCGGCAGATCTAATAAATCATTAAACCACCTTATTCACCACCAAAAAAACAAGGGAGAAGGATTAGAACAGCATGAGAACCATATGCAGAGATAGGAAGGAAGCAGGAGGGGGGCAGAGGAGGAGATATGTTCACTATCTTACTCATAAATATTGCATTCAGGATTCATGTGACAAGCTAGAATTTTAGATTTACGTTTTGCGTTAGTAGAATTAGACTTCAGCCCAATAAAAGTGAAACATTTATAAGGCAGTAGTCTTTTCAATAGAGGGCACCATAGTGTGATTACAGATGCAGAGTTAGTCAGAGAACGCAGGATTGATGAAGGAAAGAATCATGAGATGTGTTTACTGTTGGCCTGTCCAATTGCTTTCCCGTCGCATCTGGCATGTTTGTGAGTGGTGTGATTTAGGGATCTATTAATCTACCTCTATGTTATTCTGGTAATGTGCAGTGAGCGACCGGAGGAGAGTTATGTGATGAGTAACTGCTTTGTGCCGGACTTGTTTAAAGCCGGAGCTCAGCAGTCAGACTCGAGGGAAAGTACAAAGCCTTGCCTGGTGGTCTGCACACATGCCTAGATGATCTGCCCAAAACAGCCTGCATGGTGGGATGGCAGAGACACACCTGCTTTGTCAACACCATCTTCCTCACTACTGCGGCCAACTGAAAATCCAGCCTCTATAATTGCAAAGACTGTAAGGCACCATAGATTTGGAGTAGCCTTGGTTTAAGAATACTGGATGCTTCATCACTGAATTTGATCCAGGTGTGGAGATCATTTCCTGTTGTTTGTTACGTGACAAGTTTAGGTCTCAAAATGTTTGATATTTGCAATATCAAATGTATTGTATGTATGAAATGTATTAATTCCTTATTGAATTTGTGGGTACTTAAACAGAAAGAGTAATACAATTTATTATTGGAAATGAAGATAAAAAAATATTTATATAAATATAAAAAAATAAGAAACACACATAAACAGTAGGTCTATCAGTAGTAGGCTATGTATATAAAAAGACCAATGTTTTGAGCCACAGGCTACAAGTTATTTTCAATGAAAACCGGTCACATGAAGCTACAAACTGATGTCTAACACTTGTCATTGTACAAATCAAAGTGGAGCTTGTCTCAACTTTTTCTCAATCATGTGTTTTTGTTGCCCCCTGTACTGTTCCGTCAATTCCATTAGCCGGTTCCCAGAGTAGTTTAGAAACAAGACTTGATTTAACATCAAGAGGTTGAGCAATACTTCAAAGGCGACTCAGCGGCAATGTAGTTTGCAACACGTGGCCGTTATGTTGCTTTTGTTGCTCGTGGTGTGAACATAACATAAGAGCCTACAGCCATGGTAGTGGCTCTGTCAGGCTAAATGCTAACACATCTTTGTTTAGCATGTTAGCATGCTAACAATTGCTCATTAGTATGGAAAACGAACTGCAACCGAGGCATAATTGTCAACCTCATTGTGATGGTAAAAGAAAAGTTAGTTGATCACCAAAGTTGATAGGATTCATCATCTGGGGAGCATGAAAGTCTATACAAAATGAAGTACCGTTGCCTCAGGTAGATTTCACTTAAGACAAGACTTTGACACACTGGTGGCGCGAGACAAAAAGATAAAGGCTCATCAAAGCCAGTGGGATTCATCCCCTGGGAACCATGTACACAATGTAATGGCAATCTATCCAATAGTTGTAATAGAGATATTTCATTCTGGATCAAAGCGGTGGACTGTCCAACATTTTTGCAAGTCAAAATCTTTTACACCTCACCTGTGTTTTTTCTTTGTTTTCTGCTGCTTGTATCTAGAGAAACCAGAAACCGTTCCTCCACAACATCCACCTGGATCCCACAGTGACCCCGGTTTGTCACCTTTGACCTCTGAAGACTGGAGTCCCACCACCTGAGCGGTGTGTTGTCCCCCGGTGTTCACCTGATGTTTGGATAGACTACCTGCTTCTCAAAACATAAGGAGACATGGCGGGGCAGGTCACCAAAGAGAGAGCAAAACAAAGAGTCAGATTTCACAGACCCTCTATCAATCAAACATCTTAGAAGCACAATCATGCTCACCTTCAGGAATCCCACCGACTTCAAAGGGAAACGTGTGAGGGACTTTTCCTCGCTTCTGAACATGGGATTGTTGTAGATCAGCAGCAGTGTTTATCGTCCTTTGTCGCTACTTGACACAACCAGAGGATGTAAGAAAGACATTAATATGGAATTAATTCAACGTGAAAATAATAGTGCAGAAAATTAATCCTTTGTCTTCCATTTCTACAAAGTAATACTTAAGACTGTGCAGCAAGCATGGGCAAGCTCTTGTACATTCCCAAACATAAATTATGGCAGGACAAATGAATTCACCTACTGTTCTTCGTGTTACCAAATGCTGCCATGTCTGCTTTGTATACAGCACACTGATTAAATGGCTGGACTGAAATACACGGGCATTGTTCTGGAGTGAAGATCAAGAGAGGTTTGCGTATATGATTGATCTGTAACTTATTCAGCTTGCTTGTTCAGGAAGGCTAAGTGTGGAGTTTAGTTTACCACAGATTCGCGGCCTGTTTATGAAGTGAATAAAACCTAAAAAAAAATTGTATTGGGTAATAGTCTTTCTAAAATGATATGGATAGATTCCTGTTTTCAGGTGGTATAATCACTCCACGCTATGGCTGAGGTTGATGGACCAGTTTGCTTTGAATAAGGATCTTTGGCCAAATTGTTTATTGATATACTCATCAGTCTGTGGCTACGTATGGAAGTCTGTTTTCCTCCTCACCATCTCAGCCACCCCATCTCTCTCTGACCCATCCACCCACCACCCGCCTCGCCTTGGCCGTGCACCTGTCTGTAGCAGGCAGCTGTGGGTGGGCGGGTCTTGGCTGTCAGTGGAACATTCCACAGGAGAAGTCACCCTGTTAATCCCTTGAGTTTAGGCCCGACAACCCCCCACCTCCTTCCCTACCTCCAGTACCCCTCATTGCTTCTCTCCCTCTTCCTCCCATCGTTGCCCCTTCCTCGCGGCTCTCCCTCTCAGCCCTGGTCAGGCTCAAATGGGATACTGCTATGTCAAAGGCAGACACTGTGAGAATGAGATTAAAGGACGAGTACCCCCCACATGCACACCCACCCTCCAGCTCCCAAGCCCAGAGGTTTTAATCCCCCCAAATATTCAACAATGAATGCAAATATTGTTATGTCCAGATCTGCAGGTTTGTTTTGGAGGAAAAAGGCTAAGTGGACACAGAATGCAGCACTGTAACTCTTTAAAGATGCCGTCTATTTCAAGTTACTGCATTACTGGAACATGAAATGTGGACTTGGTATATTGTATACATATATTGTATATAACCTGTATATGGTGAATGCTCTACACATTTTCAGAATTTTGCTTTCTAGTCTATAATTAGTGGGTGTTTGGAGGTGTGAAGGCCATGACCACATACACAATTCTGTCTTTTGTCTAGTAGAAATTTCACTCCCCTAATTGCCCATATCACTCTCTCAGTGTCACAGTTTTTTTTCTCTCCCACTGTTTATTAACTGTGATTCAAACAAGAGTCTCTTTATCACCCCGGGAAATTCTGATGCCGGGCCAGATCCCGAACTTGGCAGCCACCCCATTCAGCTGGAACACATAAATGAGAAAAGCTGCACAATTCGCCTTACGAGCACAGAAGACAGCGTTCCCTTCGGTTTTCCCTTAACACTGCAGACACTCTATCTCGAGCGTAACATTTTATCTTGCTTAGTTGGCTGTTTGGCAGGAATGACTAATGCTGGTTGAGTCCATCGCAAACAAAGGAGGCTGATTTAATAGTTTTTATGCATTTGATTCACTAAAGGGAAAAATATCATATGGCCTTATATGTATATACAGAACAACTTCAAGAGTTCTGGCTATTCCAGACAAAACCACTAATGACACATATGTGGTTTGTAAAAAGGTCTAGTTGTGTTTGTTTTAAACATTTTTGGAAAATACACTTATTCGCTTTCTTGGCAGTAAGTGAAATCATTAATACCACTTCGATGTCTGTATGATGAATATGAGTTAGCTTAACATAAAGACTGGAAACTAAGGATAGCAAACAGCTAGCCAGGCTTACCAGAGGAAACAGCTATCAGCACCTATAAAGCTCACTAAAGAAATGTTATATCTCTTTTCTTTAATCTGTACAAAAACAAAATGTAAAAGAAAATGTTTTTTTGGGGTTATGTCTGGAATTTCTTACCCGAGAGCAGTAAATTCCTAAGAGTTTCTGCCTTTTGCCCAGCGAAGAAGTAGTCCTGCACATAAACTCATGTGAAAGACGCATAACAATTTTTACTCATTGGTTTTGTACCAATAAACAAAGAAGATATGTTGATTCGTGAAATTTTGAGGTGCTGGTTGCTGGATTTTGTCACCTTTAGCTGTTTCCAGTCTTTATGCTAAGCTAATCGTCAGATGGCTGTTGCCGTATATTTAATGTACTGACATGTCAGTGCTAACTGACGACAAAAAAGCAAACATGGGTTTTTCTTAAAACATCAAACTATTGCTTACCCACAATAAATAAGGTAATTTAGATGGGGGATAGAGTTTGTGAAAAGGCTCCTTGTGCGAGTGCACCTACTCCCATGCAAACACTTAGCACCACTTGTTTTTCTTTTGCACGCCATTAAAAAGTCACACCTCCTCTAGCAATTAATTTTCTTGAGTGTAATGGCCAGCGGTGTCCTGCCACGCTGGCAGGACTGCTGGGGTGTTTGGGCCACACCAGGGGAAGCAGTAAGAGAGTGAGAGAGGGTCCCAGGGTGCAGGTCGTCCCCACGCTGTTTACCCACAGACCAGAGCCCCTCCAAGGGCCAGGGGGAAGCAGCAGCTGGGCCAGAGGCTATTAAAGACCTGATGGCTTTTGACAGTAATTTCTTCACGAGTCCACAGCTCGCGAAACCTGCCAGTGGTCAGATCGGGTGCCTCCTCTTGCCCATTAAAGCACACAAACTGTGCCCACAAATCCCGCTCAATGGTATCTCTGTGCTCAGGGAGTGTGTTTGTGCATGTGTGAGTGAGACAAGTGAGGACGCAGGACTGAAGAGCAGTGGAGGGGGAGGCCTCGCCAATCGGGAGGCAGTCCCGGTTACCGTGCCAAAAATGTTTGGATGCTTTTCTACAGCTACTCCATCAGTTCAGCCACGAGTCCAAGCCATCAGCAGAACATATTCGGAAAACCATGCCCTGACAGCCAGCCAAATCGTAAAAGGTGTTTATGTGCATCTCAGCCCAGGGGAGAAGAAATCACACATGACAAGGGTTAAGCATTGTGTTGGGCGGAGGTTGGGGCTTCAGCAGCGGTCGAGGAGCTAGAGTTGGCTAGAGGTTTAGGTGGAGGTTGATCAGTTTGCTGGACAAGGAGAGCAGCAGTAAGGTGTAGCTTCTGCATTGCTACACCTGTAACCAGCACAGCCACAGGAACAGATTGCATTGCCGTTTGGGAAAAGCAAATGTTATTCTGGGCACGGTACTAACATCACCTTCGAGGGGATTTATGTCCAAGGGACACTGGTGGAAATTAGGAACATTGCAAAGAGATGGAGCTATATTGTGAGTTTATAATTTGAAGACTTTGTAATAGCAAGCAAATAAAGAACACCAGATGATTTTACACACATAGAAAGGCTTGGTTAGCAGTATACTTGTGAAGTGGGATAAAAACGTAAACATCCTTGCAGCATAGCACTTGCTTCAGATTTAACTTTCCTTTGCTGTGAAAGGGCTTAAGAAGGCCATAGGCATAGGTTATCCATCTCTAATCCACCATTATAGAGCAGGCAGTCATAATCTCTCTTGTGTGTTCCCCCGGGGTGTTAAAACCAGACCATTGGGCTGGATTATATATGAGAAAGGAGACCGATGTGTTAATCATAAATTAGAGGCTATGCCTGAGTGAACAGGTCAGTCTGAGGTCAGTCGCTCAGCCCTATAGGGACTTTCTGTGTGAAAAGCCACGGTTTACCACTTCGTAGCCCCAATGTAATCAGGCACGAACAATGTACAGTAGTGTAATGTGTCAAGGCTGCCCTGAGCCGAACGTCATTCTTTAAGAAAGAATCCGTTCAAACTTCACTGACTGTTAAAGTATACATTTACTGCATACATGTAAGTATACCTTATGCAAATACACGTTCACATACAGGCACTGGCTCATATAACTCCCTTTCAATAGGCACTCGCACCATGCACACCCAAGATTGGTCCATTTATCTGTCTTCAGCCTACGTGGGAAATCTGTGACGAGAACAGACATAAGTACCATCCGTTTTTTCCAATTCTTAAATGTGGCCTCAAGGGAATTGGCAAGCTGTCTGAAAATGGGATGATACACGACCTTTGCTATGTATGACTAATACTTGGCTCATAAAGACTGTGTCAACAAGGTGTTTTATTGAAGACAGCAAGAAAACACTAAATGGCAAAGACATTACAAGATTTATATAAGGAGAAGGAAAACATGGAAGACTAATTGGATTGGAGAGAAACAAAGGAATTTGCTGACCCAATTAACTTTTGACACATTAAGACCGGCAGAACCACAGAGAACCAAATGTATAAAAGAGGTCTTTATTTCTAATAAACATGGATACACGTGAACATGTAGGACGTTTTTATGCTGCATGTTTAAAACATTCTTGCAAACTGCTGTACAAAGCACAAGAAGAAATGATATAGGTCAGTACATGAGAGATGGTCTAAGTTATTGTAGCAAACTATCCATATATCCGCTTTACCATCATCAACGTGAGGAGAAAAGTACAGTGAGGGAAGGGGCACAAAAGCAACATCGAACATGAAAACATGACAACTTTGAAAAGTATACTTTTTAGACACACAAAGGACACATACATTGTATGTGTTAAATATTTTTTGTTTGTCAGGACATAAAAAGCTAACTACATCATTCACAGATTCAGCAGTCTGTTTAAATACCTTATTTCTACAAAGTGAATTTACATTTCTTTTTTTAAAGTACAAAGTGCAAATACTATGGTTTCCGTTATTGCCGATTGTTGAGGGCAGATTCTCCATGCGGGAGGGGAAATCTCAAATGCTGGCTTAGCCCTGCTTCTTTGAGGGATTCTGGGGAGAGAAAATTTAAGTGACATCAGTTTGACACATGCCCTTGATACTTTGCAAGTTTTATTTAGTGACTTTATATTCACAGTATACTCAGTCACCACAAACAGAGATAAAACAATATTACAGTCAGACTGTAGATGTGCCTCCAGTTTAGCAGCCACTAGTATTGGAGGAGTGGTTTACTTACTAGTTTACTGGAAGATAAACCCTCTCCTGGTTTGGCCCCTGTGAAACAAAAAGTGATAGAAATCTCAACAACCATAATATGTGAAATACAGCAGGTCAGTTGAAGCACCTCCTGAAATTCTTAGTAATTTTTGAAACAATTGGTCCTTGATTTGAAACATATGTAAACAAGAGCAGACTTCCTGTTTCAACTTCCCTACCAATGTTGCCAGCTGAAGTGACAACTATTGGTATTAGCTGTAGTTAGATACCCTAATTATGGTTAGCTCCATCAGTTGGTTAAAAACTATCCCTGGACTTTTCAGAGTAATTCTGGCAACGATGCAAGAATGACTGAATTTTTGGTTTTGAAAGGTGATACACTGCACGGCAAATTGTTAAACATCATGTAGCTCTGATTCTAATTCACCCTCTGACTGCCATGATCGTGTTGTGTTGTTCAGCTCACCCTCTTCTTTGATCACCCCGAGGCAACCCATCAGCTCCTGCAGAGACAGCGCCTTGTCGTTGCTGATGTCGCAGTACTCCACAAACTTCTTCACACACTTCTTTGGCTTGGATTTCTTGCGCAGGAAGCGTTTGAAAGGCTTGATCTCCTTCTTTCCAATGTCCCCACTGGAGTTTTTGTCCAGCTGACTGAAATACCAGTGGACCACCCTCTCCTCCAGGGTGTGGCTGGGGTCGGGCTCAGCCATCCTAAATGACAGATATCAGTTCATGAGCTAATAATCGCCCTTCCATCACTTCATCCAACTGTTTAAATATATAATGTCAATGCTGTGCCTTTTTTTAGGTGAATGACTGAACCCACTGATGTTCATCAATAAGCGTAAGATGAGTAAATTCACTTCCGAATGTCATACCTTCCGGCGGATGCAGGATCTGTGACGGCGTGCACCATGTCTGTTGACAGAGCGTCAAGAACACTTGTCAGGAACTCGGTTTTCTTTGCCCCAGGACAGCCTGGAAAATAAACCACAAATACCTGAATGAGTGTGTGTGAGCATGCATTATGGTTCATATGGAAGTAAGTGTACGTATATATGTGTCAGCGAACACAGAAAAATGATCCCCCAGTCAACAGCATTAAATGTGGAATGCTGCTGTCATAGGTGGCCTAATAAATGTCATCTTGCAGGCTGCGTAGCACATAAAGACGGCAGAGGAAGAAAATAAACCCAAACGTTACTCTCACAGTTGTCTTTTACTCGGTCTCATAAAGTGTCAGACCTCCCCTCATCTGGAGGAGGAAGAGGGGACCTGCCATTCATGCTGGAGGCCCCTGAGTGGTTTTGACCGCTGGAGCACAGAAGACATTACTGAACATTGTATGTGTGGACAAGAGGCTCCATACAGTACCTGAGACTCACCTGAGACATCAAGGAGACCAAATACAGTCCTGACAGACACACTGCTACTTAGGATTTGACAGGGATGTCTGATTTAAAAAGGTATGCATCCAGAGGCACAACTCAACACTTTGACTTCAGTGTGTGATGGAATTTCTATTTGAAATGTCAACCAGAGAAGAGGCTGATTTAATTGGACAATAAACCTATCAAAAAGGTAAAATGTATTATTAACTACCCAACTAAAACCGACAGAGAAGCATTATTACATAGAGAATGACGGGAGAAGAATTAAAATGGAGGGACAACTGTGGTGGAATGACCCTGATGATAGTAATTGTCTGTTTGGCCATATAGTTTTAAGAGTGAGGAGGACAGAGTGGCTCTGGAAGAGCTGAAGGCTACGCAGGCCTGAGAGATTCCTGGATTCCTCTCCAGACTCTTCTCTGCTTTCTCACAGTCCGGCTTCCCTCTTGCTATTCTGCCTGTGGAGAGGAAGAAATTCTCCACAGTGTGCTACACCTTTTATGACCCATGGCCTGCGGGGCCAGATTCTCCTGTGTTGGAGATAATAGCATGCTTTGCTCCTCTCCAACAGGTGGCGACCAGCATCGGCGTAAACAGCCAGCACCCAGCCTCCACTCCACCTTTCCCAAGTGGCGCAGGTCTTCAGCAGCCTGCACCGAGCCAGAGGTTGAAACATTCACATGTCCAAACGCTTCCACAGCTTCCTTTACATGCTGAACAGCACTCGACTTTTAGTAGGCCTTCCCTTGCCCAGTAAAATATCTGACCCACCTGTTAATGGCCAAACTGGTGCCTTGTGGAGCCTCTTGTGGTAATTTAGTCTAGACAGCCATACAATTGCACCCTCTGAAGGCAAAGTGATTTTATGTGGCTTCTGGCTGAAGGGAGATTTGTGGGATGCAGTTGGACTTGTTTGAGGTTTAGTGTTTTTCATGGAGAGCGCACACGTCCTCTCCGTAATGCGGCAGGAATCTGAGCATGTCTGTTGTTCATTCAAATGGGAAGCCATCAGGTAATGCTCCAGTCCCTTCCTCTTGGCAGCAGAGGTTTTCCTGGTGGGGTGGGACAGATCAGCTTCTGTCTGTCTGGACAATATTTAGCTGAGGGGCCGGACACAAATGTTCCTGCTGTCATTTAAAGGAAATTGAGTCTGGCCATTTTCCGTTCAGTTCGTGGCTGCAGCAGAAAATGACTGCTGTCTTATTCCTTAATGATCATAATCATGTAATGCCCAGTTTGACAGATGCAGGATGGAATCAAGTTGTGAAAATTCTCAAATTCTCATTTTTTTCTTATTGAAAAGCTAAGATCTGCACCACTATTCATACACCTCTATATATCTGCTGTCTGTAAAAAGTTGGCCAGTAAGTGCATGTTTGCATGTGTGCCCGTATGCTACTGTCAATAAGACGCTGTGTTTTTCTATGGAGCCACATGGGGCAGAGCCCTGTCAGCACTCACAGCCGCAGCTCCCAATGGCTGCCCCAATGCTATCCCATGATACCGCTCTGGGGAGGAAGCTTGCCAAATGCTTCGCTTTCCTCTCTTGCCTCTTTCAGGGCAAAGTTCTCCTTTCTCGCATCTCGCCCCATAAACCTCTCAACACCAGCGCTTCAACAGCAAATGGGCTGCAGCAACGTGAAGGCAACATTTATAATTATCGCTGGTTCATACAGTAACACCGTTTACAGCCGTTGACGCAACTGCTCATAAAGAAAACAAGATGCTGTGGTTTTTTTTTGCCTGTGTGTATTGTATAATGGGAGACCTGGCTGATACGGTGCAGGTTTTTTTTTACACATATAGAATGAAGTCTGTGTACTCCTGTGTTAGGCGTTTGCATGGCTGAATACGTATATGGTTTTCTGTCCTACCACTGTGTGTTAAGGAGGTGTTTGGGTGGGGTTGAGGTCTTTCTCATGGGATGGTTGTGGCCGTTTTCCACCCTATCGCCACTTGACACTTTCCGCAGATACACACTGTTATTATTCCTGCTCAATATCTTAGCAATAATGTACCACCAGTGCCGCTGGCAAAGATGAGTAACATTTGTTGGTCCCAGGAGCATTCATCTGTTACTGTTTATCTCACTGTTTAATACACACTGTACAAGAGTACTTGATGGCAGAGCAGAGACCGAGCGTTGCTCTGCTGCTAAATGCAGCACCTGCGAGCAGAGAGCACAGCTCTGGCCCGGCACACTGTTACATAAACAGTTGTGGATGGGATGGGAACAGTGGTAGCTCTGTTCATTTGCTGGAGGATTATTAACATGTTTACCAAACCACCAAAAAACAGAAACTTCGCCAAGCACCTTTCAGCCTTAAACTGTGATTTATTTGGTTGTACGCAGCACCTGACAACTATAACTCTACTTTGCCTATCGTTGGTTTTATGAGAGGGACAAGTCATGCAATTACTGATAAAAATTCACTAGTATTTATAAATGTGATGAAAACAAATGTCAATGTCCTCCATCTACTGCATTGCAACTGTCTATGGTAAGTAGAATATGAAGGTTAAAACTGGAAGCAGCTCAGCAAAATGAAGGACATCTCTAACAGTTTGGGAAACAGTTTTAACTTTTTTTTCATGTTAAAATAAACGCTTTAGGTAATGGCAATCAGCTAAACCTGCTCAAAATAGGTTTAATCACTCATGTTTTGGGATTCAATTGTAAAAGTGCCTATGATTCTGTATCTCTGCAATTAGGTCAGTAGGTGGAATGATGGATATAAAACAAGACCAAAAAGTTGTAATAAAAAAAAGAAGCTATTTCCCTTAAAGAGTGCTACAACTTGAAACATCTTGATACATATTCAAGATGTTTTATTAACATATCAATATATCTCCTAGTTCTAGAATAACCAGATTTATTGGTTTCTTTGGGAAAACTGGATTCCAGACAGCGTTCCTACCTGTAAGAGCCATAGCATCACCAACAAGTCCTTCAAATTAAACATCCAACCACCCCAACCCAACCTCCTCCTTTGTCACTTGAATGTAAACAGGCATAGTCATTTTAGCATCTTTAGCTCTATCCATTAGTAAATACCACTCAAATATATCACAATCTAAACTCTGGAGTTTGAAAGTGTCAAATTCGGATCAGCAAATATTTACCCAACACAGCAAACACAAGCTCACCTGTACCTAAGCCCACCCCATGACCGCAACCCCCGAACTCCTTCTCCCACTCTCAATTTAGTTATCTACGCTGTTGTCAGTCTTTCTATCACTATCTCTGGCATCCTACTATCCACTATCTCTACCTCTCCCGCCTGCTGTTTCTCCTCCATGCTATCATCCCACTATCCTCCATCTCCCATGTCAGCTGAAGATTAATCCTCAACCCGATCTGTCTCTGTCTCCTTGCTTATTGACCATCGAGGGGCTGTTTCTGGCAATCCTCAACTCTTTATCAAGCATTTCTTTGACCAACAGTGCTATTGATGTCAACAAACACACACACACACACACACACACACACACACACACACACACACACAGTTATCACAACCTTAGAAGCACGGCAACAGTTGCAGGCTGACTGCTGAAGAACTTCACCATGTGGTCTGAACAAAGAGGAAAAACAAGACTGAGTTCAGTCTTTAGAGACCTACCTTGGAGATGTCTGCTTCTATAATGGTCCTTAGGTTTAGTTGGGTGGGCCCTGGCATTGCCGTCACACTTTGGCTGTTCATACCTGCGACAAAGAATAGACAACATGAGAAAAAGCCAATTCATTCAAGGTGAAATGGATAAAAGGGATTGTTGATTACAGTAAAACTTTCCCCATTGTAGAATCAGAGAGATGTTTTCCAATTACCTGTACAGTTAAATCTCAGGGATTCAAATAATTGTTTTGTGGTAAACTAGAGGCTCTGAATCACATCCAGAAAGACGGGAAGGATTTGGGGCTGGTATGAGGACACGGGGGGGAGGGAGAGTGAGAAAGAGAGATAGATGGAGAGAGGCAGACAGGGAGCGTGGGACACAAGGAAGCTTTCACGGTGTCCCTTGGCAAACCGGCAGAGCCCCGATTGCTGCTGCGCGACTGGGCCAAAAGCTGATCTGGGACAAGGAGAGAGTAGGGGGGAAATCCACGCTTCCATATGTGTACTAATGTGGTGTCTGGCACTCTGCCTGAAGCCTTGTTAATCTGATCCCCAGCCTTGCTGCTCAATAAGAGTGTACCAGTGCCCCACTCTGCCAGTCTGACTGACCCCTGACCTGCCGCTCAGCAGACCACTGACTTACTCTGCGTCATCCTCAATCGAGATGTATATCTGTCTGCTTATGTGCATTTTTGAGTCTCAAATAGAGAAGTTACTTTCAGTTGCTTTATTTCTTAGAATTTCTTCTAAATAGAGACTCTTCTATAACGTTTGCATGATTGTTAGACTTGCAGGAAAGATAATGCTCAATTGTTCTAAAACATTTTAACCAACACAGGTCACAGTTGGTCAGCCTCTCTATCAATTGGCCACTCTGCTGTGTTAGGGTTGCTACTGATCACTTACCTGCTTTGTGTAACAACTGTCTGATGTGATTGCCACAAAGAACCGAATAATAAATTCCAAGAATTAAGGTGAAAGTACCATAGGTGAGGTCTCTCCCACCTGGTGGAGGTCCCAGGTATGGGCCGTCCCGTGTCCACCAGCACACACCAGCAGTAACCGGTGGAGGGGTGGCATTGGACTGGCTTGTAAAGTCCTCCTTGGGCACAGTCTGGTACAAATACGGCATCGTTCTTGTGCTGCCTCGCCTCCTCCTGGGCCGACTGCTGCTCCTGGTCACATGATGAGGCTGGGAAGATGGGTCAGAGGTTATACAGGAATCAGTGGAGGCGTGGATTGGTCACATAAACACATGCCGCCTACAAAGACTATTGCATTTAGCTAGGTGGTCCAGGTTGTGTGACTTGGCAAATACACACCCCAGACACACGCACATACACACACACACACACACACACACACACACACACACACACACACACACTTGACGTTGAAGAAGAGAGTTTGTTTAAAGTTAAGAATCACTCCTAATCAGATCTGGCACACATTTTGGATTTATCTAACATGAAGTATGTTTGAATTAATTTCTATATATAAGCCAAATGCATGTAGTGCTCTCTCATTACACTCTAAGCATTGCAAAGACATCCCTGAAGAAGAAGAGGAGGTTGAAGCGCTGGAGAAGACAAAGCGGTGGAGGATGAGTGCTCAGAGACAGTGTGTGTAGACTGTTATATCAGCCCCCCGTGGCACTGTTTACGGACATTAACGGGCTAATGACTAAGTACAGCTCCCTATGCCCCAAGTTAAGTAAATATTTGGACACTCAACTGCCCTCTGTGGATGTGTGTGACAGACAGAGAAACAGACAAGACAAAAGCAGAACAGTGGTCATTCGGGCGTTCGCCTTCACATGCTCACACACACACACACACACACACACACACACACACACACACACACACACACACACACACACACACTGAAACACTACTGTAAAGAACCAGGGATCTATATGTTTAAAATTCCAGGGGAAAAATGCGATGCTTTGTGATCCTGTGTTTTATCCGTACACACAGAGAATGGAGCAGCTTCGATGGGTGAGAGGGGTTTTGCAGAGCCTCAGCAGGATCTAATCAGACTTGTTTCTGTGCAGCAGCCTCCTTCTCTGTAATGCTACTCTCCAACGGAGATTTGAGCATTAAACTACGGGATGAAAGTAGAGCTCTTCTGGCCATGAGGACTTTCAGCACCAATCTCTCCCTCTCTTCGCTACTCGCCTTAAGGCTCGGAAGCTACTGCGGGATTATGGATATCCCTTTTCTTTGTTTATTTTCATTAGAGATCTTTACCCACACAAAAGAGACCAAATGAAATGCCTCCCCGCTTTCTCAACCGACTCTCTCTTCGCTCCAGTTCCTCCGTATGGGCTCTCTTTGGTGGGGCGGGTGGGGTTTTTTTTTCACCCAAATACCCCAAAGAGCACATGGTAATCAAAACCATCAATGCTGCATTTCTCAGGCTTTTTTTATTGGCTGTAAATTATGATAATGGGATTCACACACAAATGCACAAAGGGTTCTCATCCCGAGGCGGGGCTCAAAGTAGTATTGTTTTATGCAGAAAGCAACATATTTCCCCAAAGAGACAATTGATCTTTACAGTAAAATAAACGTGTATGCGTGGAAGAGGAGACCAGAACGGACCAGCCTGAAGAATAGGAGATTCTGTGTTTGTGCCATGTGCTGATAATTACAGATACGTTGCAACGCGAAGAACCACAAAGAAGCAGATCCTCAAAGCCTGACGCACTCCAACACCAAGACGTATTGGTTTCACAACCCACCATCTGTCCTTAAAAGACAGGAACAGCCTCAAACCATGATTGCTCACACAAGTAGGAAAAACACAGTGCGTGCTTTTAGTTGAGGTTTGCAAACACCCGATCGCCGTCATTAAAGATGAAGTGGTTTGAAACTCACATGGTGCTCTGGTTCTGTTGTTCTGTCGGCTGCGAACCTGCTCCGTCCACAGAGTGGGGTACTGGGAAACGATGTCTGAAAGAAACCACCAAGACAGTTTTATTAGCTTCAATCGAAAACACACTTGTATATCATCTGTGCCAAACCTGGTGGTTCCAAAACTCACAGACCATAAAATGCACATCAAGGTTATCGTATCTCAAACTCCTGGAGAGGAGGTGCAAGGTCAATTGTATATGACAGCTGTGACCAGAAATATAGCAGCAAAAAGGTAAGCTATAACTGTGAGTCTCCCACTGTCTTATCAAATGATCACATAAACGTAAAATCATAAAACACGACTTCCTTTACAATATAAAAGGCCAATAAATGTGCTCAAATACAACTACTGTCTGCTTCCCATTCACATAAATGGATTATCTTTATTGAACTAGAAATGGAGGAAGTCTTTAAATGATATCACAATATAAAAACACTGTCATGTCATGCACTGATGCAAATACTTAAAAGTGTCAAAAGCAAAAGTAATAATTAGCAGATTTACCCCTTTCAGATGTTTATTTGTATTATTTGTTATATTATATGTTAATCTGTACTATTCTATTGAATTATTAGAAGCATGTTAATGTTGCAGCTGCTCCAACTGGAGCTGACATTAACTTCCTTATATGGGGTTGGGTAATTTCATGTATGTAAAGCAGCCACTAACTACAGCTGTCAGCTAATCTAGTCGAGTAAACAGTACAATATTTGCCTCCAAAATGTAGTTGAAAAGTAAATTAGATTACAAAGAATACCTAAAGTTAAGTGCAATACCTCAAAAGTGTACTTATAGTACTATAGTACATGTACTTCTGAAAGAAGAAATACCACATCTATCTTATTCTACAAATGAAAAATGAAATTGCTGAAACCTTGCTGAAATCAACATTCAGGCGCTTTGCTGTGAGATCACTTGATCTGGTAGGACCAGCTTATAGAGCTTTAAGAGCAAAAACACAACTCATGGTGAAATTGCTCTTTTAGTTTTGCTTTATATTTTCATCAAACATTGTACATCGGATCTATTTAAAAATGTTTCACTATCCCATTTTCCTTAATGACCTCTTTGAAGCATGATGCTGTAACTGTCTGGTGTGCAGGTTCCCTCTCCCTTTTAAGGATGTCACTCAGTGGTGGTAAACACAGGCGCAGCAACAAGCGCTTTTTACTCACAGTCTAACGTATAAGAACTCACCTTCTTCCTCACCAGCAGGCTGTGGGTCCACCACTAGGCCAGTCTCATCTGCATTTAGAATGGAGAATATTTGCAAGGAGACTACAATTACGAGAGTAAGCAAAAGAACACTTAATGTGAGATTTGCACGTTGCCCGGATAAAAATGGTGGAGGCAGAAGTGAGAGGTTAGGAGAATGAGAGAGAGAGAGAAATACGGTGTGTGTGTGTGTGTGTGTGTGTGTGTGTGTGTGTGTTGAAAGCGGAAAGAGGTGTCTTACAGTGAGAGAGGAGGAAAACAGAAGTATAGTGGTCATTTATTCCCATGGTTTCACTTCATGCAACAAGGGAGATCATTATGCTATGGAGGACAGACTGAGGTCAGTTAAAATGAATGAGGAGAAGATGAGGACCAGTGGTCCCTGATGCTCTTCTCCATCCTTCCATTGCCTGCATTTGAGTCATGAGAGCTGCGTGAAGGTGGGAGAGACACAAGAGGTGAAGAATGCAGTAGCCAAGTCTGAGACAAACCAGTTAACAGTGGGAGAATCAAGCTCAGTGTTTGTTTGGACTGCGTTTGTTTGATTTGCTGTATAGGGGGGAGACAGGGATGGAGGTCTTGAGTCGCTTTGGGTAAAACCACGGCTGTAGGTGTGGTTAACCTCAGTGTAGGTCATTCATTCTGCTCAAAGTAAAGCTCTGTTAATGCATGAGTCAGGGCATCTCTAATGGGTGGCTCCAAAAACACGGATTTAGTTTAAACTTCTTTTCTTTAATAATAAATTCTCCATTGCAAAATCAGGATTTTACATTTAATGCACGTTTGTTATGCCAGCCATTCATCTTCTCAAGCATGCTCGGTGGATAAAAATACATACAGTGCGACTAAGGCAGACATGTTATTACTCTGCTCACTTAACGGATGGAAATGCCATTTCAAAAAGTGTATTTATGATTGGGATTTACGATAAACCACTAATGACCAATCTATACTTTGCGGCCATTTACATGACTGTAACACCTCTTTTAGCATCTGCCAGGAAAACCCCATGCTATCTGTGGTCATACGGCATTAGTTTAACTGCTGTTTGTCAGTCGTCAGCTGCATATGAATTTCTCAAGCACCAAAAATGGGTTTAGGGTAAAGCGTTTGGTGTTTAACATTACCAATATTCAGATAATAAAAGTGCAGAAATGGCTGCTTAGGTAGTGATGGGCTTCTGCTGAATCAAAATATTGATGCAATCACTGCTATTTTCAGTGCTGGCACACCACAAATCTATAGTTTATTCTGCTTTTCACCACCCTGTTTATCCGACCAGTTCAGATGGAACCACAACCACCCCTTCACCTCCTTCCCCTCTCTCACCATCCCTCCTCCTCTCTCAAATTTTGCATTCCCACTTGATCTATGTGTAATGAGTTGGCTCAGACAGACACTATACCCAAGACTGTTTACAGAGAGGCGCAGACGTAAATGTCACACTGACAGGAATAACCCATGTGACAAACACAAGTGGACGCTTATGAACTTTCTCTCTCTCTCTCACACACACACACACTTATGCATGCCAACAAACACACATAGACAATCAAATAAGGAATCAACCCAAATTACACTTTTTCTGTGTGAGCCTTTAAATCACAACAGTTAAACAAATCATCTCTTACAAGATGAGAATAAGATATACAGTGTCTGGAGTGGAGCCGGAGGGGAACTTGGTGGTTCTATATCTGGAAGAGGGTAGATGTTGATGAGAGACAGAGTGAAACTAGGGTGGAAGATAAAGTGTGAACATTTCCTTGTATCTTATGACACTGTTGCTGAAAAGGAACCAAGACCAAGCGAGAACAAGTTAGAGAAGGAGAATGATGAGTCAGTTTTCCTTCATTCTGGCTGCTCCCTGGCCGTTTGGCTGCCTGGTTAAGGACAGCAGGCGGTTATAGGAACTGTAGCTGCTGGTGGTGGGCATTAAAGCTCACCACAGCCTCTCTCCTTAGACGTGTTACTCAGTAACAGACTGCTGTTGTATCAGCCTTCAGGCTGCTCTCAAATTGACAAAATATTAGAAAGGCAAGCCTTAACAGGCGACCCACCCTGCACATCTCCAACACAGATGTAGGCAAACAGACAGACACAAATGAATACAAACTTGCATGTACATGCATGCTTAGATAGGTACACACATGGATAAACACGAACGCATGCATGCACACATAAAGGAGCCAATGTGCCTCTGAGAATTATTTTTTTCTTGAATTAAAGTCTCACCTGCTTTACCTGGCTCTCTTGTAGTAGCTCTCTCTTGTTTTGAACCTGAAAAGCAACATGTTCAAATTAGTTGAAAATGCACGACCACAAACCTTAATGATAAAAAAAATGTATAAATCTTCAGCATACACTTAGCATCATTTTGGCCTTATTCGCCACCAGACGTGAACAAGGGGTGAATTGCAACTCTTTACTAAATTTCATTTTCAAACGTTATTCTTTGATTTAAAGTGGCTCCAATCACTTGCATGTTGATTGAGATGTATTTTATGACATTTCTACACTTCATATACACAACAATGATTAAGTAGCTGGCAGTTACAGTACAACTGCTGCCGCTACTTCTGGATCTTTCTCACTGCTGGGACGGCAGCAACTTCCGAGGCAACCCGACGGAGACACACAGGGAGGACATGTGGCATTGGTTATTTGATTGTTTGGCAGACGCTTTCCTCCGAGAACACATTCCTTACAGTTTAACTTTGTTGCCCAACTCTGCAGTAGGGATTTTCTACAAGGCTTATTTACACACACAGCCCAAAGCCTTGAGCAACGCTCAGGCCTCGGGTGGTACTCAAACCCCGTGGCCATCAGTCCAGTCCCTGCCTACTTTCCCAAAGGACTGAATATTACACCCCCTACAAACAGAGAATGTCATGCTTTGCTGTGTTGAATTCGATTTCTCATCATTGCTTCACAAAGTTACAGAAACCGCATTCCTGTACAAATTCTATTTTCTTTTTTGTATGTCATACATCGGGCTTATTACAAAACGACATGCCTGTTCTGGTTTACTGAACTGCAAATACAGTATGCATAACTGTACATGTCATCCTTAGCTGCCCTTTTATAAGACAGGTTGATGGGGTTTTACCCACCTTGGCATCGAGGTTTTTTATTGGCCACTGCTGAGCCGCTGATGGGTCGACCGTTTGGGGTGACACACCAACAGTATCCAGTGTAGCTGTGGCACTGAACCTGTAATCAGAGCAGCATGTAAACACAAAGCCAGCACAAGCTAAAAAAAAACACCTAATATGGCTTCTGTAAGAAGGAACTGTGAAGGAACAGTGTTAAAAACCCATTCATTAAATTCATGCAGCAGAAAAGAGCAATTCTTGCAAAAAAGTGGAAGCGTAAGATTTACTCCTTTCTACTCGGGCCTCCCTAGCCCTCATATTCAAAACAAGTATTATTTATGTTGCGTTTTTTGTTACCTCGCTATATGTGCCATCAGGGTTGCATACAGGCACAAAGACCTGTGGGAAGAGCTTCTTAGCCTGCTGCTCTGTGTACTTCTTCTCTGCTACACATCTGGATGTATCTGAGGAGCACCACAAATCACGAGAATCACTACACATCACAGAGTCCCGGGATTCAACCCACAGCTCAACTATTTTCTTTTGCTGCACAACAACGAAACCAACATGCTTAAAAGAAAAGTCAGCAGCAAAAGATGTTGAATCTCACAGATGATGAAGAATGAAAGACAAATGCAGAGAAAGTGGAGAGACAGAGGGGAAACTATTCAAAACATTTCGGAAGTGACAGATACTTGTGTGGCTGGGAATAGAACCAACACCCCCGGTCTTATTAAGAGCAAGCCTGCACAGCGCCTGGTGGTAAAGCCATTACTGAGCGAGGCAGCTCGTGCTGCTCCTGTAGAACATTCCAGTCACCAAAGAAAAGGGCTGATGCACAGGGAAAACCTGACCCTTCCTTAATGTCTCAGAGTCTGTCGAACTCTCCTCTAAAACCTCGATCGTCTCCTCAGTTCAGCCCAAGCTGTCTTAACTATTTGTCGATATATAAATGTGGGTCAGCAACTTTTCACCTATGTGCACCACAAGTCTTTTCACATCTCTCTGTCGGAGCCATGGCCCATCCTGTCATTCCACAGCTGCTTCATCTCACCTGGCCAACAGCAGCAGCTGTGCAAACTCTCAGGAAATGTTGGGCAGCGATGGGTTTGATGGTAATTTGGAGCGACATGTTAGCTGCCGTGCAGTGCCCGACTGCCTGGCAGGTTCAAATCACATTAAAGTAATGACTCATGCTAAGTTTAAAAACGTTAACCAGATTGGTCAGGAGGCTGCATGTCGCTGGCATGGCTTACAGTAGATTGTCCATTAGACACATGCAGGGAAATGTGCAATGGTTTCTCTCAGTCTAGTGTGTGTGTGTGTGTGTGTGTGTGTGTGTGTGTGTGTGTGTGGGGGTGTATCTCTGGTGAGGAGAGGGGGCAAGACGCTGGATGTTCTGGATGGAGGAAAGCAGCAAGTGAGGAGCTCTAAAATTAGCTCCAGTGGAAAAACCCAAAACCATCGTCCTTCTCCAGGGGGCTCCGACCAAAAAGCTTACTGGAAAAAATGACAGGACACTTGAATCATCTGAGCACAGAGATAGAAAACAAATGTGGTGCCAGTCTCACCATCTTGAAACACAATCCCATCTCTGTGCTTTTAGGCCAGAGCGGCCCTCTGGTTTATTTCGGCTGCTGACTCGGCTGCTGCTGCTGCTGTGTCTTTCTAACCGGCTGTCCAGAAGCAGAGGGGGGTCCGAACTCTAATAGACCCGATGTTATTGACGTATACAATACGACTTTCATGGACTCTTGTCCCTTTCAGCTTCCTAGCTGGAATCCTCTATTCTGTGTCACGGCGCTGTCTGCCACATCCAGATGTCCGCTTAGAGACGTTGCCATAGAGAATCAGAACGGGCATAAGATCGTGGAATGCTTTTCCATCATACGAGACTTCTTTTTAAGCAAATCCTTTCGCTCACACTCCCTGCATTGGTGATCTAATATTGTAATGTGTAAGAATGGGGCATTGTCCCCGGTCTGTAGAGCCATGAACTAGCAGTATAGAGTTATTAGGTTGGGGCGGGGTGAGAGGGTTCGGGACTGCAGCATTGGGGTGTATGGGTGCTTTACTTCCAATGACGACTAACAATGAGGGAGTCTGTGAGCCGCCTGACCTCATTGGCTCTCCTTCCCCTTTTGCTTTTCATCTCAGTCACATACATACAGCTTTACATCTAGTATGATGAAAATGAGACCATTAATTCATGTCAAGAATTTCATTCAAAAGCCCTCACCTCGGCATAATAATTTGATTTCAGAGAGCTGAAGCCATTTCTTATCACTGAGGAAGTTGTTGGTCCAATGATGCTGTATTTCTGTTGTAACAAAGCATGAGGAAATAAACAAAACTAATTCCCACTTTAAAACTAATTAATTTAGTATTTTGACAAATGAACGTACATTTCCTTTAAAAAGGTGTGAAATTTGGAAACCAGTCACTCTGAAACTGAACCACCCCCACCCACTCACAATGTGTCAACCCCACTCGCCCTCCCAGCACTCAAAGAATCAATTATGCTGAAATGAATTTAACCCACAAGGTTCTACTGTGACCCCCCCCTCTGCGCATTCGAGAGCACCAGGCGGCGCTGAAGCGTGACTCATGACCTGACCTTTGCATGGCCCTCGAATGACCTCCAGCTGGGGGTCGCGGCACTTGGCTCGGAGGAACTCGCAGCGAGACGTGAAGGTCCTGCCGTCGGAGGCGCACAGGGGCTTGCGAGGAGCTCCGCTGCATTCCATGTTGCACTCCTTATCCTGATCCACCCGCAGGAACTACAAAAGTGAGAAAGCAGGAGATAAGCAGAGAAAACATTTGCAAAATTAGAGATTTATTTGGGGAATCAATAACTCTGCACCATAACATTTTATTTTAACAGGTGTAATTCTGGAGGGATTGGTGAAGAAAAAGGTTTGGAGTGTGTGTTGGAGCGAATGTATTTATAAAAACAAGCTACTACACCAACAAGTCAGTGGCAGAACAGGTATCCATTATCAAAGCCATACAAATTGTTAATTCTGTTTCAAAATGTTAATCAGGAGGCTCGTAAGCAAAATGCTTTCATGAATAGACTGGAAAGCACTGATAAACCGTAGAACACACACGGATGACTCAGTGTCACTACAAGCCTGTCAGGGTGCAGCCATGCTTTGTCTTTGTCTACAGGGCTGGAGAAGACTTGACTGACGCTTCCTCTGTGCCAACACCTGCAAGGGTATTCACCTAGAATCGCTCCTGAGGATGTTTTACTCAGCCATGAAAAGAGAAACAAGGACAGAGACTCCTGGCTGAACGCATCGGATCACCTGTGTCAATGCCACCATTGTATCGGTCACCGTGTGTATGAAACCCCCTCGCCGGGCCACACAATGGGAAGGTGGCGGTGGTGAGGGGGGTGGAATCAAGCTGTGACTGCTACAATGAATGAAAAGACAAGTGAATGATAGAGTGGCTGAATAAACTAGATGTCAGGGAGCTTTGTGTTGCTACAGTGTGAGTGTTGGGTTTTCATAAAGTTCGCGTGATTCATCCAGTTCGGTGGAATAATGGCCTGGGTTGAGTGGAAAAAAAACAAACTCCACATCCATGCCTATGCAGGTGCAGTTTTCAGTCAGTCATATCCAAAGATAAATACCTTTCTGAAATCTTTTTGTCTTCTCTTATAATGAAAGTATTTGCACATATGAAACGCAGTCATTTTTCTTTCAGTTTTAGTCTTTACTCGTTATTGTTCAGTTTTCAGTGGATGCACGAATTTCCAAAATCTGTCTGAATGCCCTCTCTGTCAACTATTGACGGCAGACATACAGACGGACAAACTTTCCCTCTTTCTAACACACTAACACACACACACACACACACACACACACACACACACACACTTATCAATCAGTGGCACAAAGCAGAGAATCTAAGCCCTCAGTTAAAGGTAAGCCATAAACATCTGTTACCAGTTATTAAAAGAAAGGGCATGGCAATATAAAGAGCAAGGAGAAAAAAAAACACATCCACAAAGAGGGCGGGACCGATCACCAATAAAAAGAGAATTTGTTGTGTCTGACATCTTACAAATGATGTGAGAGATGAGGTTTGGTGGCAGCTCCCTGCATTCAGACGAGAAGGGCTGCGGGGCTTCATGCACCTGGAAGAGGGTTGGCAGGGAAGGCAGCATCGCCCTGGGCCGGGGGGGAGATACAGCCCAGTCTGTCAACCCTACTCATAAATCTTCCCGGGGGGGAGATCAGGGAGGAGAGGCCCGTTCAAACACATCGGACGAAGAGCCGCGAGGGAGGGAAGATGAGTCTTTTGGATTGAATTAAAAATGATGTGTTGTCATGAGAAGAACTAAAAACGTATCGCGACACTGCAGAGCTGTTTGCTTACAAGAACAGCCGGTGTCCAAGTTTCAACGCTCATCCTTCATCTTTCGAGACAGAAATGTGGAGAGCAATCCCTCTTCCTCCATGGGGGAATTACAGAATATGCATAGTGAGTGCTGTTTTCCACTGGTTAGAGGGAACTAATGAAGTATTGTATTTATTTTGGGCAAAGCAAGACTTACAGTGTAGTCTACAACAGTGAACTAAATATTTGTATTGGGTCCCTTTGGGTGTTTAGAATTCCCCAAAAGGTCCCAAGATAAGTCTGAGGGGTCACAAGCCAAAAGGGTTGGGACAGCTATGCCGTTTTGACACAATTGGGAGGAGTTCTCCATTTTAAGTTTGCTCTTTTCATTTCTTTTAATTCCTGAAGAAACTGCCACTTCATATCACTGACTTCTAGAGGGCACCTGTTACTTGATGGGATCTTGAGAAGAATCACTGTTGTACTTTGTTATGAATTGTTAATATATAATGTTTACAGAACAATACTTGAGAGGGATACTCTAGTTCTCTCTCTACAGCATTGCCCATTTATGAAGTGGGGGTCTAACATCTCCCTGCCCCTCCTTGTTACTGTCCCTGAGTTTCTTGATTGTTTGCGTCATTGCATCTAACTGACCATCTCCTGTCGGTACTCTCCCTCCTTCTCCCTTTGTCCTCCCACATGGACATCCCTCTGCAGCGATGACCTCCTCTCACCCTCTACTCTGTCGCTCACAGCTCACCCCTTCGCATAAAGTCCAGCAGATGTGACAGATTGTTCTCAGGATGCTTTTTGCAACCTTCCAAAGCCCGTAACTGCTCCGATAGTGCCTGAGTGCGTCCAGCCATGCTTGGTGGTGGACCACCAGCCTCGCCACAGCTCATGCTGGCCAGCCCAGTGCTCACACTACACCAGCATTATAAGCATCGGCCCCTGCAAGCCAGCAGACTGACAACCCAAACCGAGTCATTCAGCAGCCCAGCATCCTGCTAGATGTCCACCATACAGCAGAGCGCCAAGTGCCTGCATAGTTTTCGATAGAGCTCCAAGAGCACAGTGTGGAAAAACACAGTTAGCCATGAAATCAGCCACCCATGAAATCAGCCACCCAGATTCACTATCAGACAACCAAGTGTTTATTTCAAAGTCACAGTTGGCCACACTGAAGGAGGAGAACAAATAAGATGTGAAAGCCATTGAGAGGAGGAAGCGCTAGACTGATGGTGTGTTGAGGACCTCCTCCTCCTCCTGTGTCCTCCTAATGGTAGTTAGCTGTCTGCTGCAGATCTCTGTGTGTTTGGCCTGTGGTGATGGATGGGCAAGGCCGAGGCAGAGCCCTGACATTCCCCTGATGTCTCATTCCAGGCTCTTCAAGCCGGCACCGCCATCCTGCTCAGCAATGCGGTGGAGTGTGATGGATGGCCTCCACCTCAGCTACATGCAGCAGAAGCTTCCACCCCAATTTATCACAAAAGAACAGAACACATATTGTGACTTAAATTCATTTATTGCTCAAGTCCTTTTCTTGTGTACTTCCAAGCAGCTGGCTCACACTATCTGTTTTTCGTTTTCTTTATTTTGCTCTTTCCTTTCAGGATTTTTCTTTTTCTTTGCATGATCTCTCTTTGGTAGATGATTTCTGCATCTGCTCAAATAATACAAGAGGTTGGCAAAAGAACAAGAGACAGGCAAGAGAGGGCGAGACTGGCGCAGTGTAAGAGAAACTTATTTCTTTTTTTCTTCAAGACCAACCAGCATACAAATCAAATCCAATTACCTCCCCCTGGCTCTGCAGCATTGTGGGATTGAATGGAGTAGGCAGGAGGCAAGCCTCCAGCAGAGAGCACATTGTAGGCTGATAAGGGCCTTCTGGGCTGGGAGGCCCCCATTTCCAGCGCCCCAAGAGGCCCCTCACACCACGGCCCCGCGGGGTCAATGGGGGCCCCAGCTGAGAGCCGTGGCAAACGTGTTAAATGGCTGGAGTTTCCTGCGTGGATGCTAAGATGCAAAGGGGATCATTAGTTTCCAGCATGGTGGAAAGGGAAGAAAGTGACAGCCTTTAACCAGGCTACTAACTCAATCAAAGGAAAAGGCATTTAATTGCTGTGAAAGATGTTAGAAAGAAAGAGAGGTGGTGTTAAAGGCCACTGATAGTCATGAGACAAAGGAAATCTCTCCGAGCAGGTGCACAATTTGATGAAGGCATAGGGGGCAAAGGAGCCCATATGTTATACTAAAATTGCTTTCTCCAGGTTTGTAAAAGAGGCAGTCGACTTTCTTTGCTCCCTCATCTTTTCACACATGATTTCATACTTCCATAAACCATGGAAAATGTCTGCCTCATGAATAACCTGGGCAAATATCCCATATTCAACTGCCTGTTCGACCTCAAATATGCACAAAATATCACATGGAGACATTTTATTGAAACCAACAATAACCTCTCCTGTGTCATTAATACAATAAGCCATGAGTCACCCACAAAGTCCTGTAAAAGGACAAGTGATCCATGTACTATTCCAATAAAGAAGGTCTTATGAGACACAGTGGCGAGGTTTGACACAGACACAGTTTCCACTGAAACATGTAATGAAATAGAGACTTTGTCATTCTCACCGTCACATTCAGAGCACAGTGGATGCTGTGTCATCTCCAAACACACAGTTGCATCGATGTAACTTTTACATCAACTGCTGGGTAAATTTACTACCCATGACATCTCAAAAAAAGAAACTTTTAAGAAACTCATACTCTGTGTGTTTAAATGTGTGCATCATGGTGAAAATAAGGGGGAGCATCTGCTCAGTACAACACTTCCTCCCACATTCCACGACTCCTTAGTGCCGTCAGGGAGAAAGGATCTCCGCACCTTCACCTGCCGGTTAACGACTCATGGCCATTTGTTTCCAATTGGATATTAAGGCATCCTCACCCGGACCATAAATAACGGTGGTGGGGGAGCAGCTGCCATCAATCTCTAAATCAAGGGGTTAAACCTCTGACACTGTGCACATTCCGCTCTCTATTATTCCTCCTTCAGCGCTGTACCTGCGCTTGATCGTGGACATGAAATCCCCCTCATTTGTCTTCAAAGATGCACCTTCTCCTGCAGTTTAAGGTCAATGGACAGGATGCACTGCTGCTGCTGCTCTGCTGCTGTAAACAAAGCCATGTGCTTTGGTGCAGCAGAGCTTGCAGAGTAGCCTCTGCTGAGCCGCTGGCACAACAGGAGTGAACAGGACAGAGAGGCAGACGAGACGCTAGCAGACACGTAAAGGCAATAAAAGCAAACCACGGTGGTGCTGCTAACAGACCAGTGAACTCCTCACGGGCAAGCCAGCAGCTCTGCCATCTAAGACCCACTGTGAGGAGAGACACCCTGAAACACAGGGACATGGAGTTTACACAACTCATGGAGAACATAGAATCTATTGTTTTAAAAAATCAATCTTAAATTCAGCCTGAATTTCTGCCAGATATGAAACATATTCAAAGAGTAAAAGCCTCTTCATTTGGAGAGAGGGTGTCTAAAATAGGTTGTGACAGTGGGTTAGGCCATAATGCTGTTAAAATTGATTTCAAATGCATCACTATGTTATTAATTGTTTTCAATATAAGTGTTTTGATTATTAAAGGAGAATATAACAAAAAAGACATAAAGGATACTGACTTAAAAAGATCTGTTTCAGAACTACATGACGAAAATAATGGATTTGCTAGACTGTGTCCATTTTACTCAAATTGAAGCACCTTATCCTTCACTTTAAACCTTTCTTTTTTTAAGGTGGATATGAATGAGACGTATTCTGGGAGTTTTAAATGGCTCTTCCTACCGTGAGAGCAGAGAACTTTTGAGCGCGTCCAGCGCACAGCAGACAGAGGAAGACCAGCAGCAGACAGACGCGCATCCTGACGCAGTGTGCAACAAACTCTCCAAATTACGCACGGTCCAAAATTCACTCTGCGTTGCCGGAATTTCACCAAAACACTTCTTTGGAAGAAGTCGAAGACGTTTCAAAATCCAAAGTAGTCCTGGCGAAAAAAAAAATGTCAGTGTTGGGGAGACGGGGTCGTTAGTGTATTTCACTTCGTCTCCTTGGTTTCGTCTGCCAAACCGTTGGTGTAGACACTCTCCTTATTTCTGGCAGTGCGATGAACCCCCCCGTGTCCCTGACCTTTTCCCCTCCCTCGGTGTCTCCTCTCCCTTTTCCCTCTCTCCAATACGACTTCTTTCTCTACACTCCCTCCCTCCACACTTGATTTTGTCGACTAGATCCCTTATCGGATGCAGGCAGTTCCCTAGCCGGTAGGTCGGTAGTTTTAGAGGGAGTCCGTCTGCTGCTGGTAGCTGAGGCAAACAGGTATTCTTTTCAAAAGGTTTTCACCCTTTTTCTTTTCCTTCTCCTTTAAAGCCACAACAAGAAATCCGGTATTCTCGGAGGACCTTGAGATGATATTCCGTTGGCAAAGAAAGGAGGGGATTAGACAGGCTACTGTCTGCTGGGAGGGTCAGCAAGAACAAGAAGCACACAGTCTGCTCATAAACTCTCATCCTGCAGGACTCCCCCTACACACGCGCTCACACACGCGCACACGAGCTTCAAGATACAATTTGGACAACAAAATCCTCTCTTAGTTTATAATAACATTCTCAAAATAAAGTTACACAAAGAGTAGTCTTAGAGATCTATTTAGCAATATACCCATTTGATTGGTTTAAATCACATATTGTACTGAAAGCATGCCAAACTTATCCGAGTTCATATTAAATGGGTGGGTTATAATCAGCATTAAGGCCTGATTTGGAAGGACATGGCCCGTTTATTCTTGATGCTCTTCTCGACTTAACTTTTGTCAAGTTCGTGGCCATCTGAGTCTTCTTGATTCTGGAGAGAGCGGCATCTTGTGACTATAGCGCTACCTAGCGGTGTTCACCAGTAGGTACAAGCTCTCACCATATTGACCCAATATCATCCGTCACATCACCCATTTTTACTTTTACATTATATTCTGCAAGCGGTACTTTATCACGTTGAATACTGCATTGTATTGCGATACTTTCTGGAAACAAGCCGGAACGGAGCCCAATGGATGTTATTAGTTGCAACTGCTATGACAAGTCAAATGTCTTGTTTCGTCAAGCAACCACATCAAGCAATATAAAAATATATAACGTTAGGCCTTGCTTATCTTGCAATGTAGTTATTTTGTGGCAGTTTGGAGGAAATGTAACTTGAATTCCTTATTTGCACAGCAGAAATGAACACGAAATGTTCATGAAAAGAAATGCAATGTTCTCGATAGTGTCCCCCATCATTGTTACCGGTTGAATGATTTTTTTAAAGCGTTCGGGTCCCAAACTAGCAAAAACACTCACCCACAGTGCTTCATTATGTCGTTTTTCATGCGCGTCACAGCTCCTTCTTTCCGCTTCCGGTCTTCTCTCCGTCTCGAGCTGCATGGTGTAGCTGCGTTAGCTAACTGAGCCCATATCGTCGTGTTTCACTCCAGTGTATGAGCTTGGGATAACAACTAGCGTCATGTCATACCAAGAAGAGGAAGAAGTGAGTTCACATTTGTTTCCCTTCAAGGCATTTTAATGCTTTTGTGTTAATAACAATGGCACGCTAGGTAGCGTTAGCTGGCTAGCCAGCTAGCATAACTCCACCGGCATAACAGTAACGTAAGCTTTCGATGAGCCAGCATGATAGTCGTGGTTGTTGTAGCCCTGTTTCTACAGAGGGTGCAACCATAAAATCTCCTTCTCTCTAACGTTATGTAGTTTGTGTGAGGTAGAATATAACGAGTTAGGTAAAGTAAGCTAGCGTAAATGATGACTGTCTAGTTGACATATAGTAACTGTTCTTTAATCACACTTTTTCTCAGTCCTCTGTTCCGGCACAGTACGACCCGTACGCCTACCCAAACGACTGCGACCTGCACACCGGTTAGTATACACACGCCTACTTACCTAAATCTACGAGATCCCCTTTCAGTGTCCACTCCTCACTCTCCCATCTCCCTGCAGGTGACCCCAAAGCAGACCTGGCCTATGAGAGGCAGTATGAGCAGCAGACCTACCAAGTCATCCCAGAGGTGATCAAGAACTTCCTGCAGTATTTCCACAAAACCACCTCTGACTTAATCGACCAGAAGGTTTATGAGCTGCAGTCCAACGGAGTTTCCAGTGAGAGCATTGAGCAGAAGATCTATGAGATCCAGGACGTCTATGAGAACAGGTGAAGTTGACTCTCTGAGAATAAACCTCTTCTTGTTGTGGTGATGTTGTTGCCTCCTCTTCACAGAGACATTAAAGCTGTGTGTGTGTGATGAGCATCTCACCTTTGGTATTGTGTTCCTGTTCAGCTGGAATAAGTTGACCGACCGTTTCTTCAAGAACTCTCCCTGGCCAGAGGCTGAGGCCATTGCCGCACTCGTTGGAAATGGTGAGTTAGGGTTATAGAGTCTTCTGTCCCGTTTTTTGCCTTTGCACAGACACCATAATTACATTTTTCTTTGATTTTTGATTTGGTTCTTAAAATGGGATAAAATAAATGCACATGCAACAATTGTTTTCCACTGATGTCAGCTAAATATGTGTACATGCCGTTGTACAAGCGGCTCAAAGGGCAAGATTCTTAGGTGGTTTTGTTGGTGTGTTTACAGTTGTATAAATTGACTGTCCTCTGTTTTCCAATCACTGAGAAATGAGTTCATCAGCAGTGGGAATGTTTCACGTCATTGTTTTTCTGTTATCTCCCATAGATGCTGTGTTCCTCATCCTCTATAAGGAACTTTACTACAGACACATTTACGCTAAAGTCAGCGTGAGTAACTGCTTAATATAAACACGTATCAATCTCCATTACTGAGCAAAATGTGTGAAAACGTCTCGAGTATTTTGTTGTAAATATTGTTTGTTTTTTCTATCATCAGGGTGGACCGACTTTGGACCAGAGGTTTGAGTCGTACTACAATTACTGCAACCTCTTCAATTACATTCTCAGTAAGTTACCAGAATAGTCATTAACATTTCCACTCACCTGTAGTAATCTGTGTAAAATATCTCCTAATGAAGAACGAGTCATGTGACAATGTTTGTGATTTAGATGCCGATGGCCCCGCCCCCTTGGAGCTGCCAAACCAGTGGCTCTGGGACATCATTGATGAGTTCATCTACCAGGTACAGTGCATTATGTTCTTTTTAAATGTATCCTCAGTTATTCCCTAACAAAAGGACAAGCACGAGTAAGTATCTGATGAAGTAAAAACCAGAAAGTAGTTGCCAATAATTACTGGGGCTGTATTAATGTACAAGGAGTACCATATGTGTGGCATATTAAACATAGCTTTCCCATACTTGTCCATGCTTATTATTTAGTGCTTATTGATATGGCCCATGTGGTTAATGTGTCCTGTGTCACGCCAATCTAATAGCACACATAAAGTATGTTTAAATTCTGTTTACACTGATACAAATGTCACTCTTTCCTCTCCAGTTCCAGTCCTTCAGTCAGTACCGCTGTAAGACGGCCAAAAAGTCAGAGGAGGAGATCGAATTCCTGAGGAACAACCCAAAGATCTGGAACGTCCACAGTGTCCTCAACGTTCTCCACTCCCTGGTGGACAAGAGCAACATTAACCGCCAGCTTGAGATCTACACCAGCGGAGGTATAGAAGACTGTTGTAGATAGTTGTATACGGAAGGAAGCGGGGGTGAAGTATAGCAAACCTCAATGTTTTTACAATGTTGAATTTTTTAAAATGAAGCCCTGGACCGTGTTAAAGTTACTAAAATAAGGCGCAGTTTAGGTTCTCTGTAGCTTTATAGTCCCGTAACACCTTAGTTCTAGTAGTTTGTTGCTTTCCTGTTTAGAGAATAACAAGTCTAATAAAGAGACTGTGTCTTCAGTGTGTTCAGCTAACATGTTATTCGTTGGTGTGCTGCAGGAGACCCAGAGAGTGTGGCTGGAGAATATGGGCGTCACTCCCTGTACAAGATGTTGGGTTACTTCAGCTTGGTGGGGCTCCTGAGGCTTCACTCTCTGCTTGGTGATTATTACCAGGCCATCAAAGTCCTGGAGAACATTGAGCTCAACAAGAAGGTAAACCACCTAATGTAGAGAGCGACACGCTTCACTACTACTAGCCATACAATCCAATATGCCAAGATCTGTATTTATATTGTCTTTTCCTTGTTGACGTATATTTACTTGGTTTCAGGCTGCGTCTTCTTGTTCTTTCTTCTCTCTGGTCCACATCCATGAATCTATTTTGTTTCTTGTCTTTCAGAGTATGTACTCTCGTGTCCCCGAGTGTCAGATCACTACATACTACTATGTGGGTTTTGCCTACCTGATGATGAGGCGCTACCAGGATTCTATTAGAGTATTTGCCAACATCCTGCTCTACATCCAGAGGACGAGAAACATGTTCCAGAGGTCGACGTATAAATATGAGATGGTCAGTGAGAGCAGTGCTTCCTAATTGCATGAGTAATGCACATCTGGTATTTTCATTCATGCCTTCTTTCCAACAGTGTTATAGTTTAAACAGGTGTCATAATACTTGTGTATGTTTTTTAGGTTAACAAACAAAATGAGCAGATGCACGGTCTGCTGGCCATCGCGCTCACCATGTACCCGATGCGCATCGATGAGAGCATCCACACCCAGCTGAGGGAGAAGTACGGAGACAAGATGCTGCGAATGCAGAAAGGGTGAGAGAGAAACTCATCACAGTGTTGGAACAACTGTATTTGAGGTTCAGTGTTTGTCTCATTGTCTTTTTTGATACTTAACTGTTATGTACCGTGAAACTCGTGTACCTCTTTGCTTGTGTGTCTGAGCACTGGGCCGGGAAGTGTAGTATTGGTATTTAAACTCTGGCGCCCGTCACCAACAACGTCTTTATTGACAGAATTGTTCCTTTTTCCACCTCAGAGACCAGCAGGTGTTTGAGGAGCTGTTCAGCTTCGTCTGTCCCAAGTTCCTGTCACCTGTGGTGCCCAACTACGACAACGTCCACCCCAACTACCACAAAGAGCCTTTCCAGCAGCAGCTGAAGGTCTTTGCAGAAGAGGTGCAGCAGCAGGCCCAGCTCTCCACCATCCGCAGGTAGAGCATACCAACTTTGACTGTGTGGTCACATGTGTGGCAGCAACAAGGACCAATAAGCACAAGATAAACAAAGGGGACGTTTGATGTACGCTATGGAGTCGTACCCAGATAAAGACATTTTGGATGCTGTTTTTCTGCTTTGATGTAGGAAATATATTAGTTAAATATATATATAAGTTATTTTTCTCCTGCCGTCTGGCTCCTCAGAAACACTTAATGTCTCTAGAACCTGCTGAGGTTGCACATGTCATCTAAGTCCCGACGTATCCTTGCAGCTTCCTGAAGCTGTACACCACCATGCCGGTAGCCAAGCTGGCAGGATTCCTGGACATGACTGAGCAGGAGTTCCGTATCCAGCTGCTCGTCTTCAAACACAAGATGAAGAACCTGGTGTGGACCAGCGGCGTTTCAGCTCTGGACGGAGAGTTCCAGTCTGCTTCTGAAGTCGACTTTTACATCGACAGGGTGTGTAAAGTCTGTTAAATGAATGTGGTGCCTTTGTTATGAACAGTTTAATGGTGAGATGGATCATAATGAAAAGCACTGTTGCTTTGGTTAAAATGATGTTGGAACTCGTTAGTGGTCCCAGCCGGTCCATAAGCCCCCTGAAATACGAGCTCATTTTTCTAATGAGCTTTTTCTTTGCGACACTTTTCCACAGGACATGATCCACATTGCCGACACTAAAGTTGCTCGTCGGTACGGAGACTTTTTCATCAGACAGATCCACAAGTTTGAGGAGGTGAGTAGTGATGGAATAACGGAGTTGCTATATATATATATATATATATATATATATATATATTGTCACCAATACTGATGTAAAACAATTCTACTCTTCTCGGGATTGGTTCCACAGCTAGCCTTCACTTGAACAGATTAGTTGTAAACAGGACTTCCAGTTTAATCTTGTGTAAACATCTCTCCTCCTTCCTACAGTTGAATAAGACAATGAAAAAGACGCCAACCACCACAAGCACCAGCAGCACCACTGCTACAGTTACTGCTGCACCTCGAGCAGTCTGACGACCCCAGTGACCGAGTTCTCTGCCTCCTCAGTCTTTTGACATCTATTATTGATAACAACTTTTCTATGTAACCTGGCAACAATAAACTGATGGAGTGGTATGCTAAAACTCTTGATTGTTGTCTCTTTATCTGTCAAGTGTTTGCCTTTAACCACCAGATGGCAGTATTTACACTGCCTGATCTGCATGTTGTTAAAGGAAATCCTACATTAAGACATGCAAGCGTGCAATACCTACATTCAGGTTTGTTTGTCATTGAATTGCCAGTGAAGCCGTAGTTCAAACTGTTCCTGTGAGGATAACGGGAGTCATCTTTGAAATGTGAGGACAGGTTTCCAGACTTTTCTTTGTGTATTTTAATAATATTCTGCTGCATCAGGTGCCTTGTTCTCCAATCATCCCACTGAAAGAGGTCAAAGGCCGTTGCATATTTCTTTTATTATCACGGATCACCCAACATTTCCCAACACAGATCTCAGGAATGGTGACAATAATGACAAAGAAATAAAAACGTACAAAATGGGAATATAAAAAATAAATAAATAAATCTTAAAAACACACCACACATCAGTAACGGCATCAGTTTTCATATAAAGGAAAACAGAACAACATGTCACCATAGCACAATATACACATCCACAAGGATTCCCTACCTATTTTGGTAAGTCAGCATTTTCCTTTAAAAATATTTTAATTCCATCAGCTTTTCTATAAAATAAAAAAATAAAGCAAAGAGCTAATTTTGAGCATGACTTTTTTTTAGTCCCTCGGGTGGCAGTGTAAAGTCTGGGCACAATGCCATCTTCATGTTTATAAAAATTGGATAATTCATATTTTTTAAATTCTAATCTTTAAGTCCTTGCCTTTAACTGCCTTTTATATTTAATTTCTCATAAACGATTGAAAGGTTTTTTTTTTTTGATGACTTCGTGTGGCTCCAGTCTCGTACAATGTTTTGATTCTTCTTCCACCATCATCGTCATTGGTGAAGCGTCTCCGTGTACATGACTGACTCAGTCCACGCTACAGATGAAGAGCTGGACCAGGCTCTGAATGTTCACTGCTGTCCAGCAGACTGGAGCGGTTTGTCTTCTTGCCATGGATCCAAATAAAGACTTATCAAACTACTTAAACAATTGCAGAATGGCCAAGGCCCCTCTTGATTTTGGTGTCAGGTGAAACTCCGCTCTGTGAGCATTATTTGAAGTGCTCTTGTCTGCATTAAATGTCCATCTGTAATTTCCCAACAATAAAATGTATCTAATATCTAAAAAAGAAAAGTCGTACTGTCCCATCCTCACTCCTCAAACACTGATGGCATTGTCTTGCAAAAAGAAATCAATATCAGAGCACGATAACAGTAATTGGGTCATTTTCTCAATGTCCCATCGATGGCCATCCACTGGTCTGAGTGTTTCAAGCTTCATTTCTTTTGAGTGTGTGTATTTGTGTGAGTGTATGCAGTCCAGGTGTGACTGCAAAAGGGTTCCTGATAATGAGGCACCTTTTGACGATCATAAGGTCAGGGTTCAACAAGCTTCTCCCACAGGGAGGCTTAGTCTCTCTTCTCCACTTAGCTCTTTAGATGAAAGTCGATGACCCCGGTTGGTTTTGTCTCGCTGAAGAAAAGTGTCCTGCTTATGATTTTCCATTTCCTAAGGGCATTTGAATGAACCTTTGATTGAAGCACCTAACGTGGGACCACCTTCAACATGAGACCAAACTCAAACCAACCCGATGGTGAGTAAGTCCTCTTGCAGGCTGTGTCACTGATGGACTGAGGTTGGCTGATGAAGTACCCTAGACTACACACACTCCTCCTCCAGTCCTCCCCAACCACGTCAGGGCAGCGGTGTGGAGGCACAAGGACACACACGAGTCATGGCTGCGCTCAGACCAGCGAGGCCTCGGCTAGTCATAACTCCGTGATCTCCAGTGGACTCCCCGACAGGGTGTCCCCGTCCTTGTGGCGGTGCATCGGGGTGGACTTGGCCGACTCGGTGCGGGCGTTGCGCTCGGAATAGAGCCCCCCGTCAGCGTTCAGGGCCTCCAGAGAACGCGCCAGGGCCCGCTGGTCGTCCTCTGGCAGGCTGTTGAGGTCAGAGGTCAGGAGGGTACCTGTGCTGCCGTGGACCACGTGCACACCTTCGGGACCCTTCAACTCCACAGGGAGCTTGTGCTTGAAGCGCATTGTGCCGCGACCTCCGCCCATGCCCAGTTGCTCGTCCTCATCATCGTCCAGGTCACTCTGGATCAGCTGTCGAGGGGAGGACAAGAGAGGAGAGCGAGAGTTTAAACCTACTGATTGCAAAAGCATCAGGTTGACAACAATAAGCAGCTTTGTAAGAGAAATGTTTGAGGAAGAGCTGGCAAAAGGTAGACCAGTGGACGGAAACGGAGAGAAATCAGTAGATCACTTGCATTAACAATTTGGAAAAGTAGTGAAACAATAGAACAGCGGAGAAGAATAAATTGAATTCCAGTCCTGGGTTACTCTATTGGACCCAAAGTCTGGTTCAAGGTAGCAAAGACAGCAGAAGTAGTGAGTAGGTGCCAAGTCAGAGCAGCAAGCGTCAGAATGGGAAATCACAGGAATGCAAGACCACTCTCCGGCGGTGTTAGACCACCAGTTTTTCCTAGCCCACCTCAGTGACTGACGACTGATCTCCCTGACTGGTGGACACTGTGACGAGTCGTGCTGCAAAGAGCGTTTTCAGCCTCAGGTAGTCGTCCAGGACCACATTGAGCAGGGAACCCTGACAGGATGGCAGTTAGGATCAAACACAGTCTGTAACACCATCCTCCTTACACACCCTCACTGTCACAGAAATCAGAAATGAGAATCCACAGCAGGACCATCTTTGAGTCCTTGGCGTCTCTCTCTTTGTTTTCTTCTCAGGACGTACTGGAGGAGGTCTTAGGGGCTGTCCCTCAATGATTTTTGGGAAGGATGGAAGGACCGGCGCAAAAGAGGCTTTTGGATTTGGACGTCTTCATGTGAGTGTGTCTGCCTGGATAATCTGACATACAGGTGTCTTACCTTGATAGGCCCTTCCCTCATAATCTGGCCCAGTTTAGCAATGTTGTCGTACTCCTGAATGGCTGCCCTCAAGTAACGATCATCCTCAGGCTTCGCTTGAGGCTCTCGACCAAATGTGCCCTGTGGGGATGACACACACACACACACACACACACACACACACACACACACACACGCTTACTTAAAAATATTGAGCTGTGAAATGCGGTTAACTGACGACAATGACTTGGTAAAAGACACAAACTTGTGTAATGTTGAGAATTATGACTTTACTCTCTACCTTCTCAGCATTAAAGAATGGAGCAAAATAAAATCTATTTAGCTCCTCAGGGATTTGTTGGAAAATATGAATGAGCTCAGATAGATACTGGTACTGACATGAGTGCGTGCAGGGCTGTTCCACAGGTCAGTTATCTCACTGAGGTTCTCAGGCAGGTCGTCCTCGTGGTCAGCCTGAGCAGCCAGCTCCAGGTTGCGACAGAATGGGTCCAGCCACACCGGATTAGCCCTGCAGAGGGCAAACAGCATTACACACATCATGTACGACATGCAACGGAAGTATGACAAGCTACAAAAAAAAATCACTCAACTTAAAGGGGTAGTGTGACATTTTGGGAAACATGCTTATTCGCTTTCTTGCCGAGAAGATCAGTACCACTCTCATGTCTGTATGCTGAATATGGCTTAGCATAAATAATGTGAACAGTTAACCTGGCTAAAGAAAAGCGTGTCCTTGATCTTTATAACTAACTCACTACTACTGAAAAAATACAGTGGGACATTTTTGATAAAAACTATAGTTTGCATAATAACAACACAAAGTGGTATTCGGTGTGAATTCCTTTTAAGCAATTCCAGAATCTTTTATCTCACCCCTCAAAAGAGTACTTGTTAGTGTTGGGCATGTCCAGGATATCCATTAGACCCGGGTTCCCTGGATGGTAGAGGACAGATCATTTAAAAAAAAACAACTAAACTAAACCGACATGTTGAACTCCACATTTACAGGCGTTAACAGCCATAAAAGCCACATCCTGAAGTTAACAGGTGGCGGGACCGTCCCCCTCAACGAAGCTGCTTCTCACCTGCTGATCCTGCAACAATGGCTTTCAGCTTCCTCTGGTGTCTGCAACACAGGAAGAGGCACGTGTCATGAGAAGGTAAACATGTTGATGTCGCTGCTCAGACTGACAGCATAGAAACAGGATCCATGACTGACTCTGTCTACTCAAACATTCAAAATAAATCCAAGTCAATGCAAAATTGCTGAAGGGTTCTTACACTCTGTGATAATGCCAGTTCATTGTGACAAACAGAATTCCTGCCAAGCACAGCAGCACAGCCAGGATGATGATGACTAGCTGTGAGAGGGGAAAAGAACGTTAAAGGCACCAAGAGACAAAACATCTGCAACGGCCTGTGGGTGTCTGGAGGCCTCGCAGACCTGTAGTGTGGTGATGTCGTTGGGCAGTTTGTCACTGACAGCAGGCTGAACGTCCACGACGGTGTGTTTCCTGAACAGGTTCCTCAGCTGCTCCTTGTTCTCATCTATCATCTGAATTACCCTGCAAAGCACAAAACACCAGGACCCAGGTAAACTCCTACAGTATGTGTAGAACAGTGCCACCATGCAGCATTGGAGTGAAAGATTCATTTAATTCAGGAAGGTATACCTGGCAACATCTAGGATGGTGTTGCTCTGATTGTTGACGACGTGAATGAGCATGTCTGTCTGATCATAACTGACCCTGCCATTCTTGTCCACATGGAACTGCACAAAAGACGAGTGAGACAAAGATTTAGAATGTTTACACACGCACCACAAATTTAAAAGTCACATAACAATAGACCATTTCCATTAAAGAAAATGCCTCACCTGTATATCATCCAAGTTGACAATGGCTCCAGTAATGTTGGACAGCAGGTTGACGAAATCTTCCTGGTTTTCGCGGACCAAATCAGGGATCTCATTGAAGACTATCTTGACCCTCTGGTCATCCCGGAGAATGTAGATGTTCACGTTGGTGGTTGTACTGTGTCCGGCGAAATCACACGCCAAAATCTCGAGCTGGAAGTAGCCCGGACTGTAGGCGGTGAAGAGGTCATATGTTCGGATGACACCATCTGTCAAACCTGTGGAGATAATGGGATAGAATGTCCTTCTGAAATAAGAAATTAACTATAAACATATGGGACCCGCACTGGTATAAGGAACCTTCCCTGTCCGGGAGATTTTGAACAGTATGCACGAGAAGATGAGAAGAACTGTCTGCAGGAAGCAAATACACGACTACAGGAAGTGTGAGACTCAGGTCATTTTGACTGCCCTAGTCCAACAAGATGCATTCAATTCTGATTCAAACGCAGTTCATGATATTGATCATAAAAAAATAAAATAAGTCTGGTGATATTCCATATTTTCTTATTGTCAATCACTCACAAAGCAACGATTACTTCATCCTACCAACAAGTATTCCCTGATATAAACTTATTCCTCCAGAAAGTATTGAGACAGTATTGTTGGTTTTCGGCCTTTCATGGGATTTGGTGCCTTGTGTGTATTTCATGTCCCCGAAATACAACTTGTGCCAGATCATTTTCAGTCCTTGTTGTTACATTAAACTCAATGCACGTAATTAGCGGGTAGATCTTGGCAATATCTTGAACTAAACAGGCAATGTCTAAGGTGTGTATCAATGTTTAAAGCCGCCTGAATATTGTTCATGAGGAAGCTCACCGATGATGAAGATGCTGCCAACGTCCTCACTGCCATTGCTCTGTGACTGGAAATAGCGGATTGTAACAATATGGTATTGAACCAAGCTGTTGTTGCCGATGTCATTATCTATGGCCACGACCTTGATCAGGTCCGAGCCCACTTTGGCATTTGCTGCAACTCCTGAAAGCAGAGAGGGAAGGTGTTGGTCCTTTTACATAGACCAGCATGCACATTCAGTGCGTGTACCAGACTGCAGACTACCTGCAGTGTACTCCGCCTTAATGAAGCGTGGTTTCTGGTCATTGATGTCTTCCAGGTCAATGCGGACTTCCAGCAGGCTGGGGTCACTGGCAGGGTCCAGGGCTTTGGCCCGGGCTGCCCTCTGACCCCTGGGAGGAGTCCAGCTCCTGTTGCTGGAAGCCTTGATGATGATTGAGTAGACGGGGATCTCCTCACGGTCCAGGTCCTTAAGCAACTTCAGCTCTCCATCTAGACTCAAGCCAAAGTTTCCATCACTGTTTCCTCCTGCAGGAAGAGATGGAAAGCACTTGTGTTCAGTCACCTAACGCCCTGAAGGAATCGGCTTGAAACAGAAAAGAAAGACGGATGGATCCATGCAAATGTCCTCATTATTCCTGGGCTTTTGAAGTAAGAGGACTTTCATCTGAACACACAATGGATACAAGAAAAACTCTGTATCCGCTACTGTAGCTTGACCTGTATCAAGGTTAACATAAAGAATTTCACTCATGGGGGAAATCTACAGTTTTAACATGGACATTAAAATCAAACTTATTGCTGCAGTGTCTGTAGGACACCTCATCACCTGCAATAAAGTAGTAGACGATGGCATTGGAGCCCTCGTCTGCGTCCATCGCTCTGGTTGTGTTCCCCACCACAGTACCTGGAGGGGAGTGCTCAGGCACTGCCAGCCTCTGGTAAGGCAAGCTGCCACGCTGAGGTGCACACACACAAACAGACCAAAGGGAAAAACCTTTGACAAACCGTCAAATAGCAGCTCCTTGTACAGATGCACATGTGCAGACATTAGGGCGTACTCAGAGAGCTTCATACTCACCGGCGGTTTAAGGAAGACGGGTTCATTGTCATCAATGTCCAACAGCGCCACCTGCAGAGGCTGTGTGGTCTCGTAAGGCACTGGCTGACCCATGTCGCGGGCCACAACGATAAGCTGAGAGAGTCGTTTGCACTCAGTTAGAAACATACACACCAAGAAACACACAAGTGCATTAACTGCGCACACACACAGTTGACTCACGCTGTGGAGGGCCTGTTTTTCCCGGTCCAGTTTCACAGTAGTTATGATGACTCCGGACATGGCGTCGATGTGGAAGTTTTCCCAGTCTCTGTTACCTGCTCCGGTCTGCAGGAAGCCATAGCGGACCTCTCCATTCACCCCCTCGTCAGAGTCCGTCGCATGCACCTCATACACCGGCAGGCCTGGGGGCTGCTCCTGCATGGAGGGCAAACACTGTCAGTATATGCTTGTGTGAACCTCTCAACTTGTATCTTAAAGGTCACCAACTTTGTCTGTCCATTTGGTTCTGAAATAAACAGCAGTGGAACTGGAACACAAGAGCTTTGTTGATTTTTTTTGATACATTTCTTTATTACAACATCTAATCTAATATGCCAGTACGCCCCCGGTGCTGACTTTATGGAGCTGAGTGAGTATCGGCCAGATGTGACGAATCCACATTAAATACATCGTCGTTTTCATTATGAAATGTACCGTTTCTGGTAAAAGTTTCATTTAATTAATCGCAGTGAGCCACCGACTCATTTCCTCAGCGCCACAGCACTCCTTGCTGTCAAAATGTTTTGCAATGAGTCACACATAGTGAGGCAGATGTGCAGATTGTGAATGTTAGTAAATGAGAGCAACAATATCTGATCAGTACTCCGTATCTACAGTTTAGGCATCCGGAGAGAACATTTGACCTAGATATCAGACTTCTTCAGAAGAAGACAACAGTACATGCAGTGGGACGCTTGAATACAGATACCTCTGAGATATGAATGATGGTTCCATTGGCAGGCCTGACAAACAACGGTCTGTTGTCATTGACGTCTATGACCGTAATGATCAGGTCTGCAGTGCTCCACAGGGGAGGACGCCCCTGGTCTGTAGCCACCACAGTCAGGTTGAAATGTTCAGAGGACTGAAGCAGGCGGCGAGAGCGCACCAGCCCTGTGTTTGGATCCAGGGAGAACGCATCTAACAAGACCAGGAATAGATATGAACAATTATACTTTCATTCAGAATATTTAGTGAGGTGACCTGAGGCTTTTATTAGTATATTCAGACCTGAATGGAGTCCCAGCAGGCTGTAGAGTACCGCTCCATTTTCTCCTTCATCCAGGTCATTAGCCCTCACTGTGATCACAGACGTTCCACTGGGCTCATTCTCAAACACGCTGGTGTTGAACACTCGCTCCGTAAAGCGTGGCCGATAATCGTTGACATCAAGGACGGTCACCAGGACCTGACAAGCACCGACAGGCAGATGTTAACAATATTCCTGCTACAAGGTTTAATTCAAGGTCACGTAGAGCCCGACTCGTACATCGGCACGTTTCAGCTCCTCACATTTTATTAACGTATTTTGTACAATATATATATATATATATATTTATGTTTGAGGTCATTTATAAACACTGTCATACTTGACACTGACAACTTTATATTTTCCCAAACACAAGCAAATAACCAAATTAAAGGATTACTAAAATAAAAATCAGCTGATTTTTAAAACTCAAGTATCGGCCTTAAGAACGCAGTGTTGTTGAGCCCTAATCACTTCCTAATTAAGGATTTGCTCGAATAAATGAATCAGCAAAATATACTTGATTATAGTACTCTAGCAACACAACTTACAGATGACTTAAGTTTAAACTATGTGCCACGTTCTACGTGTCATATCCCTGCTTCTCATTCAGTAAAAGTGTTAATAAAGATGGTATTTGGTGTTTATACGTGTCGTTCCAGCCGGTGATCTCTACCTGGATCGAGTTCTCTCGTCTGTTGTTGGAGCTGCCGCCAGGGTTGTCACGGGCAACAGCGGTTAAAGTGTAGTGATCCTTTGTCTCCCTGTCCAGAGGAGAAAGGATGTAGACCTCTCCCTGACACGGGGGAGAGGGAATGATTAGGAAGGAAGTACAGGCTGACTGGGAGCGGTGGTTGAATCAAGACATCCATTTATGACAGAAATGGAGGTCAAATAGGAAGACTGTCTTCATCTTTAGCACGCTTTGTTTAAAACCTTTGTTTCCAAGCAGGATGACGTTCAATGTTGACACCCTGATAGGGAGTAGGGCGTAGTTGTGTTGGCTGATGTGCTTAGTGTACAGGTTAACTCACAGTGGATGGTCTGATGCCAAACTTGCCCTCCCCGTCTACCAGGCTGTATTCAATGACGGCAAAGAGGCCAGAGTCGCCATCTGTAGCCTTGACACGAACTATGATGGTGCCCAGGTCCACGTTCTCGAACACAGGCTCCTACAAACACGGGTAAAGACACATACAGCGGATATCGAGTTTGGAGTTGTGCTGTTTAAATACCAAGATATGATTCAACTCACAATATGACAATATTTTACATTAAAAAAACGAAACGAAATATGAAAATTAACTCGCAAAAGTGAGTGAATGCCACACAAACAATGGGCATGGTCAAAATTAAAATAACTACATATACATTATATCTGAAGTTACAAAAGTAGCCACTCAAAAATACTGAAATGATCAATCCTTTGTTTAACAGCATTCTTCATTTCTGCTTTGGTGGGTGCAATGTGTTTCTTATTCTGTTCAGTACCTGATATGAGGGTTGGAGGAAGAAAGGGTTGTTGTCATTCACGTCCACTATCCGCAGATAAACTGGCAGCTCAGCTATCCTGGGAGGAGTGCCATGGTCCTGCGCCCGAATCGTGAAATTCAGCCACTGCACCTGCTCGAAATCCACCGTCTGGTTGGCTACAATCTTACCTGGGACATTTGTCACACATGATGGTTACAGTTAGGATTCATCTGGCCTATAATAATATTCTAAATTTGCATGATTTGCCTACTGCAGCTTGCTGAGGTGGTGCAGGTGGTCTTACCAGTAGAAGGGTCCTCCAGTCTAACGTATCCCCCTCGGGGCAGGTGGAGCAGCTGGTAGATGACCTGGCCGTTGGGACCTTTATCGGGGTCTACAGCTGATACTGATAGCAGCGTTGTGCCCGGCTGAGCACCTTCTAAAATCTTCTCTGTGAAGTTGGACACTCCGAAGGGCCGGAAACGAGGGGCATTGTCATTTACATCCAACACGTTTATGGTTAGTCTCGCTGTAGAGGAGGAGTCATAATGATAAGGGAGTGATGATAACTTACTGAATGTATAAAACTGAAGATGAGTTTCATGGAAACGGACTCACCATTGGGAACACTTCCTGACTTGTCAATAACTTCACTGGCGTTGTCATGGACAGACACGATGATCTCAAATGTAGCTACCAGCTCTCTGTTGAGCGGGTTGCGTACAAACACTGCACCTGAAAATTCACCAAAACACATTTGATTATTTTCCCAAATGTTAGACCCAGTATTTTCAGTATAATGGCTAATTATCATCATCCGTCAAAATTAAGCTTTGTCGATCAAGAACCTGAATTTGGTTGCACCATGTCTCACCAGTGTGTAGATCAATGCCAAAGGACTCCTGCAGCCCATCCACTGGTTTGTTCCCATCATCCTTTGCCTCCACTGAGATGATGTAATACTCCAGCCGGGGATGCAGATCCGGGTCCTCAGCGGTCAGCGTGGTCACCACCATACCCGGTGGGGTGGACTCATTGACGTTTATCATGGTTACTGGCTCTATAAAACGGGGTCGGGAGTCGTTGACGTCATCCAGAATGACTGTCAGGGTGGCTGTGCCCGACATGGGGGGTGTGCCACGATCAGTTGCCATGACGACCAGGCGGTAGGACCCACGCTCTTCTCTATCGAGGGTGGTGTTGCCCACTAGGACCGCGCCAGAGAGCGGGTCCACCACGAAGCGGTCCTGAGCGCCACTTTCCAGCCGATACATCAGCCAGCCATTAGAGCCAGAATCGGCGTCAGTGGCGGACAGCTGAGTCACCACCACACCTGGAAGTGACAAAGGACACACACACACGCACATTTGTATTCTTGTGACCAGTCCATTGCCCAAGGGTTAGGGTAACCCCCACAAGCCAATCTACACACCAGAGGGGCTGTTCTCAGGGAGTCGAACGCTGAAGCTGGAAGGACTGAAGACAGGAGGGTTGTCATTCTGGTCCAGGATGGTAACCGTGAGAGGGACACTGCTGTTTAAACCGCCTATGTCCTCCCCAACCAGGAACAGCTCTACCCGAGGCTCCTGAAACGCCTCGCGGTCCAACTTCGCCCCCTGACGCACACGTATCACACCTAGAGGGAGGTGCAGAGACTTTAACAATTGCACTGCACTTTTTAGATTTCTCTGTCTGTCTACTTGCTGAGGAGTTATAATGTTACCAGAGTTGGCATCCACAGTAAAGAGGTCCACCCTGGCTCCCAGCAGGCGGTACTTCGCCACAGCATTGGGTCCGATGTCCTTATCCTTAGCCAGAACTGGCCCATTTAACACTGTTACAGTACTACCTAAAAGGACAAAGAAGAAGTAAAATGATCACAGTCAGGTTAGAATGTTTACACTACACCAGCAAGCCTGTTTCACTTGGTGATCGCACGTTTCTTTGATAATAGCCAAGAGATGGTAAAACGTTGAACAAATTAATTGTGATTATAAAGTTGTCAGTCCTTCTATCTGACCTCTAACTTTCAAAGATGTGTCTACAAGCATCACTGAATATAAGCCGTATGTCAACAAAGTCAGGAAGTGGGTGAGACAGTGTTACAGACAGTGTTTTGGTACAATGCCCTGTGCTGCAGATTTCCCCCACTCGAGGGAAAACAGAGAGATAAACACACCAGCGTGAGTGCTACCTGCTTCAGAGTTCTCTGTGATCTCTGCCCTGTAGCTGGTCCTGGTGAATATCGGCCTGTTGTCATTCTCATCCAGAATGGTGATCACGAAGATGTCTGAATCCTGGTGGTGTGGGACAGACGGGGGAGAAATAAACAATTACAAAGAGCAGAGGATTATGTGATAAAGACAAGAATAAGAGAGGAGGAGAGAAAAATATGTTAATCAGCCCTCAAAGAGGGAAATTGATAAAAAGCACTCCGATGTTTTAGTGTAGTCAGAATAGAAAGGTGTTGCAGTTGTTGTACTGTGCAACCACCAACAGGCTGCTGGTGGTTGCAGATGTTATTTTGCAGCTCCGGGTTAGAACAGTTTCTCACCTCCGCCACAGAGGCAACGTTTAAAGCAGGCCACATTGTTTTTTATAACAATGGACACCTTGCAACTGCAGATTGGGTGGTTCTCATGTTCTTAAGTTATTAGTGTGCAAGAGATTCTCTTTGGTCTAAGGTCTTTGAATCCAAATCCTTTCATTTCATTGCCATTTGCGGCTGCCACCGAGCACCTAAAAGTTCAGGATTGCCTGTTTTTATGAATTCCTCCAAAGCCGACTTTAAAAGACACAAGGTTTTGCGTCAGTGGCGGTGGTCTGTGGTGGTTTCAGTGGTCTCTTTGTGAAAATGCCAATGTGGGAACGTGTGTGAATGCTTGCAGTATGTGTGTGCAGAGGCGAGGTGGGATTACCCTGCGAGCGATGCGGGGGTTCTCGGGGTTGTCTTTGACGGTGATGGTCAGTGTGTACTCAGCCACTCGCTCTCTGTCCAGTGGTCTGTTCACCTGCACCACACCTGTCTGACAGACACAGAGAGGAAGAGGGTGTTCAGAGATTCACTCTTGATACAACAGTATGTTATATTACACCGTTGTGCTACCACAGTATATGTCTTTTCACCTGTCCTTCTCTAAAGGACGTGTATTTGTATGCTCTGTAAACATATCTGTAGCAGGGCTGTACAAGCCTTAAGTGCAGACTGCAGATGAAACATCTGGACCAAGTCTTACTTGACGTGATTAAATCTGGGAGCAGTTAGTCACAAGATTCCCACTTCTTCCCCCATGCTTCCCTTTTTTCAACCACCTGCTCCACTGTCACCACATCAGTCAGAGTCAGATTTTTCAACTTAAAGAGTGACTGAAATTCAGTGTTTTGTTGCCCGAAAAGATTCCTGCCTGTTATTATCTGTTATCTCACCGTGTCGTTGATGTAGAAGGCTCCATCCTGGTTGCCAGCGGTGATGTTGTAAGTTAGCAACGCGTTCCGTCCGCTGTCTGCATCTCGCGCTTGGACCCGGGCCACAGAGGTGTGTATGGTGGCGCCTTCACTCACGTTTGTGTTGTACGGCAGGTCCAGGAGGACTGGGTCGTTGTCGTTGATGTCTCGGACATTGACCCCCACCACCACCTGAAGGAAACACGCCAGGACAAAGACAAAACCTCAAACTCATGCCTGTTCACAGTCACTCATATTTAGATTGTCTGTCTACAAATGATGTCGAGAAGATACTGTGCCACACAACTCCTCCTAGACCCATCACAAAGGTTCACTAAGCAGCTGTTATAACATGAAACATGTTTTTGTGTGTTAATCTGTCCCAAACATTTACTGGAGATTTTAAATTTCACAGCATTTATAGACCAAATGTGCTTTTTCAGATGTAATGTGTGTTTAACTGTTGATCTTACAGCACAGAAGGGAAGCTTGCAAGATCATAATTGTTCAAGAGGATATGGTGAGAGTATGTGGCTGCCAGCAGTGTGTGTGTTTATGTAATAAAGGCCCACCGAGCTGTTGCGAGACGGGGTGCCCAGGTCTCGGGCTGTGACAGTGATGTTATAGAAGGCTGTTGTTTCTCTGTCCAGCTCTACGTCCTTCCTCACCCGCAGCTCGCCCTCCACTGGAGAAACCATGAACTCATCTGACAGAGAGACAGAGACAAAAGGCTCAGAGACCCACAGTGAGGATTTAATAGCAGATCACTCTCTTCTACAGAAGAATCCGGTACTAACTCTGGGGATCTCCACCGGTGATGCTGTACTCCACTTTGCCGTTGAGGCCAGAGTCTACATCACTGGCTCTGAGAGTCCAGACCCGGGGTCCTGGCTGGCCCTCAGTCACCTCGAAGGGTCCCTCAAAGGCTCTGGGAAAAGTGGGTGTCACATCGTTCACATCTAGGACATTTACCAGCACCTAAAGGAAGGAGGGAGGGAGAGGGACTTTCAACATCCGTTTTGAGATAGGTGATTGTGACATGTACACTGTGAATGGCAGAAATAGGATCAAAAGCAACTTTTGGGTCCTTGTGTCTTGATATTCTGATGCAAATCTTCATGTGTAAGGATGGATTTGGGTGTTTTTAATCATCAAGTTTCTGCATTTCATCTTTATTTACAGACCTGGAGAGAGTCGTTCATGCTTTTATCTGCTTGAGACTCTACTACTGCAATGCACTTCATTCTGGTATCAGCAAGCGAAACATTCGAAGAAACCAAAAACCAAGTTGATATCTTCGTATTGTTCGTCGTGGCCAATAGTCCAATGGTCAAAATTATTTACAAATATGTAAAATAGATAAAAACAGCAAATCTTCACATTGGAGGATCAAAATTGAGAATTGATTTTCTTTTGATCGACTACTTAATTTATCAATAATTGTTTCAGCTCTAAAATGTGTAATTTCAGTCATCAGAATAAAAGAGTGGGTCTCATTTGCATAATTACTGTTGTGCTGGATGTCAAGCGAAGAGCAGGCTTTGGACACTGGTCCGTGGCCGTGACGACCAGTGCGTAGTGTCCTTTGCTGATCTCGTAGTCCAGCTCCTTCACGGCTGTAATTCTCCCCTAAATACACACACACACACACACACATACGCATCACACACAGCAGGTTAATGCATGGATGTTTCTGCAGAGGTAACACGACAGCATAACATTCACCATGTCTTACCGTGATGCTGTTTATATGGAAGGTCTGGATCAGGTTTCCTTGAGCGATGGCATATCGCAAGGTGCCGTTCAGACCCTCATCTGGGTCGATCGCCGTTACTGTGGCGATGGTGGCGCCCACTGTGTCTGGTCCCTCGCTCAGCACCGTGACGTACTCCTCCTCAGGAAACTCTGGGGCGTTATCGTTCTCATCCACAATGTGGACATAGATGGTGGTTGAGGTCTGCGTGACAAACGGAGGGAAACTTTTTACAGCTGTGTCAGCTATTTGTGGCTTACTGTACTAAACTCTGCTGACAGTACGGGTTCCTTTTTGTCGTGGGAGATGTGTATTAGACACTAAGACGTGTGATTCATTCATCGTCATGGTTTGGTATTTTGAGAGGCCTCAGGATCGGCGTGCCTTATGTGAGGAGGCTCTGTGTGTCTCGAAGTTAAGATAACATGGAAACCTTGTAGCGGTCTGGACCCAGGGTTACACATTGTTTTGTGTCCTCTCTGATGACGTGCGATAGATACACAGTGCAAGGCTGGGTGAATCTTGTGGCACTTGAGGTTTTTGGTATGTCTCGCATGCAGTGCCAAAAAACTTGTCTGATCAGGTCTGTGCTGTAATAAACATATATTCAAGTGAAGACAACTGGTCCAAGTTATTCTTTTATTCCTCCAAGTGAAGATTGACTCCTGCACTTGTATACACTGTTCACTAGAGAGGATACATACAGGTATTAAGGTCTTCAGTTGTGATTTTGCGTCTGTGACATGTGATCAGGCTTCATTTAACATGGGAGACTGGGATGAGACAGTGGGACCATATTGTGTTACAGACAGAAGAAGAAAATATCTTGTTAGAACAAAAAAGAAATCTTAAGAGTAAGTGACGCGGAGAGAAGCTGCTGCAAGGAAGCCAAAAGTTCTGCTTCCCTGATGTGCAATCTGCTCACTTTAGATGTGAAAAAAAAAGTAAAAGCTAAAATGTAAGTGAAATGGAAGAAAGACAGCAGTGTATCCTAAAAGAAGCCACCTCATCAAACCAAGGAAAGATTCTGATACATAAGTGAAAGGATCACTGTTTGGAAGGAGTGTTGAGTCAGTTCCTGCTCCACCAGTCTGACCTCCTGCTCCCCCTCCCAGTGCTGCTAAAAGATGGAGTGAACTCCTCAGGCTGTGGCGGTTAAAGAGCCCGGAGGAATTTCACAATATTGTGATTTCTGCATGAGCTGTAAGCTATGTGTGTGTGTGTGTGTGTGTTAGAGAGCAAAAGATACCAAATTAGAACTAGACTATCACAGCAACTTTAATAAATGTAAAATATACTATATATATATATATATATATATATACTGTATATATTTATTCACTATCCAAGCCCAACAGTACATTTTTGTAATATGATTTTGGTGATTAATAATGATGATTATCTGCTATACTCATGGGTGTGGGCAGAGAGAGAGAGATAGAGAGAGAGAGAGAGAGAGATAGAGAGAGAGAGAGAGAGAGAGAGAGAGAGACTGACAGCAGGGGGAGGAGTGTGTTGTATCACGTTGCTTTTGCGCTCCACAGTGAACTAGAGTAGACTACAGAGGGGTTAAGTCAACTTGGAGACGAAGGACTGTCAACCAGCCGCCTGTGTTCTGTTGTTTAGTAGAGTGGAGTTTTGCATGCAGAGGAAAAGTTGAACAAAGGCTTCCAGCAGAGTTAGTTGATGATAGCTTGAGTCAAACACTGCTCTGCTACTCTTTTTTTTGCTCAACGTCCAGACAACCATGGAGCGAGGATTACCCTGTCGGACATCACTCTGGGGAAAGAAGTCCCTGTTTTGGTTGTGCTCCGTTTTGTTTTACGTCGCTGGAGGTAAGCACGAGGACAGATCTCTACAGATCTGTTGAACCGGCTCTCTGACTGTCCCCGCTCTGCGTGTGAGGACTTGTTAATTAACAACTCCCTCTGAGTGACAATTGACTGAATTCAATGATGGGGAACGATACTTGTTTTCAGCACGCAACGAAAAGTCAATCGAAACACACGGGGGTAGAAACCATAGCTAAAGTAACATTAATAGGTTTGGACGGATAGAAATACAACGGGCGGTAAAGTCATCAATTGCCTTCCAATAGGAACGCGATGCGTCTGAGAGGCTCGTGGTGCGTTACTCCAAATTTAAAACTTTTAGTCTCTTTGTTATGCTTAATAGAATTTTGAACAAATGCACAAATGTCCCTTTTTTTTAGTGACATTAACATTTCTGGAGCGTGACCACAGCCCACAGCTTTCCAGTCTTCATTTGCTGCTGCTGTTGTTTTGAGGCAGAACATCTGGTGTGAAGCGGCGTTAAAGCCGCACCCATGGGATGTAGCGGGGTGTAAATGCACTTTATAGTGCTGCTCTTATAGCCTTTAAAAAAACAGCCGCAAATTGGACGGTTGCCGTGGACGTTTTTAGACTGACGAGTCTTAAAATGGCCAGAAATGTAAACGACCAGGCATACATCAAATTACACTCGGGGAACTTTCCTAAAGCTGCGTGCGCATGTGCAGGACGATTCTGGTGACTGATACATTCAATAATTCATAAAGAAAAAATCTATTTGCATGTTATCGAGGGAGCTGTAATCAAATGCAGGACTTTTTAGGCAACTGGCGCAGGAGGAGACGGGAGAAGCAGCTGTTGCCTCCGGGGCGCAGGGTGCTTCACTTCAAACGCCCCGGAAACCTTGCAGAGCTTATTAGTTTTGGGCTTTAGGATTTGGTCTGTTTAGATAAGCTCACGCGACAAGTACGTCAATGATGTTTACTGAACTTTTAGGCTGACCCATCCTGGACCAAAATCTTTATTTGTAACTCAAAACATGTTTCGGATTTAAATGTTTGTTGCCAAGTTTTTTTTGCGTTTTGAAATAGTTATGCAGGCCTTTACTCAGAGGCTCCTAAAAGCTTAATAGGCCGGTCTGACTTTAGGACTGCTCCCTTCAGCCCTGTTGTGTCTTTTTTGTTTGGAAGTTTCCTTCCTCTGAGCCGATGATGAAAACAGCCTTTTGTGCCGCTGCCAATAATGTGTTTCTCCTCCACAAAACTCCACTTGAGATAAACAGAGCGGTAATCAGGGGCTCAGTCCTTTCCTCCCAGTCTAGATAAGCATTTAGCTGCTCATGGAGGACAATGGCACAGTCAAAAATGGTCAATAAACTCCACAGGATGTGGGTGCTCCCTCTTTCACTGTCTTGGCTACTTTCTCCTCCTGCTGTGACATGTCTTGTGTCGCTCATTGATCCTCTGTCCTAAATGAATACATCATCATTAGGGTGTAGTGATAAGAAAAAAAGAGCTTCCTGGGTCAATGTCATAGACGAGAACAGGCCCGGCAGTCAGTAAGTGTGTTGATGTGCAGCAGTTGTGCGGGCACATACCGCATGAGTAATTAGATGGAGGAAGGGGAGCTCCCGTGTTCTTCTAAGACTTTCCGTGGTATCACCTTCTTAATTGTCTGACACACATGTGTAGCTGAAACCTTGGTGTCTGATGTTTGATATGCAGCAAGTATGACGAGTAAAGACTCCCCCAAACACCAGTGGCCTTCACTTCTTCTTATAAGGATGAGTCTCCCACTGATTCTCTGAACAGCATTGACCTTCGCTGATAGAGCCTTGACTCTGCTTCTCGTCACTGCAGCAATAAACAGCAACCAATGTGTAAAGATCTGAACTATTAATAGAAACAGCTTAACAATATCAAGTATGAAAAGCATGAAATTACCCTAGAAGAGGGAGGATGCAGGCAAACTAGTTGATAATAATGAACTCGCTTTGTTTAAATTAAGTAATTATTTAAAATTTAAATTTCAGCTGCATTGTTGCTGTGGCTAAATGAAAAAACGATGTTGCAGTCGTGTTTATGAAGCTGTCCTTACACCAGCATTTAGTTACGTGGCTAAATGCATGAAGTACATTTAGAGGAAGAGGAAGGTCGAGATTGGGACAGAGTGTGCCGTTTACTTGAAAAACACTTATACAAACAAGTTTATGGCCGATTGGCTCACAAGGTAAAGTACACAGCGAATGACTGTAATCAAATGTCATGGATCCCTGAGCATGGTGACCTTCTTCACTGACCCTGAACCACATCCCTTTTGGACTAGGTAGGGTCTGAACTGCCACATTTTAACACTTCCTGTTGCTGAAAAGATGCTTCATGCATGCCAGAAGCTTCAACTGAAACTCTCGCACTTTCTTAGTTTGTGTGTGTGTGTGTGTGTGAGTGTGTGTGTGTGTGTGTGTGTGAGTGTGTGTGTGTGTGGAGGAACTAATCTGGGATCCTCCTGCTGGTTTCATTAACACCCTTTAATGGGCTGGATAATCATTACCATTACAGTAGGTGTGAAAGAGGGTGGAGTCTGAAGTGTGTGTGTGTGTGTGTGTCTGTGTGTGTGTGTGTGGTGTAGCAGCACTTGTACAAACACAGGTAGAGAACTCGCAAGTGAAAGGAAACCAGATTTTCCAGTAGGGTATGTTCAATATTTGAACCGCTTCAATACAAAAGAAGAAGCATTAGATATACTCTTGCAGAAAAGTGGTTGAACTGGTTGAATTTATGGTAATTTAAGGAGATATGAAGGCATGTTTAATTAATTCACACAGGCGCGGCTGCATGTCCGAATGTAAGAAAGCTGTCAGAGGCAACATGTCCTAAACAGGTGGCATTCAGGCTTAAAACAAAGGAGGGCCTGTTTCTGGGCCCTGAGGGGCTATCAGGATCCTGAGAACAGAGATCACAGAAGGAAACTTAGATCCATAATGGAGCCAAAACACAGATGTCTGGTGTAAAGTGAAAGAAGTCCCGTCTGTTCCAGACACGGGGCAGAGCTTGCTGTCAGTTTTTACCTGGTTGCAGCCACATCAAGGCGGCTCAGATAGTGCCGACACTGTGGTAACCCCACCCAATTGATACAGAATATGCCAGAAATCCATCTCCCACTAGTGTAAATAAGGCGAGAGAAACCAGGGAAGAGTTCAGGGAGGAAGGCAGGGCGGGTGTGAAACAGGAGAGGAGAAGGGCTTCCCCTCCTATTGTCCCACCTCGCAGGCCGGAACAGCCGTGGGGGGCAACAGTTTCACTTTAATCACCCTCCCTGGTCTTCCTATTGCTACCGAGTTCAGTCACACACAGGAACGTGGCACGTACCCTGCACTCTGTGACACACACACACACAGGATGCACACATGCTGAATATACAAACATGCGCAGGTAATCAAATGGCAGCTACTGTATTTCCCATCCAGCAGAGTGTAAACCAACTACTTAAATGCCGATATTGACGTGAACACTAAAACAAATTATTTGCTTCCTCATTTGATGCAAAACTCTCGCATGTTGCATCTGCTGCCTTCCGAGGAAAATAGTGGTAGTGGAAGAAACATAATAAGTTCATTGTTGAATACCAGTGACTCAAACAAAACTGCTGCTCCGCTGCTCTCTACGGGTTTAAACTCTCAGTCCAAGCTGTGATGTAACAGCATGTGTGTTGACTCTGACAGCAGATGGAATACACCTGCAGTGACATCATAACTGATTGGGGTATGGGTGGAGGTGCAACCTGTTTGAAATGATCGGCCCATAAAGAGCCATACAGCAGCAGCTGTGGCCCTTCACATTTAGCTTTAAGGAGTGAGGGGCTAGAGAGGAGGAGGAGGAGTTTCGCGTGTTTGCATGGCAAGACGACTCAGGAAGGAAGTCCTCTTCTCAAACCCTGGCGCCCACCAGTCATCCTCCAAACACACAGATTTTACTGCAAATTCTCCGATCCATGGCGCAACTATAATATACACACCCAAACATAATACACTCACTAACACGTGGCCTTCCTGTCTTCTTCACAGCGCTAAGCATTCTTGGATGCTAAACTACAAACTGTTACAGACAACGGATGGGAGTAATCTATTTAGGCAGACAAAGCCAGAGTCGTCCTGTTGTTCTACATGCTGGATATGTGGAAAGCCATTCATTATGCGTGTTGACGCTGCACTGTGGGTAGTTTATGATGCGTCTGCCTTGTTTTTTGTTTGGTTGTAGGAATTAGAGAGTGGCTTCAGAACGCTTAGCCTGAGAATATCTCTGTTTTGTTGTGTTATGGCAATGAGATAATCATTCAGTCCACACATTAACGACTCCATGTATTGGTGTATTCCACCGATGTACCAGTGAGAACAGGATGTGGTTTACTGTGCGAGTATGTAATATGTAAAGATACATCCCACAGCTGTCTTTTTCGGTTTTTAGAATGGCCATTTCACTGCAATCACTGGGTAATGATACCACATCGCAATAGTCAGAGTATGTTGCAGAAATTGATCAGAGCAAAACAACGGTCTGATTTCTACACTTTCCCTAATTTGATGTCACATGAGATGCTGTGTACGTTGTACATTGCATCGCTCTCCGAGAGGAACAGGCAATTTAACTCCCACAGGAGGTTAGGATAATTTTACTTTAACCAGCACTGTCTTCAACCACAGTACGACTATATGCAGAACAGGAAACAAACTGTGCTGACCCCAAAACGCACAAAAACCAAGAACGCATATAGTGTGCAGAAATAGGCCATGGGAAATCGTTTGACTTTAGCTTTAAATCCATGTTGAGACTGGTAGTTGCTATGATTTGGTTTTACACTCTGGTTATTTACAAAACATATCCAAGCACCTAAGGAACATCATGACGTACATGCATCAGCATTAATGTATCTATATTTCTATTAAAATATTCTTGTTCTGGTTATATGTAATGTTTCATGCAGCTTCTGAATATGAATCTATTGGATTTTGTACCCTCTGAAAAACTAGATGCCACTGCCATCAAAGTAAACATGTGACTTGTTTTATTTTTACTAAGTACACTCGCCTCTTTCCTCTGGCTTTTCTTCGTCATCTTCAGGGATTTGTGTTCCCTGGGTTGAGCTTCTCAAACACTTCCTGTCATTTCTACTGCATACAAATCCCACCTCCTCTGCTAGGATTGGCAGGCTTTCACACAAAACTTCATCATCTCTAACCTGAAGCCTTTGGTTGGTAAAAGTTGATAACCATTATATTTGTTACCTACTTTCTACCATACTTGTCTATTCTCTCTAGGAAAAGGTGACATGTCCCACGCCCACTCCACTCTGAGTGTTTCGGCCCCCCACCTGCACTACACCTGTCCCGAGGGTGCAACCGTCAAACTGGTGTGTGACCAGAGAGGGGCCGCCTTGCACCCCACCGATGTCTTGAGGCGCGGCTGGCTTTTCACGCCCCACAGTGATCGGCACTGCACGGGACGGACGGGCCCGCGCCATACTACCATTGGTCATTCACATGGCAACCACAGCTTAACGCCAGGGTTGCAATTTGGAGCTACAGAGCACAACTTCTGGGTGGTTCTGCAGAACGTGATCCACTCTGACCAGGGTCGCTACTGCTGCATGCTCCTAGACTTCCAGCTGGAACAGAAACACAACGCCCTCGTGCAGAAACCCCACAGCCACGTTATTCTCCATGTTACACCACGTAAGGACATCAAATGTGTGGGTGTGAATGTGTATTGGGTTGTGTATCTCTTCCTGGGGCCCTGATCGTATGTTGCAATTAACAGGCAGAAACCCAAACCAATGTTACATTGTGATATACTGCTTGTGAGAAACAGTGTCTTTGTTCTCTTGCCAGGGAGGAATGGCTCTCAAGACTGCACTGTCTGGGATCCAACACCAGCTGGAGGTACGTCACCTTATTCAAGCCTTCAAAGCCAATGTATGACTAGCCAGTTACTCCGTGTATTTACCTCACAGTCTCTCTGTTGCTTCCCCAGGCTCCGTGCCAGTGGCCCTGGCCATAGCAGCCTGCATCTTGGCCCTGCTTTCTCTGCCTCTGATTCTGATGCTTGTGTACAAACAGAGGCAGACCGCCCGGTCGAGCAGACGTACGTAATACTGAAACGCACAAACAAGCAAGCTCGCACTCCTTCATTTCCACGTCCATGCTACATAATCGTCTCACAGTGGGTTCCCCGTAGTGTTTTGTGTGACACATATTTCCTGTCTATGAGGAGGATTAACTGTATTTCACACAGTAGGAAGCGCATTCACACTGTAGTGCGTAGATCTGTAGTGTTCCGCTCTGTTTCAGTATACTCACAATGGCCCATTTCCCGCTTCCTCTCTCTCCCAGGTGCACAAGAGCTGGTGAGGATGGACAGGTACGTTTTCCCACAGTCTGTCAGGCAGCTGGCTTCATGGGCCGGCTTCAAAACACAGCTGCTCTTTAGAATAATAACACTGTACACATGGATATTCCACTAGGAAGTGGCCACAACATTTCTTACACAATAGATAGTTTCAGCCACAAAACCTGACGAGACCAAAGCGTGTTACAATTCTGCGGATAATTCCTTTAAACTTTTGTTCACTAAAGATCTACAAATAGCTTCAAAACATCAATGAATCATTTGGGTGCATCGTCTTAATTACTGTACAACAAAAAGGACTTCAGCCAAGAGCATTGGCAGTCTTAACACTGTACGTTATGTTGTGTGCCACTGGAATGTATTTTGTGGGAAATGTAATTACTTTACAGCACAAAGCGAAACCGATTTATGGCTCACAACAGGGAGACTTAATTAATTCACGTGTATGTACACAACTTACTGCAAGTTGTGTACATACAGTACATAGTGTTATAAGTGCAGTTAAGTATTGAAGCCCTGATTACTGCTAGAATATAAATGCGACACATACAAAGATTGTAAACGTCTTGAGCAACAGGTGAATGTTGAAACAGTTTATTGGGTCATTTCGGCAATGTCTTACTCATCGGTATGCTTCCCTTTCTTGTGTGTGCGTGCGTGTTTTCAGTGAGGCTCAATGCCACGAGAACCCTGTGTTTCTTGGGGGATCGCCGCAGATTAAGACCCGTACCGTGTCTCAGATCATGACCAGGCAATCATCGGAGACAGGACGCCACCTGTTGTCTGAGCCAGGAACCCCCCTTTCTCCTCCTGCACACGGGGACGTATTCTTTCCAATAGAAGGTAGGACACACACACACACACACACACACACTAAATCACTCAGCACAGGATGGGACACACAATTATCAAACCCATTCTCCATTTTGTTCAGCTTTTGCCCTTTAGCGTGGCTAAAACTCTCCTGACCAGCGCCATAACACAAAGAAAGCAGAGTATGAGCAATCTCAGGGGAGTTCATTAACACGACTTAGTGAGTGTGCTCATTGGTAGGTCATGCCTTACCAACTACATTCTGAATGCATACACATGACTTCCTTGACATTCTCGTTTGTTACCCGAAACAAAGCACTCGAGCAGTGGCACGAAACTGTATTGCACAAGGACATAGCTCTGGAAATACCGATTTCAAAATGTACAGGCAGTATGGTAAAACACTCTGATGAAATCAAAGAACAACTGTGGCTGTGTGCACGTTTCTGCTGAAACATCCTGTGTGCGGTCATGTGTTGGCGGAAAGATGCTGACATTCTTGTGCAAAATTGCACGCTCAGTCTCAGAACAGCTGGGTTGAGTCTTATGTGATTGAAAGATATTCTGTGTGGTGAGTTTACATTCTCTCCCAAACACGAGTAAAACCACCTCCTTATGCTGTCACCCTCTGAATTCTTCTCTCGCCTCCCTCGCAAAGTCATTTTCCACCCATCAGCACTCTCATTGAACACTAATGGCCCCCCTTCAGCCGTTCTCTCCGACTCGACTTGAAATAATACTGAAACATTAGTTACGGTGAAGGGGTTCAATCCTGAGTGTTTTTCTACCGATTCCCGGGGCACCTGTGCAGACATTCCAGGCATGCTGAGGTGGATTGCCCCGTTTCCTGCCAGCACGGGCCTGTGGCGGTACGGGGGGAATGGTCAGAACTGAACCGACCTACTGAAAAACCCAAACCATCACATATGTTGTTCCGATGACCTATAACCACACTACAACAGTTTAGTGTGCAAACAAGGAAAAGTCTCAGAAACAGTTACTGGAGCTCATTGACATTATACCGCATGTAAGACCTGACGAGCATAAACAGAAGGTACAACTGAGCCACCCACACTCAGCGAGTCCTATGAGATGCTGCTGTTTTGCCCAAATTGAATTCTGGTAATGAGTAATGCCACTAGTGGGAAAACCTCTGTTAATGATAATTGACAGATGGAAGATGCATCTCAGATTACAGCCATGTTCCTCCTCTAGAGAGCACGCCACGAAATATTGATAAAACCATCTAGAACCCAAGAAAACCCCCCCGATATTTTGTACACCTGTCACAGTGGATTTTCCTGTCAGAGCTCATTTCCTACAGTAGTCTACGAACGTTATACCGAATACCAAGCCCGGTTTCTTGTCTGAGGTTTCGTGTTACATGGATGAAAGCCACACTTCAGCTTCCTTGTTCATCTTTTTCGGGCCGCTGACCTTTCGCTGAGAGGAATTTATCTAGAAGCAGTTCCCTCTTATCGTCAACATGTTGCAACTCGGGCTTTAAGGACTTTTTGTTCTGCTTTTCAATGGGTTTCCAGCAAAACACATATTATTCTGAGAAATCTACCAGTCTCTCTGTGCGCTCGTTCTAATCTATGGAGTGGGAGGTATGGAAAAAGAAACGCAGTCACGTCTTCCGTCTGCCTTTTTGGGCAGGAAGTGACATTTTTTAAACTCTTTCATATCTAAATTTCAGTGCCAGCACACAGACATGAAATGTGCAGTTGTGCGGGTTGATACATGTAGATTACCTGCCATCTTTTCTGTGCTCTCACTGACCTGCACTGTTCTCTATTCCAGACACCATCCTGGAGTCTCCAGACTTCATGCAGGTTTAAAGGGGGTTGGAACCTCGTTCGTTGCTCTAACTGCTGACCTGGAAATAGTCCTGCAACTCCTTTCCTCTTCTTTCTGCCTCCAGAGTGATGTTGCCCTTATCAGCTGTCTCACAATAACCTGTGCTGGATTGTCGTCTGTACATTGTCTGGACCGCAGGAGGGAACGGGCTGCCTTTTTTTATTCAAAGACTTTTTCCACCTGTAACAACAGCTGGAGGCCAAAAGCGGACTTTAGCTTGTGTGTACTTGTGTTGTGGCGGGGTTAGTGTGTGGTGTTCCATCTACACGCTGACAATGACTCGTGGACCAACAGGTGCCCGCTGCTTGAGACAAATCCAAAGTGTTGGGGGGGGGGGGGGGG
>NW_022280033.1:15828620-15871671 GCF_004355925.1 Anarrhichthys ocellatus | reverse complement strand
GGGGGGGGGGTTCAAGAGTGATTAAACAGTTTCTGTGGACTCAAGGGCTGCTTTCACACTTAACTTATTTTGTGCAGTTCAACTGAACTGGTTCATTTGGGCTGACGGGCACTCTGTAGTTTAAACCAAAGAGCTGCACTCTTCCTCTGGTTCGGTTGGTGTGAACGCAAAGCAGACCATCCACACAATCATGTGACACAAAATGTATGACAATAAAAAAATAATAAAAAAAAGTAACTGTTAAAGTTCCATTTGCTGATGGTTGGAACCGTCTTGGAAACAATCTCCCATAGTAGGCTCTCTATCATACCTGTCATTGTAATAAAGTGCTCTAACAGCTTCATACCAAAGGAAGCTCATTCGTCAGAGAAGTCTCAATATCCTTGTTGAGAGAGTAATTCGTTTGATGGCATTACACTGTTCCTCTGCATCATATCCCCTTGGCCTCAGCTTCTTTTCTGTTCTCCCTCTGCTACCTCAGTTACTGTCAGCTCTGCTGCTCTAAATACTCTCCTTCCTTCCAGTACTCTCAGAAACGCAGCACTTCACAGTGGCCTTAAAACATATACGAGTATGTGGACGTATTTAGTCGATGAATGTCATTCAAAGTGAATTAAGAATAATATGTTTATTGATTTTCTCTTGAATGTATCCTAACAGATTCTTGATTGAAAAACAATCCTTTTTGCTCTGGTATCACGTGTCTGGGTGTATTTGATAAGATGTGTATATTAGTGTTCATTCCTATTGTTTTTGTGCGTGCAATGTGATGTTAAGTAAATACTATTCAGCACACGTGTGATGTGGAATGTTAACCAAATCGTATCAAGGTTGACCGAGAGAAAATGAGAAGTGATTGAAGCCGTATTATTAATTATTATCAATAATTATTAATTAGGCTGTGTGTGACTATGAGAAACCCCTGGTGTCTTTTTCATATTGAGGTTTAATGTGTACAGCAGGTGCTCAGCGGAAATCATCTCCAAAAGATGTGTAGCAGGTATATAGGACAGGGTATAATGTTTGTATGTTTGTTGAGATTTTAATACTTACATACTTTAATAACTAGTCAAACCAAATACTTATGTTTGAATATTTGTGTTTTCAAGTGTGCCTGTATGTGTGTGTGGGTGTGTGTGTGTATGTGAGCGTGGTGTGCGTACGTGTGGTGTGTGTGTTCTCAAATCTCGGGTTACAGTGTGAAGAATAACTTTGCGGTCTGGTTTAAATGTGTGTTTGCATACTCGCATGCGATTCTGCATCGGCATGTAATCGCGTGATATATACTGTAAAAAGTTTGTATTAGACGAATACACTGTTTATTGCATTTGAATTGGTTGTAGCTTGTATAATAAAGTGGAGCTCTTAAACCTTACATCCATGTGTCGATCCTTTGAAATCATTGTTCCTTTCAGCTGGCAGGGCTCCAAAAACTATCGCCACAGAAGGCCGTGAGCCACTTGCTGCCTAGGGAGCCATTACAGATGGAACAAGGTTGTTCCGCCTGTGTGCCTCTAAGATGGTGGACACCAGAGGGAGACTGGCATTGAGGGGAGAAAATGATAAAACAATCTTAGTGTCTTGTTTTATGAGAGGAGATAGAGAGCTAGATGGGAGGAGGGGAGGCCAGTTGCAGGCTATCTCCTCTCTTCAGTGCTTTTTCCACAGTCTGACATTTTGCTATGTATATCTTGTATTTACAGGAACTGCATTATTATAGGTTTGTTACCACCCATATCTCACTGTGACCTAGACAAGCCAAGTTCAAAATAAAACACATACAGCACAACAACTGACTGCCAGATGACAAGTCATCAACATGTGACACATATAGTACACACCTCCTTCTAGCTGTGCACATCAATACATTTTATAAAGCCTTTCAAATGTTGCAGGCAACAGGAAAAGCAACAATACTCTTCTTCCTCTTTTTGGAAATATGACTTGTGGCTTTTCTGTTTACAGACGAAGGTGTTTCCTGTGCCTTCACAGCTTCATAGAAGATCAACCAACCATGTAGTTAAATATGCCGTGCGGGCTATGAGAGGATATAAGGTCTTACTATGTTTAATATCTTAATTTGTACTGTATCTTGGTTTAAGGCCGGTAGACAAAGAGGCAGTAAACAGACGGAAAAAGCACATCTTTTAGGTGTGATTGTTTGTAGTACCAAAGGAGGGCTCAGTAAGAAGATGTGATGCTGAATCCCCCAAATGACCAGACTCTGCAAACTTCAAGTCCCCATGAACAGATCAGATTTATACCCTTTTGTTCGAGGTTACAGCACCATACTGCATGAAGAAGGATTTTTAAAGATATATATTATTATATTATTATAATATGAAGCATTGACATAATAATGTCACTTGATTTAACAACAAATCTCAAGTTTTCAGGATTTAATACTAGACTAAAAACATGTTGGAATTGATATGTATTTCATCTCATCAGTAGTTTATCTGGTACGTTGACATTTTGCAGTGTTGCACTCGTTTCTGCTGCTATTCCTTGTTTCTCACCGACAGAGGTGGCGTGCCGTCATCTTCCACAGTGACGATGAGTCGATACTCCTGCTGGCGCTCTCGGTCGGGAGGCGCCGGCCGTGTCACCATCTCTCCCGTCACGCGGTCCATGCGGAAGGTCAGGTCCTGGTTTCCCGCAGTGATGTAGTAGAACAGCATGGCGTTGGGACCGATGTCTTCGTCGGTCGCTATCACACGGAGGACAGACGTACCTCCTCCGACATTCTACAATTTACGTCACAAGAGAGGCCTCATTATTGATTACCTATGGTAGAATAAACAAAACGGTGACTGCAAATGGTAAATGCTATAATACAAACTGAAAATCACCAACTATAACAATACGTATATTGTTCAGCTTCTGTTGAAGAACTAGATGCATACAAAATGATAGAAACATGCAAATCCCGTGTGGATACAATGAACATCATGCTCCATGTGATGTGCGAGTGCGTCCCCACCTCACTTATGCTGACGTTGTAGCCCCTCTGGCTTTCAATAACAGGTGCGTTGTCATTGATGTCCAGGATGTTGATGGTGAGGGAGTGGTCTGCGTGTCGGGGAGGTGAGCCATTGTCAATGGCACGCACCTGTAACAACATACACATGCACTGTATACTAGTACGTAAGCCTGACCATGCATTTGGACACATGACATAAACTAACACATAGGGGACAAAGAGAAGTGTCTTCTTTCGTGCTTCTACGCTCAGTCTTGGTACGTCTTGTGTTGGGAGGCAAGATGCAGTGAGCTTTCTTTTAAGTGAAAGTATTGACATGAATAATATTTTAATGTGATCAGAAAAACACACGTTATTTGTATCGTCCAAACTCACACTATTATATTACACATTATTGTATCGTGTCAAAGAAAGTCGGTTTATTTGTCGATGAAACAAGTGTGACACGGAACCATCATTTTTAGGCTGAGGGGAAAAAAGTAGTCAGGGTTGTGTACGTGTAAAATGTGTACGTGGCCATATAGATATGTGGTGAAAGTTCATAACTGCATGTGGACTGCTGCCTGACCTTCAGTAGGTAGCGGTCTACTGACTCTCTGTTCAGAGCAGCATTGACAAAAACCTCCCCGTAGGTGTGGTTCACTGTCTTGATCTTGAACACATCCTCCATGTTGCCTGCCACCAGAGTGAAATTGACCTGAGAAAGAGTAATGAGTCAGAAGGAGACAAAGAGAAAGCGGGAGAGAAAGATGGACATTGAAAGAAGGAAAATGTAACATTATAACAACAGCTTAGGTTCAGTCAGAAAACTCTAATCATAAAGTTACCCATAATGTATGAATAGTTTAATAATTGTATTTGGCGGTGTAGGTTCTACATGTTGAATAAATCACATCACAAGCTAAAGAATGGAGTAACAGAACCATTATAACTGAGGGACAAGAGAAGGCTGGGTTGGTGGAGAGAAAAGCTAGTACAAGCAGGTTGTACGGAGGTAAAGTTAAAACGCTCATGCTCAACAATGTGTCCTAGTCTTCAGCATGTATAGTCGGTCGCATTAAGACAGTCAAACACGTGGTGCTTGGAACCGTGTGTGTACACAGAGCAACAACAAACCGCAGTCAAATGACTTCTATGTGTAAACATACGTGGCCCGGTAACCTCACTTGAGTCGCTATTTGTTATTGACAAAAACGGTGAAATATAGCATTATTTCAGTGGAGGAACATGTTTTGTGCTGTAAAGTAACATTGTTTCGTGCTATAAAGCACTGTAGATGATTTAATATAATACTAATAACAACTAAAATGACAATATAAATACTAATAACACTAATACTACCACTACTAATATTTTGATATAGCCTATTTATGCATACAATGCAACACAAAGTGCTTAATGTTAAGTTCCCTGTCAAACACAAGGTAGGACATACACATGTTGGAAGAGCTCGTCTTCTCGGTGATAATCCTTTATAGTAATTACTGTTATCTGTTAGATTATTGTTATAACAATCTGTTGATGAGATGACAAGACATTTGTTTATTCTAACTGTCTCCTTCTTCTTTATTCTCACCAGTCCGTTTAATCCACCATCTTTGTCCCTTCCCAGCACCACTGCCACTTTTTTCCCCATGGGTGTGTTCTCTGGGACGTCCACTGAAGTATCTGATGTGATATCAAACTCTGGACTGTTGTCATTCTCATCCAGAATGGTGATCGAAACCTGCCGAGATCAAAATATAAGCTCAATAACTTGCAACTCAACGAAATACTTACCTTTGAAATTAATCAAATAACCCAAATCCTAAAAATTGGAGATACTGCAGATTAATACATTTCCTGTTGCCTTTCATACTCTAAACCATCTTAAAAACAAACAAACAGAAAGTCTTACCTTCTGCACTTCCAATGTGAGATGCAATGAATAAAAGAGGAATGCCATTAAGTTTTCTACAACAGACGAGACACAACACATGCTGTAATAAATAGAATGTTGTACATGAAAAGAAGATAAAATAACACAATTCAGAATGAAGCATACCACAGTGGAGTCTTTTTTAGGTCCTCCATCATCAGCTACAACAGTCAAGGTGTACATGTCCCCCTTCTCTCTGTCCAGCTGGCCTGTCACAGTGATGCGGCCCTGAAGCATCACACACATCAGCACATATCTCTGCCTCCATAAAGTTTGCATACAAGGTAGAACTCGTCTAATGTGACAGACAGTGAGCAAGGACAGAGACTAACAAGTATCATAAAAATCAACAACAACAAATCCCCATTTCTCATCTTTCAAAGGAATCAAATGGCTTCAAAGCAAACAAGCTCTTTGATCAGCGTACAGTCATGCAGCAACACGCTTAAATCACAGGGGAAGAGGTGTTATTGAATCCCCCTGTGGTTAATGGATGCATCCTACTTGACAGAAGGTGGGCACAGTCTTTGAAGCTTACAAAGAAAAGAGGTATGTACATTGTGCTCCTATCGCCGTTGACCTTTCCTCCGCTGCTCCTCCACTCACCGTGATGCTGTCTATCTTGAAGAGGGCCAGAGCCGCAGGCGATGTATCAGGGTCGAAGCGGTAAGTCAACTGATTCAAGTTGTCGGCTGACTGTGCCCGCACCTGCACTACCTCCGTCCCCGTGGCAATATTCTCACGGAGCGAAGCCTCGTAACCGGCGGAGAAGAAGGCCACGGCCTCGTCCAACTCATTAAGTAGCGTGACGTAGACGGTGCAGAAGCCTTGGTGGAAAGGTGGCGCCTGGTCAGTGACCGAGACGTTCATCAAATAGGTGGTCTTGGTCTCGTAGTCCAGGTAGTCCACAGTGGTTACCAGGCCAGTGCTCACGTCCACCCCAAACTTGCGGTCTGAGCCGGACACGAGGGCGTAAGCAACAGCTCCGCCATCACCTGAGCAGGAAGAAAAGGCGGTGTTGGTGCGGACAAGCTTAAAATAATAACTTTAAAACAAACTAATTAACTTGTAACATTGTTACACTGATGCCATAGTTACGACATGCAAACAGTTTCCTCCATTCTGTGTTGTACTAAACTGTTTTGTTGCCTGTGTTATGGTTATTTCGGTTGCAGGCCTGATCTAATGTTTTGGAAAAAGTATGTCACAGCACCAAATGCATCAGAAGGTGTCTAAGAAACACTTAAAACCACGGGAAGTGGATAGCGGAAGTCTGCACTGCGGAGCAGAAGTTGAGATTTAAATGCCAGTTACAGTGAATGTTTTTCTTGTGTGTGCATGTGTGATGTAATACCATGTTGTGGTTTAGAGGTTTGATATTCCTCTTTTGCAGTGGCACCCACTAGTGTTAGGATCAGTGAAGCTGTAAACAACTGCCTCTGTGCAAGTAGGGAAGTCTAAAGCCACAGTCAGCAAAATGTCTCTGTTTCTTTTATGGTACGGGGACACAACCTGATACTTCAACTGACATCAAAGTGAGCCCCCTCTGCTCCCCTCTCCCCATCGATCTGAGACTGGACTCACCGGTGTCAGGGTCTGTGGCTCGCACCACAATCACAGAGGTGCCAATGCCAGCGGTCTCCCTAAGGCCCAGACGGTTGTACTGTTGCTGGGTGAACACTGGCACCTCGTCATTGGCATCGTCCACATATATGATCACCTGCAGGGGGAGACATTTGTGGCACATCAACTGTACATGAACTCTTTGAGAAACACTTTAACTCTTTGGGAAAAGGGATTCGTAGTTTTATCTATTCAGAAATGAGACATAAATAATATGTATCTGAGTGTCTGGATCCTCTGATGTCCACATTTGTTGACAAAGTCCATCACAAGGGGTCGACAGGACTGTTAATTTTCCAAAAACTAGCCACGCTTCATGCTGTTACAGACAGAACAAACTACTGCTACATAAGTTATGCTACACATTTTGCAGAAAACATGGGGATGTAACTGGCACACGTTACAGCATCATCCCCCTCAAGCTACCCTCCTCTTCCTCACCCTCACGGAGCTCCTCATGCTGCCCTCGTCACTGTTGTAGGCCACCACTTCCAGCACATGGGAGCTGCTGGTTTCTCTGTCCAGGGCCCTGCGGCCTCTTGTCACCAGCCCGGTCTGATTGTCTATGCTGAACAGATTCTTGCTGTTCCCTGCATTCATTCACAGACACACACACACACACACACACACACACACACACACACACACACACACACACACACACACACACGTCAGAGAGAGACAGAGAGAGAAAGGCAAAGTGAGACAGAGCAGGAGACTTCTACAAAAATACCTATTTTAGCAAAACATTTAATCTAGTCTGCCAATTGGATAATTAGGTTGCCTCCGATGCAAATTAACTTCCAGTCATTACTGGTATTTTCACTCTGACTGCATCTAGACAAGAGAAATTGCGGTGGAAACAAGAGGAATTATCATACCTGCCCATAGGCAGAAAAGCTTGAATCACTAACATTTTGGAAACCTTCTTGTGGACATCTTGTTTTCACCCATTTTGAACAACTGGATTAACAATGCCACCAAAATAAATCTAATGATTCAATCTAGTCACATCTTGGGAGCCTGCGCTTTCTTTGCATTTGTTTGAGAGCAAGGAGATTTCATGTGCAAAGGCCATCTGGGAGGCAAATCAAAGTACTGCAGCACTTACCAGTGAGGATCCTGTACAGCACTTGGCCGTTCTCTCCCTGGTCGGCATCTGTAGCCTGAACCTGCACAGACGAACACGAGCATAAAGTCTGCAGAACAAGTCTACAACATAAACAAAAAACATCCGGCTGCTTACGAGGTACAGCAACGGCATATATCACCCTTTACAACTGGTATCATTTCAAAATTTGAACTTTTTCATTTTGCAGTCTGACAAAAGGGATTGCTAAAATATGCATGTCATTAAGAGAGAACAGAGAAGTTGGATTTGGTCACCAGTGAGTCTTTCCTCAGTTCTCTGAGCTCTGTGGTGTGTCCATTCCCATAAATTCACCGGATAGAAAGTTCACTTTGTACACATTTTTTCAATGGTTTCTAAAAACGGATAGAAAAATCCCTATTTTCTTTCTCATTCACCACACATCCACTGGTGCCCAGTGTCTTGTTGCCACAACAACCCCAACATGGCTTGGCAGTAAGTCTATAATGGCAGAACTTCTCTCCGTCTCTGTCGCAGGCAGAGAGCCAGCAGCCGCCCAAAAAAAAACAAAAACAAAAAAAAAACGGCACAGACAGCACGGCTCCACAGCGTACACAGATAAATAGTGGAGCATGTTGGGCTGCTGCTGAATGGGCCATGTCATAAGACTGCCTTCTGAATCTAGAGAGGCACAGAGCCGCTGGCGCTGGATGAGGCTCACTTCATGTCACAGCCCGCTCCTCGTTGGATGTGTCAAACCCTGTGGAGGTGCCCACAAAGTGCATATTCAATGGCATACAGAGACACACACTCGAGTGCATGTGCGTGCACTCAGGTACGCAGAAATACAGACACACACACACACCCACACCCACACACACACACACACACACACACACACACACACACACACACACACTCACAGGCTCTCTCTCCCTGCACTTGTGTGTTCTCCTTTGCTCTCTCTCGCTCTCCCTGTGAAGAGGGGCCCAACTTCAGTCTCATTAGCTTTATAAAGAGATGTGGAGAGAAGAGGAGAAAGAGGAGGAGAGGGGAGGGGGAGACGGGAGAAAAAAAGAGGCTGGGGGGTCAGATTGGGGAGTGATGAATAGGGTATTACACAGTGGACTGCACCACTTAGGCCATAAAAGGGGGTGTTTAAAGTGTAACACCACATTGCAGAGCCAGATGTTGTAAGTGTAAGCATGTGGAGTGTAATCACAGAGAGATTAGTCACTCAGCTTGTGCAGGGCTCTGAACACACACCATTGTCTTTGGCTCCCTGGGATTAAAACAGCAGTGAGATATTTCTGTCGTAATGCTGTCGCCCACATTTTACCCCCTTTTCCTCCTTGTTGCCCTCTTCCTCCCCAGCGTTTTCCCCTCTGTCTCTGGGAAAGCAGCAGTTTAAGGGGGAAAAACAAGTGTGTGAAGCCAAGAAACAGGTCTGACCTCAGTTACTGGAACTAAGCAAGGTGCTGTTTTAAAGAGTCTCTAAAGTGTGGGTGTAAGTATACATTTTTGATGGGGTTTATTCCAAATGACTAGAGATTCAGTATTGAAGATGACATGTTAATTGCTTAGCATTTGAGTCACAAACATAATTAAATCATTTCAAATCTTATGATCTTAAGATTGCCTACAATCTAATGAATGTCTCTTAAAATCTATATTTTAAGTCTGCCATAGTGTCTTTTGGAATGAAACTCATAAAATCCAGATCTGGACATGTGAGCTGCTTGACATGTGCTTGAGTAACTGCACATTGTCTGTATGTGGAGACTGTTGTCCACATTTGGTTTAGTATTACTAGGACTTATCTGGAAGGTAGATATTAGCGAACTGAGTATTACTGTATTCCTCGTTCATATTTTTATTCCACTATGTAGAAAATACAGAGAACATATAGTTCTTATATGTATTTTGCAAGTATGCTGCTAATAAATGAACTTTACAGATTTTACAAATGTAATAGATTAGACAAATTGTGGTGGTAAAGAAGTTAAGAAATCACTGTTTCAAAACTAGCTGAGCAGTCAGATCTGAAGGAGCAACAATGTGGAGAGGAGAGTACCTTACAGCTAAGCTGCCAAGCTTAGGAGCAGCGTGCCTAATCACGAATATGTGCAGCACAGTCTGTGTGGCTGAGAAAGAAAGTTTGTTTTTGAATAGCTGTGCGTATGTATTGTGTGTGTGTGTGCGTGCGTGTGGTATATGTGCTTGGAGGCGCTGACTAATGAACTGACTCTCTAACGAGCCATCCTGCTCCACTGGCCTTTTCACAGCTTTCCTGGCATTTGGTCTTAAAAATAATTTCACGTCCCAATGTGTTTCCCTTAAACCGATAAGCCATGCTTTGTCTCCGCTGAATTAAGGACGATGACATTTACAAATGTTACTATGCTGAAGATGGGGGCGCACAGAATGAGGGTGGGGGGGTATAATTGGAGACCGGGGTAGAAGAGGTGGGTGCCTCGCATTTTACAAGGGGCATTTTAATAAACCCAATTTGTTTTACATTGAAAAAAGCCTGTCAAGCATTGACTGTTTTGTAGTCCTTGATTTAATAGCTACATAATTGCCGCAAATGCCAAACACATCTGCATGTGCTTGCAGGCGTTTCTGTGTATATTTGTGCATGTGTGCGCTTAAGTGTGTGTACGTAAATCATAAGTGTGCTTGAGTGTATGATCCCAATAAAGGGAAAATAAACCTACTCAGCTTGGTTAGGCTTGGTTAGTGAGGCAGAGAGCTGCTGTGGCACTTTAACAGAGGCTGACCACACACACCCACACACACCTGACATAGACCTCCAATCTAATGTTGTTTTCTCCATCCAGGGCCAGGACAACATGAACACCACTGAACCAGATTCCAACTTCACCTCTACACCACACACAGAAAATGTCACTCTGTCCAGCCTGACAACCAGCACCATCTCTGCCACCAGCCCACTGCCTCCATCCTATTCTCCAGACATCTTCAACCCAGAACTCACCATCATGGTGGTGCTGGGCTTATCGCTGCTGCTGGCAGGGTTAGCTGCCTTCCTGGCAGTGTGCCGGCCCTCGGAACAGGACGGTGACTCTGAGGCGAACTGCAGCCCAGGCGAGAGCTTGACCCGTGGAGGACGCCGGTCCAGCGAGCCCCAGCTCAAGGTGTGGAAGAGGCTGGGCTCGTATCGGCGTTCATACAACATCTCCTTCAGACGACCGCCCCATCGCAGGCCGTACGAGCGTGAGAGCACACACGTGTCCCGGCCTCCGGCCCGACACACACCACAGCCAGAAACCAGCGTGGAGCCACACCTCACTATGCCTTGTCTATTTGACTATGTCACCGAAATCTGACTCAAAGACAGGCTGATGGCTGACTGACTGCTTCCCACAACAAGTGATGCACTGTATATCTTACGGCTGGTGCTCCGGACGTTATTGATAACTGTTTAGGCGATCCAAAAGTCGATCATTGAAGCGGGGTTTACACATTTTTGTGACTGATCATTTCACCCTCTGCAGCAAGTAACATTGTTAGGTATGGATGTTGCTTTTTCAGCATAGCTCTCTACTATACACATAGAGGTAAAGAAATATTGTATTTATTATAACGACTCAATTCGATTAAAATTCTCTCAGCAAGAATTTGATGCATCATCAAATTCACCTTCTGCACAGAAATAAATTCCCTCTGATTTAATTACATTACATTTTTTTCCAAGCAGAATAAAAGCTGCTTTAAAAAAACTAAACAGATATAATGCACAATAATTGTACAAACAAAGATCTAACGGTAATGCACCAGTTCAAATAATGACTCCTATTTTCAAGGCCAAACTTAAGAACATTCTAAAATCCCATTCAAATTGTGGGTACAACTATCAGTCCTCTGCGTCACACTGATAATTGTCCCGATGCAGAAAACCCCCATCCATCTAGTAATTAATGTGAATGAAGACGATTTGTTTTATAAAAAAACACAATACAGTCAAGACAAATGCAACCTGAGCCAAAAAGAGATCACTCTGTGACTGATTCTTCGTGTTTTGTGATTGTTGTGTTAAGAAATAAAGTGACATTTAAGTGTGTTCCTACATGTGTTTAGCAGTGTTTGTGTTTTCTACCTGGAGGATGCTGGTTCTTTGGGGCACGCTCTCCAGTATACTGGTCTCGTAGCTGTTTTGTAGGAAGATGGGCCTGTTGTCGTTGACATCCTGCACCTCAACAAACACAGTAGCTGTGCCTGTCCTCCGGCTGCCCGCTGGACCGTTGTCTATGTGCAGAAGCAGACACATTCACAAACACATCAGCTGCAATCATTCAGGTTAATGCTAATTGAAAGGGTTGACGCCAGGACAACTAAAAAATACTTGGCTTTCATTTCATGGCCGTAAATCTCACCGGCTAAGGCCATAGATACATCACTACGAGTTGTATACAAAAATGGAACCGGTTCTGCATTAATATGTTACTTTAAACGAGCCATTGATCTTCAGAAAATAAAGCAGGAACCAAAAATCGCTTGTTATAAAGACATAAAACCGGGACATTGTTGGCTCACCGAAACTTGGGTAATTTTCAGCTGCTTATGAATTAGAACAATGTGTGTAATCCTGTTCTATTGCACAGGTTTACATTATCTCTGCCTCTTCTCCCCTCTTGTGTCTCTGCCCCCCCCCCTCAGCAGATAAGCCCCCACCCTACTCAATGGCTTCCAAAACAGGAAAACCTCAGAGTTTTTGTTCTTTCTTTTCAAACAGGAACAAAGGCAGTTGAGCAATAGTCTGAAATCACTGCAGATGTGCAGGGATCACACATTTTGCATCATTGCTGTGCAAATGTAGAAAGGAGCTGCTTTGAAGAGATCACAAACAAAACAAGCCAGAAAACATGTCCTATTATAACAAATACAAACACGGACTGTGTAAACATGAGGATGATAAAAGATGATAACGGTTTCTTGTCATTATAAAAAATGACACACCTATAGCTTCTACCACCAGCGTGTATGCTGCCTGGGTTTCTCTGTCCAGGCCGACCACAGTCCGAACAACTCCGTTTCTGAAGCCCACGCTGAATTTGCCATCCTGATTACCACCTAAACATACAAAACACAAACACATTTCCAAATATATTTACAGCATATTGGTAAAACATTGCATACATATACAGCACAGCTATGATACTAAAAGAAGCATGCAAGAGGAGCTTGCCTCATACACAAACTCACACAGAGACGGATGGTTGGACAAAAGATACTGTACGTGCACATAGTCCACATAAATGAACAACACTGTAGCCCACAGACACACAAAAAACAACTCCCACTGTGACCTCTGACCTGTGATGAAGTAGCTAAGTTCGGCGTTGAGGCCAGCGTCGTTGTCAGTGCAGCTGAGGCGCGCTACAATGTGGTCTCTAGGGACACTCTCCTTCAGGGAAACATTGTACACGCGAGGGTTGAAGGTGGGCGTCTCATCATTTACATCCAGAACTGACGCACGCACACAAACACACAGACAGAGAGACATGAGGACACACAGATAGATGTACATGAGGACAAACAAGGCAGCAAGGTGGTGCAGCGAGTAGAAAGACTATTGATGAATCAGAGGATTCAGAGAATATCAAAAAGCTTTTGTAGCTGGGTAGTGCTGGTTCCGACTCTCCTGTGAAGCTAAGAGACGTGAAACAGATCTCTACCAAACAGTCCATAATATGTTGATGCTCCTGACTCATTTGAAACCCTTATTCCGCATTTCTATTCTTTTTTTTCACCATGTTTACAGCAATCAGACTATTTGGCCCAGTTGATTTTTCACATCCCACCAGCAGGTGGTAGCATCATTCTCAGCAGATTACTGAGAAGTCAGTGCTTATCTGAATTAATGAGGTAACTCTTCCCGCCAAGCAGAATCCAACCATACCGTGGCTTGTCAGTTTCATATGTAGGGTAATTTCAGAGAGAGCAAAGGGAATTCAAAGCCAGTTTCTCATCATCATCTGCCACATTAGCAGACTCTTACCTGTGACAGTGAGGGTTGAAGTGGAGGTGCGAGGGAACTTCCCTGCATCGTATGCAATAATTCTCAAATGGTACTGTCCAATCTGCTCACGATCCAGGACTGCCATGGAGGTGAGGACGCCAGTGGAGGTGTTCAGGTAGAAGTCGAGGCGCGGCATCCCCATCTGTAACGCCATTGTTATCAATCCGTTCTTGTCCTCGTCCGGGTCCTCCACCTGGATCTAGAGCAGGAAGAGAAAGACCCAGAGATGAACACAGGAGGGTACTTCACAATGGATGGTAAAAAGAGAGATGATAGAAACTATAATCCTTTGTTTAAATGCCATAATACATGAATATAGTCTCGTATTTTACCCTAAAAACTGAGGATCCAATGGACAGTCCCTCTGGAACTTCAGCCACAAAGGGCAGGTTGAGGAAGGTTGGGTCGTTGTCATTGAGATCCAGCAGATTGACAAAGACGGTGGTGCTCGCTGATGCATGCAGTGGAGGTGTGCCATCTAAAGAGGGCGCCAGAGAACATGTAAAGACACACACATAGACACACCTCGCATGCACACACACACACACCCCACACCTCACGGTCAAAGGGGTTTATTAGCCACAGTAAAAAGTTTCATGGTCAACATAAAACTTGAGGAATGAGGTTTGAAGAAAGAGGCTGATCGGTCAGAGTTGAAAGCTCTCTATTGAGGATGATTTACAGCTATTTATGCTCGCTTACAGCTGGTTTAGGTGTTTCATGAATCAGGCAAATTGACAGTGGAAGGCAAATACAAGTGCAAGCTGACATCCCACCACATACATACACACTACTCACTGTCAACAGCTGAGATGATAATAGTCCTCATGAGTGCTGTGTCCCTGGGGTTGGAGCTTTCCCTGTCCAGGGTTACCCCACTAGTGCGGATCTTCCCTGTGCTGCTGCTGATGGTGTAGAAGGGGTTTTCTGGACTGATACTGTACATCACTGTCCCATTTTCCCCATTGTCCGGGTCAAATGCCAACACCTGCACATGGGAGAGTCAGGAAAAAAAAACTTTCTGAAACTCTTAACAACCCCCCAACACTAGGTATGTTGTTAAATGAGAGTGGGTTCAAGAGGTGAACTTTAAGACATCGGGACAGGAAGGATTAAAGATATCGGGAGGAAAGAGTGAAGGAATGAGGAAATGAATTAGCGAGGGAAAATAATTACAGTAATAGTAATGGTATTAGTAATAAGAACATCCCCATCCCACCCCCAGAGCATCTTCACACACAGCCCCTTCCAACTGTTCCAACACATCAGTCAGCTGAAAGAAAAATGGTCACGTCTCTTTTCTGACACAAAGTGGCGATGGGTGATGAATGCGTGAAGCCAGGAGCCCTGCTAAAACACCGGCTGATTCTTAAAGAGCTGATCAATTATTCAGTGCACTGACTAAAAACTCTGGAAACTGGTTAATTGGTCATTAGAGGAACAAAGGTTTTTGCAGGTATTTAATAATTAAGGGGACATGGTGGGCAGGCATCTCAGAGGCCCATTGATTAGACAGAGGTAGGTGATATAAGATGTGTGAAAGTGTCTAGTCTTCTCCAGTTCAAGCAATCAATTGTGGCCTGAGCAGAGCACATTAAAAGATGGTGAGCAAATACATTAGCCTTGTCTATTGAACTGTAGCCCTGGTCCGACTGCATTGAAATGAGTTATTAGAGGAGGCTCACTGCATGTGTAGCCGCTGAATGTAAAAGGCTGCAGTAGTGATGGTGGGGTGCTCGGAGATGTAAGTGGGATGATCCCTGCGCTGGGCACAGCGACCAAATTCATCGGCTCGCTGGACACCTCCAGGAGGACTTAGCAGGTGGCCTCTTGTCACCATGGAAACACTGGTTGGGCCGGGGCTACATTTGGGCCGGTTACAGGACGGTGAGCCTGGGTGGTCCGATTTATTGAAAAATGGTCAGACGAGCACAACAGTGTCTGTCCACTGAGCACGGAGTCACATACAGTATGCATCGCATCACTGGATGAATGAACTCAGCTGAGGAATAATGGAAAATGTAGCAACGCTTTAGCAGCACGTGTATCTTTCACTTCACTTTGCTGATCATTTCTCCATTCCACTCTCTTGCTCTGCTGGATGGGTTCTCGCTTCCTTTTCTACCTAGAAGCTAAATAATTTGCTATGCGTATGACTGCAGGCTACATTTTAATTAGCAATCGGACTCCCTTAACACATTGCCAAAGACACGAGGACGATGAGAGACTTTGGGGTAATATTAGAGTGTTTACTTAGCAATGACCTACGCAGTAATGGCAATTCGTCCATCAACAGAGGAGGACTACGCATGCAGATGCATCCATCAACATGTACTGTTTTTCATCTGCAGTATGCCGCCCAATGAAGACGGTTGTATTACAACAATGTTCAATCTTCAACACTTTAAATACTCTCCTCTAAAACCTCTAAGGTTTTTATGAAAACACACTTAAGTTTGCAAAGTCAGAAATAAATTCCTTATGTTTCACTAACTGTCCATTCTACTCAGAATAAAGTAAATGATAAGAATTATCATTCCTGTGTGTTCAAACATTATCATTTGGTTAAACATTTACATTTACCAGGTTGTTTAGGTGTACTCACAGAGATAACATCAGTGTTCATTGGACTCATCTCCACTACGTTGGTTAGGAATGGCTCGTCTCTCCACACAGGGGAATTGTCATTGATGTCCAGGATGGTGATGTTCACCTAAACAAAGTGGGAGTGAAGGGAATTATGGTAAACGGGAAATGAGCTATTTTTGACGTCAGTTTAAGAGAGAGACCTTTCATAGCAGTACGTCAAAGTGCAGTATATATGTACGTCCAAAAGAATACAATTTCATCCCAAATAAGCATTGATTTAAACAGTGGAGAGGAAACTGGTTTGTTCTGTGGAAAGACAATGGCTCTAAAGTGGTTACCGTGGCAATGCCAGTCTTTTGCTGAGGTCCCACCCCTCCGTCCACAGCTCTGACTATCAGGATGTACTCTGCTTTCACCTCTCGGTCCAGCAGGGCCGTGGTGGTGATCTCTCCTAAACACACGTAGAATCAGATCAACATTATACAAAAATAAATCAATTCAAAAAAGCAACAACCAGGACAACTCAGTGAAGGCCACACATGTTTCAAGGCAACTCTCGTGTCAAAATAAAACTCAAATGCAAAAATACGCCACCAAGTAGAGAGCTTAAGAAAGAAACAGAAAAAATATATTGCAGGCAGATCTATATCATGTTCAGGCCAAGTATGAACTGACTGCAAAATTATCTCAAGAAATTCAAATTTAAAATGAATGTCTTGATTACAAGTATACTTTCAGAAAGAACTCACACTTTTACATGGGCCCACACACCCACCCACACACACACACACACCTGAGCGCGAGTTGAGACGGAACTGAGAGGAGCCCTCCAGGGAGTAGATGAGTGAGGCTTGGCCATATTCCCGGGAGGCGTCCAAATCAGTAGCATTCACAAGCAGCACAGTCGCCCCTGTGGAGGACAGGGAGGGATGAAGGGAGTGAGACAGAAAGAAAGTTGCAACTCATGGAGTGGGATAAAAAGAAGTGAACTTGAGTCATGGGAAAAATATGTGAAGACTATAAAGAGAGAGAGACAAGCTGCAGAGACGGAGTGATGTGGCATTCAGAGAGCTAATTTCTTCACCGCCCCCATCCTCAGCTCAACTGATGCCATGGCACTGAGTGGGTTTATGGATTAGTAGATTATCAGCTTGTTTGGCACAGCCTATACTTGGCACAAGCCTGATCAATACCAAGGCCGACAGGGGGATGAGAGGCTAGCCAGAGCCGCAGGGCTAGCCCTGAGCGCGGCCTTGCAGCCCACGCCTTAGGCCCCCAGCTCGGGGCCAAGCACTTTAGCCATAGTCCCCTAAACCTCAGCCCCGGCCCAAGCCGCTCAGCTATGTGCTCAGCTATGTGCTCAGCTATGTGCTCAGCTATGTGCTCAGCTATGTGCTCAGCTATGTGCTCAGCTATGTGCTCCTTTAAAGCGGGTCCGAGACACAGAGAGTGGCCAGTGTCTGCTAGAGCTCAGAGAGAGAAAGGGGCGGTCAGACATTTCATTTCCCTCCAGCGACTGGAAACTAATCTATTGTCTGGGATAAAAGAGTTTTCTAAATGCATGCATGACAATGAATAGAGCAGCCAGTTATTTTGCCGTGAATAGTCAATATCCTGCATTCGGACGGAGCATTTTAAAAACATTATGCAAAATCATAACAAATAAAACAGTAGAGGAGGCTGCCTGAGGAATCGTTTCAAATAAAGCTTTAAAAAAAAAAAAAACATACCCCCAAGAAAGCAGCGCTATTTGTTGAATATGCTAATGGTAAGACAATTTGAGTAAGAGGTGGCTGTATGTGCTACACGTGGTGTTCGAGCTGTTTGGAGTGTTTGAGTGCTGTGTTGGTTTTGCTCCAGAAAATGCATTCTAGCAGCTAAACTGTAACCCCACATGCGTAAAGTGACTCACCGGCAATAATGTTCTCTGGGATTTTGACGATGTAGGACTGCTTGCTGAACTCCGGTGGGTTGTCATTTTCATCCTGGAGGAGGTAAACATCGACAGCAGCTCAAATCAATGTGCCAAGCAATGAGAAAATGCAAATGTGCTTCAAAACGCTGCCATCACACGTCAGCACTGAGATGAACAAATTTGAAAATGAAGACACGGAGGAGCATAAAATGTTTTTAATAGTAAAAACATAGTAGTAGTATCTCTTAGGATTACACTGAAATTCCCTGAGAATGTCTTAGTCGAGCTGGCTTCTGTTTCTGTCATCTAGTCAGGTAATATGCAACGTTTGATCAACAAAGTAAACGCAATAAGCTAAACCAACGATCCTAGCCAGGGAGTGCGTTGTAGTTAATTGCATTCTTTGCTTTAGAACTGCAGGAGTGAGAAAAAACTGGACTTGGACAAGAAGTGAACGAATGCAAAAGCTGAGGCAGATATTAAAAAGAAGACACATTTGCAATAATCGGCGAGGAAGTCGTTCCAAACATTATTAACAATGGCATTCCCTAAAACAAAGAGTAATCAAGACCGGTAATTTGACAGGAATTAATGACTACAACACAGACCAGCTCCCACTGTCTCACAGACTTTCTCAGAGCATTTACATCTCTCACAACCTCCCACTCATCGAATTAGACTCTGTTTCACATTAACACATCTAGTTGTGTGGCTATTCGCAGAGAGGCTCCCCACTGTGTGTGAACGGCTGGGAAATGTTGACACTTTAACAACAGTCACTGGCACCATTATATCTATCTGGGCTCTGTGTTACACTGGTGTAAAGCATTGTGTGCGCGTGATGCTGCTCGCTGCTGATAAACCTCTGTGGTGTGAGTCATGACACTGTGGAGGACAGAGAGAGAGAGAGAGAGAGAGAGAGAGAGAGAGAGAGAGAGAGAGACAGAGAGAGAGAGAGACAGAGAGAGACAGAGACAGAGAGATGTAGAAGGAATACAGAATAGTGCACATCTCTCCCTGTTGTTTTTTTGCATTCCAACACAATATTTCTCCCTCATGTAGGGTGTGTATAGATATGCGTGTACTGTTCTTGCATAGAATATTCCAGCTGGATTCATCCATTCTTCTCTGTCGTTTCTTCTTTTATGACTAAAAGTTGCTCGTATAATGAATGTCTATCAAGGGAAATGAGCTTAAGAGCCAGTAGAGATGCTGTTTATGAGTTCTGGTTGCTCATTATATTTTTACTGCTGCATTTATAGTATCTTAGCAAAGATCAACATTCATGTTTATTATTTAAAAAACAAGAAAAATATAGACAAAAGGCACCTGGCATTGTCTGTTATACAGAGTAGTCAGCAGTACATGTTGTACAGCACATTCATATTACAGATGGTTTAGGTGAATTCCATCAGGACCTTGTCGTACATGCAGAGAGAGAACAGAAAAAATGGTCTCCTCACAGCCTTTACCTAAGTCATCTGACAAAAGCAACACGGTCAGCCCAGAGTTAAGAAAGCCACAGGGAGCACAGAAAACCTGATCTGGAACAGACATGGACCACAGGGTGTCTGCAATGCCTTAGTGTAAAAAACATGGAAAGGCATTCAATGAAACCAAGTGACAGGAGACTGCCCGTGCATGACATCATGACATGGACTTTTATACATTATTTTTTCATGTTTTTAAAAAAATATATTACAAGTTCTGTAATCTACTGCGTGCACGAGTAGGCCTATGTGGCTGTGACTTTCTCCACTGCCTTGAAATAAGATTTTTAGTGATAAGACTGACAAAAGCAAGTGAACTGGAAGCTCAGATATAGCTGCACAGGCTGTGATAAAACTGCAAACAAAGCTGTAGGCAGACATGGATCAAAAAGTACTCAGAATAATTCAGACGGTGAAATCCAATATGTAAGTGAAGTTGAAGACGATCCACCATAAGCCGGCTGACACCTGTCACGCACTGTGACAACGTCTAACGTCTAATGCATGGATCTGTCCGTCTGTCTGCCTGTCCCGAGAACCGCTCCTCCGATCTACTTCACACTTGGTGGGTGTATTGCTTGGCTTTTACGATTTTGTTTTTGTAATAAGTGAACAGCGCTCCCTGTAGCAGTGTGGGGGGGGGGAGCATCAGGGCTCTGCAGTCCCGCGTGTCGTCAGCAGTGGGCAGACAGCGGCTCATTACAGTTCACTTTTGCTGCTGGATGCTTGATATAGCGTGCTCATGCTATATTAATGCTGGATAACTTGCAACACATTGTCTTCATTTCCCTGAAGTCAACTAGCACGAGCATATATCCTACAGGACCATCGCCACTCTGCAATTGCAACTCAACTTTTTTGCAACACTAACTTCTACCTCGACTCATTTAATTCATGCTCTAGTTTATAACCACGGTGGTTATGTCAAGGCAAGCGACTAATAAGCCTATTTGGAAATAACCTCCGCTCAGTTAATTGAGAGCGAGTAACCTCGAGCTGTGTGTGTTTTTCAGGGCCGGATTTAGTGATTTGAGGGGCCGAGGCAAACACTGCTTTGCTTTACTTTTCACCCTTTCTCTAACTGGGAGTGTTGCTATTGGCAGTGGTAGAAGAAGTACTCAAAACGTTCCTAAAGTAAAACTATTAACTATTATAGTAAAACAATGAACACCGCACAGTAAGAGTCCTGCATTCATCTATAGGTTTAGGGCCCTTTTAGTCGGGGGCCCCAGGTTGCCTACCTTGTCTCAGGGTAAAGTCTGCCCCTGCCTGGTGTTTATGTAAACCAGACTGAAGGCCTATAAAAACCCAAGGACAAGCAGTGTGGAGTGTGAAATTATTTGTATGAAAGGTTCTCCAGAAAGCAACACCTTAAGCATTCAGCCCATTCTGAACAGGCATGTTTTCAGTAGCACTGCACTAGTCTAGATAAATACAAGACAGCTTTGTCTTCATTCAGTACACATAACAGCTCCAGATGTTCCTCTCCCAAGTCTCGGGCACGCACATTTTTCAGTTACACCTGAGGGGAACTTTAATGAAAAGATTTCTGGAAAACGTTTGAATGTGGGGAGGAGTTTTTCACAGGGTGTGTCTGCTGGGGCACCAGGAGAGTCATTAAATACTTTCTGATGAAAATACCATGCCTGAAAATATATTAAAAGTGTGAATTAGAAGGATTCTCAACTAAGAGGAAAACAGCCACCAACAAACAAGTTTTTAACTCTTTAAGTACCTTTCTGGAAGTGAAAAACAAAGACATTATCACAAAAGGAGGGAAGATGCAGGGGATTTTTGCAGAAGGGCAATGATTAAAGAGAAAAACTGAACACTAGTCTTGCTTACAGTGTTCACAATAACTGTAGATACAAAATAGATAAACAGAAAACCACCGTAGATACCTGTGTACATGAGGAAGGCTATATTACACACCAAGTTGGAGGTGAATAGATAGAATGGGATCAAATTGTAGATTGCATTTGATTCATTAAAGCCTGATGGGCAAATTCACAAAGAAACGGATTGCGTCCACTGATAGCAGCATCAATTGCGCATCAATTGCAACCGAAATCCGCCCCGTCTCAAGGTCCAATTCACAGCAATATCTCATCGTGCTAATGAAATTACAGCGAAAACACGCCCACAAAGTTTTGCAGCTGAGCGAAAATAGCCCTTCTTTTGAGTCTGATTGCAATTATCCATGTGGCAAAGAATACATTTGGCTTTCGCACCAAGAAAACCATAGGCAGAACAATGGCGGAGAAAACAAAACAAAAAACAAACGTTTTGAGATCGAGAGCTACAGGTCGTGACAGACGAGGTGCAGAGGAATTCCTCTAAACTTCAGGTAAGGAATTTAAAAGTGACAGAGAGAAACCGTACTTGGGATTTAACATCCCAGTCTGTGCTGTTGGTTCTCTCAAAGGCACACCTTCAGACTGTATGAGACGATGGCATGACTTGAGGCGGCGGAGAAAAGAAAAAAAAAACATCATTCAATGCTACCATGATCACAGGAAAGTCTGGGCGTTATGCCTCTTATTAATGCAGTTCAGTTACCACCAACTCTCTGAAGATGCTCATAATTTGACTGTAACTGTGTGAGGCTGTTAGCGCTGATCTTTGTGAATTAGACTGTTTTTGCAATGAGGCTCTTTGCACAGAAAAGGGGCAATTTTTGTTCCAAATGTATGCATATTACCTGATTTAACTACTTGCAAAAAGCACAGGAGCCCCGAGATGCTTTTTGCTTGAAAGGGCAGTCGGGTGCATTTTACCCTTTGTGGGTGCTTTGAGAATTACACTGTTTCTTTTTGTCTTATCTGTGCAGGTCTAGCAGCCACAAAAGCCATTCAATCCTTTTGTGAATTTGCCCCCGAGAGTCTTTGATGAACCACACACACTCCCTCAACAAGCTCATTTTACTGATTTGGTGATCATGTGGCTGTTTATGATGATTGAAGCTGGTTGGATCCACCACCAGCATACTGGTAATATCTAAGTATGTAATAAAGTAATTATAAAAGTCCCATTGGCTAAAGATGCTGAACAATGATGAGAAATGAGTAATGGACACATGCTCTGCTGGCTTTTGGATTCGGCCAGTCTTGCCTGACCTCAGTGACCTCGGTGAAAGAACAGGAGTGACACCGGACTGGCAGCTGAGGTCTAACTCTGAAACTGTTTTTGTTTCTCAGAGCAATAAACCAACCCTCTGATCCCTGTCAGTGACATTAATCATCAAATAACAGCTGCTAGTGCATTTACATCACTATCAGCAAGGACAACCCTGGAATGGTTTGAACCTACAGGGAAAGCGTGTCCTCCTATTGGTGACGCTGTGCAATCAACATGAACATCATCATGTGTTACAGTTAAAGCAAGACGTTTGAATGGTTGCTATAAGTACAAAACCGTTTATATAGTAAGACAGTACAATACGGGACATACACCTTTTCATCTGAGTGGATCTGATCAGTCTTTAAACTGCGCATTAGGCATCTTACTGCGTTCTTTTAAACCTTCCAACTAAGGCACCAGATGTTGTCATTTGTAATGAGAACAGAAGACGAGTATTTGTTGTGAAGGTGGGTTGTATTTTTGACGACAGCGAGGAGGAGGCGTTTCTAACTTACAATGTACCAGCTTGTAGAAAATGCTCTCTCACAGCGAGAATATGAATGCAGACTGCTAATGTTCATATTTGGGCGATGTCCATAGGTGGATGGAAAGTGTGCTGCAGACGATGTCTATGAAAATAAAAGACTAATGTCCTCGCAAGGTACTGCTCTGTGTCTGCAGTTGCTGTTGGTCGCCACGTTTGGGAGAGGCACTGCTTCCTGCACGTTAAGGTGTCAAGTGATACGTTAGTGTTGTCTGATGTTAAGAAGCACCACTGTGTGAGAGCTTGTATGCTTGGCAGGGTTGTACTTACAATCACCTCCACCGTGACAGGGACAGTGTTGTTGAGGGCTGGGTTTCCCCCATCTTTAGCCATCACTGTCAAGTAGACCATCCCATTGGGAACTTGCTCATAGTCCAGAGGCCTGGTCACACTGATCACTGATGGAAAGAGAGAAGCAGGGAGAAGGAGGCGTTCATACAAGATGTATACACTATTTTACAACTTCAATATGTCTAAACATCCACAACACCCCTGCCCACATAAATATTCTAAATGTATTTCCTAAAGGGGAGCGTACCTGCGTAGCCCTCCACCAGGATGATGCTGAAGTAATTGGGGAAGGCCGAGGCTGAAGTGATGGTGTACGTCAGGAAGTTGTTGGGAGGAGAATCGTCATCTGTAGCCTGTGGGTGGGCAGAGACGAGAACTTTTGAGTGAGATGTGACGACAGACAGTGTAACAGGACAGATGCTGCAGTACAGCGCTTATATTTATACGTGCATGTTTCCACAGCATGGGTGCGTGTCAGTCTGTGCATATGTGTGCAGCCAGGAAGCTGTCAGTCAGTGACGGCATGTTGTTGGACAGATTAAAGCCGATTCTGGCTATTAGTGGCGCAGGCGTCGATACTGGAGGAACACCAACCGAGCCAAGACAAGCTAAGCAGGCAGAGGACAGATGAAACTATACTTTGCAGGGCTAATCCACAACAACATCAACAACAATCATGACACCCCCTCATTATTCTCCAGTTGGCAGGAACTTAAACAAGAGTCCTCCGGCTGTGAGGAGAGTCTACTGGGCCTCCCTGGCATCATTAAAGGCTGGACAGGTTGTCAAAAACACTCACTTGTATCTCTCCGTAACACACATATCTTAACTCTTTGATTTGATGCCAAAGTGTTGACTAAGCAATACCTTTCTTCCCCCACAACGTCCTAAATTGTGACTTTTCTCTTCCAGACTGTCGTCCTATTATCAGATTTCAACCAACAGTTTCACATTTGGCGGTCGTTTACCACTTAGTGGTTAGAGGAGTTGGGGGCAGCAAATCAAATAGATGAGTGGCAAAGAAGTAACAGAATAAGAAGTGTAGAGAAAATGAAAAAAATAAAATAAGGTTTAGCTGTTAGAAAGCATAAGCACTGTGGTAGGAGGCTTTGTTTGGAAAGAGAATGAAGCAAACAGCCTGTTTTTGCTTTGTCCCACGCGTCCTCTTCTATCTATTTCAGTCTCCCACTATTCCAGAGTATACGTGTATGTGTGTGTGTATTTGTTTGTATGTGTATAGTATAGGTTCCAGGGCAAATCGCTGACGCACAGAATTGTGCAACTGGCTTCCCTGTTCCTCTCGGGCGGCGTATTAATATCAGCAGCATTTAAGGTTAGCTCAGACTAATCAAACACAGAGAGCCAAGCCTTGAGCCCCGTCACCAGCTCGACTCCCACAACGTAAAGGCAAGCCGCCAAAGTGCACTGTTGTGGGGGTAAGCCACTGCTGCAGCCGCTGCCTCAAGGGACTTAACAGTCTTTCCCACCGGGGCGCAATCAAAGGAAACGCTGAGCCATTAGTTACCATTGTGCTTTTTGTGTGGCAGTGACTGATGGCCAACACACCACGCTGACCTGTTCTTCTTGGATACAGCGCACACAAACACATAACTGTATGATTATAGTAACACAGAGGAAACAAGGAAGAAAGAGCAAAAGCACAGGCTTGTGAGTCTGATTACTGGTATTTGTGGGATGAGATCCTCTGTTGTAGGTCTAGTTTTTATATGAATGTACTGTAAATATGCACATACTGTATTATTGCAGGTATCTTTGCTGTTGTTATACCTAATTATGTGTGCATGTGTGTCAATTATAAATGAACTGCACCCCAATCCACTGTGACTTCTCAATCTAAATTTTACAAGTGTTAGAGGAATAATAACATTTTAAATCAATAATAAATTACCTTTTTTTGGTTTTGGAAAAGTAGTTCATTTATTGCAGCCAAACAGTTATTTTTATGGTATTTTACGGTTGCTATAAAGGCCAGTTTTAAACGAGTAGTGCAACATGAGTGTACTTTTGGCCTCTGTCTGGTTTAAAACTGTGTACGTGAATGTTTTCAACACGTCTCACCCTGACTCGTGCCACCGCCTGGACGGCCTGTTCGTTCTCTCTCAGCGAGCCCACGTACGCCTCCTTCTGGAAGAGCGGCGCGTTGTCGTTGACATCCAACACATTGACACGGATCCTCCCCGTTGTCTCCTCCCCGCCGCCGTCCCTCGCCAGCACGGTCAGCGTGAAGCGCCGCATCAACTCATAATCCAGACTGGCCCGCAGAATGACCCAGCCCGACTCATCGTCCAATGAAAACCTGCAAAAGACAAACGGGGAAATTAGAGGCAGGTCACTCCCAAAAGTCAAAGACATTGTACAGACATCAGATACAAACACGACATCACATGATGACTGTTCAGAATCATGCTTGTTCAATGGAAAAAAAAAAAGTTGCACTTGTTGATTTGTTCTTATGATAAAAACACCATGTTTAAAACTCAATAGATTTTTTATGTTGTAATAATAATAAATTATAGCATAAAATAATGAGAAATAAATACAGAGAAATAAAAATAGTAGGAAGCCACACTAATTGTGTTCTTCAAAATAATGAATGAGCAGACTATGTGAATGTGTGTTTGTCTCTGTGTGTCATGCTGTAAGTGTGTGGCCTGAAGAGAGCCGGCGTAAAGAGAAGCGCCAGACATTATTGTAGCTCAGCTGTCTCTGGCGAAGCAGAAGCTGCAGTACAATCGTTCACAAGTGGCCCAATAAATGAAAAATTAATGTCAATGTGTGTTTGTGTGGACTGTTTCAGTGTGTGTAGTTGTATCTTACTGGTCTGGCTCGTCACTGAAGTAGTAACGCACAACCCCAAATATGCCTGAATCTCGGTCTGTAGCCTGGAGAGAAAAACAGCAAAAAGAAAAACACTTACTTTTATAATCAAGTTTACTTCTTTGAAAGGTTTTACAGTTCATTCAGCTTCTGTTGTCCACCCGCGTTGTTTCTCATCCTTGTTTATTGTTCTCATCTACTTTGGGTTTTGTTTCACATGTACCTGTCTAATTGTCCATGCTCTTTCGGGAGTTTTTGGGGAATTGTAATTTCATGTGGCAAAAAAAAAAACCAAAATGTTTTAACACCTCATTAAGTTTTATGTAAGCGGCTGCCTTCAAATTCTTATGTAAAAACTGAAGGGAGGTAAATTCCTGACTGTGACATGTTTATTAAAGCAGAGTAACTTCAATCTACTCCCCCCCATTTCATTTTAATGTAACCGTTAGATCATTCCTCAGCATACATTTGTGCTCGTGTGCAACCAGTACTTTTAATAACATTGTCTACCAATGAGTTTTGCTGGGTTTATTAAATGTCTCACCCTAACAGCTGTCCCGGACTGTATGTTGATGACTTCATGATAAAACATGCAAAGCCATGCTTCGCTCGGAGGTGTTGATTGGATTTGATCTGATGAAAGAACTGATACATTTTCCTCATCCACACCCCCCACCACTGCCTGAGAAAGGAGCCACAACTGCCGTCATATGTTTTGCAGATAACAAATGGTGTGAAGAGGAGTGCAACATAAAGAGCAACACTTTCAGGAATCTTGTACTTTATGAAACACCAATCTGTCTTTGTAAACACATGCATGCGCGTGTGCGCACACACGCACTGACGCGTACGCACAGGGTGTGTGTGCCGGCGTTGATGGATCGTGGCTGGAGAGGCTGTTGTAATAGAGTTCCACTTCAGTGGCTCTGCAGTCAGTTGAAGGGCCAAACTCGAACGTGTCTGCAGCCCGCTCTGTCAACCACGATGTTGGTCACTGTGATTCAGTGATGCCCCGATACCGACCTTATTATGTACAACTGTGTGTGTGTGTGTGTGTTTGTAGGGTATACCATTTTGTACATGTAGCTGTGACTTATACACGTAAACATTTGTAAGTGTGTGTGTGTGTTTATAAGCGTTGAATGATAAGAGTCATAAGAGAGTGTACACAACAGCGAATGGGCCAAAATGTGTGTTAGCTATTACTCTGTTTTTGGCTGGGTGTGGATGTATGTGTGCGCATTTGAATGTCTCTGCATCTTAAATTGAATGCATTTATGGTTATGTATGTGTGCATCTGTGAGAGCCCATCTATGATGCCTCTCACAGATGGAACAACGGCTGCAGCTATCAATGTGTTTTTTCACCTTCTAAAAATGACACCATGCTGTTTAGCTCAAGCCTGTAATTTCACAGAGAGCTTTCACTACATCGTCCTTGATGGCGAATCGATGGTTCTTTTTAATGTCCAAACGGCCCTCGCTTTGTTGTCAAGTGCACCGAAGCACATCTTGCTGAACGAGTAGAAAGTGGGACGCTAAAATACATGTGAGGTGTTTGGAACTCCAGTCAGGTTCTTAAATTAACCTTTGAGTTTTCATCTGTCATGTCTCCATGACCTCATCATTTAATGCCACTCAACTGCCTCTCCCCCTTTTTGCATTTCTATCCATCCCTCTCCCATCCTACCTCCACATCCTCCTTTATCTTTTTCTTTCTGTCTTTATCCCCCTTTCCTCCCTGCATCCTAAGCTCCGCCTCCATCTCCACTGTCTCCCCTCTCCTCTACATATCTCCCTTAGCACACGCTTCCCGCTCGATGCCTCCCTCCCTCCTTTGCTCCCTCTCTCCCAGGTGAGTGACAGGCCCATAAGTGCTCCAATGATAGCGGTGGGGGTGTTAGCGTGACAGCTATCGAGGCGGTGACAGGAGCCGGGCTCAGCCTGGGAGCTAATACTGCCTCTGCGGCCGGGCCCCTCTCGCCTTGACGACAGACAGCGAGGAAGAGAGAGACAGACGGAAAAGAGAGAGAGAGAAGAGGGGGGGGGGGGGGGGGCTCCTATCTCCCACCAAACAATCACCATGACAGTACGGGCCGGTCACTTTGCCAACTGCTTGCCAAAGACTTTTAACTTTAGACGCAGAAGGCCTGCAGCAGATGGATGGTAGAGATTGGTTTGAGCAGGGATTTGCAGTACGTTAACACCACGGGCCCGAATCGTTTACACCAGGGTATTATGCATTCACTCCCCATAGCCGTGGTGGTTCAAAGTTCTTTTGTTTGGGGAGTTGGAGGGGATGGAAAAGTGGGGTGCACGGGGAGAGTGTGATTGTTCGATTTAATGAGGAAAAATATGACATCGAAATAAAGCTGGGCAATCCGCCTAACTAATGTGCTTAATCACCTCACTGACAATTATGACAAGCATTTAAAGTACTGGGATGGTTCACTGGGATACATCGTTTTCATGCCATAGAAGCAATGCTGATGGATTCATTAACTCTTTTTAGGGACCCTCCAATCAAATGAAAAAGCTTACAAAAACCGAAAGAAGTGTAGGGGATGCACATCGCCATTGACTAAGATGGTGCAAAAGCCTGTTAGTTGATTAGCTGTTCTATTACTGTCAAGATGGCCAGAGATGATACAGTTGCAGTTTATGTTGTAGATGGATGCTGGGTCCAGACTGCAGTGATACAAATCTCCCCGTGCTAAGGAGCATGGCCCTGAGGTATCAAAGTCAGTTTACTGATCAAAATCCAAACTAAGTTGTTTCAAAGAGTTTCTGCACAAAGAGTCAGTGCGCTGCTGATTGCCAATATAAACTCTGCAAACCCTAGGGTCCTCAGGCAGTAACTACAAAAGAGAAATTAGTTCTCAGTTGACCAGTTTGGTTAAATGATGTGTTTCTTCCCTTCAGAAAGGTGAGGCCTGCAGGCTAACACTGTGTGTGTGTGTGTGTGTGTGTGTCTGTGTGTGTGTGTGTGTGTGTGTGTGTGTCGGTATGTATTCGGGTGTACCTGTGTACCGGTGCGCTCATTTGTGTGTCTGCATGCCCGTTAATGCAAGTGTGACAGAATGTGTGAGATGATTGGAGTGTTTGTAGGCAAAGTCTAGTGTGTATGGGGGTGCATATGATTGTGTGTGTGTGTGAAATGGATACACATGGAAAGAGATCCGCGGTGTTTCCAGGTTCATTCAGTCTTGGGCTAAATATGCACCTCAACCATTTACAGTATAACCTCTTATTATCACACTCAAATGCTTTCAAGAAAAGGCAGAAATTAGAGCTTCTCCTCACAGGCGACAGGAAGACAGATGCAGTGTGTGTGTGTGTGTGTGTGTGTAAACTGGGGTTAGGTTGGGGGGGACACAGGAGCAGATAATCAGCCCAGCTATCTCATGGACAGCGAAGGAGGTAAAAGCTGCACAGGCTTTTCAATCGTGAGTGAGCTGGAATTTGAATTGATTGGCTCCTAAAATTGCTTTTTCTGCAGAAGCTTTGAGAGTCAAGGAAAAGGAAACCAATTACTGGCTGTCAAAGCCTGCTGTCAAAATAGAGATGACCCCCAGTCCAAACACAGACAACCTTCTCTGTCTCAGTGTTGCACACCTAAACACAATCACAACGAACAGATAAAACACACACACACACACACACATCACCAACAGCACAGTAAAGATGTCCAGTTTCTAACAATCATTGAGGGAGAGACAATGATGAGGACATGGTTGTCAGGTTATCTCAGCTCTGGCTAGTTCCACTCATGGGGGGTCCTTTAAAAGGCTCATATTCTCTATATCCATGACAAGATCACAGCTCATCCCTCACAAATGCTGTACAGGTGGGACACAGAGAACAGTTACTTTTTAAATGAGCGCCTCTTCATGTCAACACTTATTGTGCTGTATGTGTGTGTGAGACACACAAAGCAGAATCTTGATCCTGTGACACACGGCGTGGTGCACGCTTCTGTGTATTTAAGCACTGCATCGTCACAGCAACGTTAGGGGACGTTTGTCACCCCCCCCCCCACTGCACTTGCAGGCACCATGGGAATCAAATGTAAATTCAGAGTGAGATATATCACAGTATACAGCACGGGAGTAAATCATTTTCCTTAAATCATGTCTGCTCGATAATCATCAGAAAAAAAACGTTTAAAAACAATGAAAAAAGGATTGTCGTTAGGTCATATTATTGAAGTCTGTCTTAAAACAATACTCACATACCTATATGTACATTCATACGGTTATTAGTCGCTGTAATTGTTCCTCTTGTCCATGCTGGCTGCAAAGAGATCGCTTTCCAGCAAGGTTTCAACACAAGAGACAGGGAACACGATCCCTGTGGTCATTCTTAACTTAAACTAAAGCCGATACGCCAATAGAGACGTCAGCAGAGTTGATCAGATCAAGTGGATGTATTTTTTGTACAAGAACACTAACTTTAGAAGATACCCTCTTGACTTTTTCACGAGGACTCAGCCTTAATGTCATTAGGGCCCAGTGATGCACATGGGTCCTGGTGAAAAACAAATTTGACTGAACATTTTATGTTTGTGTCCAGGTTGTGAGGTGACGAGAGCCAGAAGCATCAAGGGATTATTGTTATTATTTGTTTTTTTTTAATGGTTCAATTTGGTGCATTGTATCATGTGCCATCTCATGATTTGTATCCTTAGAGAAGGCACCAATTTATGCATGAAGAGTATGTAACAAAACATTTTACTTTCACAAAGTAGTAACAACTTTGACTATTTCTTTCCTTACTGAACAAACAGCTTGTACTTATTTGAACTATCCAACACATTTTTTAAATACAAATAACAGACATTTCTGTACTTATTATCACTATTCATTTGAAAGGCAACCAGAATCTACATCTGTCAGTGACAAGAAAAGTTAAAATTCTTGTCACTTTCATATTTATATATGTGACAACACACTGGCTTCCAACTGCACAATGATATTTTTTCCTAAAACGTCAGTAGTACAAGTGTCAGCTGAGATAAAACATGATCTTACTTAGTCGATCAATGGGCTTAACTCTGACTTTACAAGCAAATTTAGGTTTCAAAGTCTATAACTCCAGACCACCAAATAAAGTCTTTTAATCCGTACAAATGTGTTGCACGCTTTAATATTTTTTAGTTTTCAAAATGTGGGACAAGAGGACAAGTCAAATATATTATATTTCAGGTCACACAACAACTAAAAGTACGACTGAAAGGACGATGTGGATGATAGAAGGAACTTGAATTACATATGTATGGCCTTGCCTAAACGTCTTGGTCTATGTTCCTATGAACACAAACTGCTGTAGGACTTCAGCAGAGATGAGATGCAAAAATCCGTCACCCTACTTGGGTCAAACGACGACCAAGTCCCTGCAGTCCCCCAAGCTGTGACCCCGTGCACCTGCAGGGGTTTATGGGTGCTGTGTGTGTTTTTACTGCAGACACTTTAGTGTAATGGCGATGGGGAGCGTACGTTTACGACTGCTTTATTTCTCTTAACTATTACGAGCAGGTGGGGGTGCTCACAGCGACTGCTGCCTGCCGACAGGATTGAACAGCCTGTTTCTATTATCTCCCGACCACCCGGATAACAGAGACAGAGCGAGCGAGAGATGCAACTTTTAACATTTATTTAACAATGTATACTTCTGTAAAAGAAGACTCCAATAAAGTGGATGTCTTCACAGCATACTGTGACAGCTTGCAATTTAAATTCTACCGTTTGCATGCATACACAGCCACCATATAATGATTGCAACCACATGTGAATCACTGCAAAAAAACCCCAGCTGTTACCGCTGGAATAAAAAGGAAAGAGAGGAGTGTACTGTGGGCATAAGCTGGAGATAGAGGTTGAGCTGCCAGTGAAACGGCTTAATGCAGAGCTCTCTGTGGCTGGCAGCTTCCCATTGCAGACAGGCCTTGGTCCTCCCCCTCTCTTTCTCCGCCTCTGTCATCAATGATGAAGCAATGAGATTAGCACAAGCACAGGGAGGATGTGGAGACGATAACGACTGAGGAGTAACTACTAGGGAGAGGACAAAGACAGCATGTGTGGATGAACATGGTCTCTATGGTCAGCAGGGCTGAGGTCAAGAAATGACACAAATTTAGTTTTATAGGCTCAGGAACAAAGACTACGCCTTAAACACAACACATTTCCATTTAAAAGTATCAAAGAAAAGCTGAGCCCTTTCACTCCCCCTCTGACTCAGTGTTCAATGCATGAACAGCTGACCAAACAAATGAACCAATGGAGAACAATCTTTAGCTCCACTACACTCCCCAAACTCCCTTTTCATCTCGTTTTTCAAGCCCACAGCTCTTTAGAGCGGATAGTAAACCAACCTCTGAGATCATGTCTGTTTATCCTCACACCCATTCACACCCAGATCCCACAATGTCAGATCACCCACGATGAGCGCCATATTATTAACAGTGACGCTGTTTGAGCTCCCACATGCAGCTGGGCCTCACGCCTTCCATTACATTAATGAATTATAATTACTGTTGTGACTATTACGGCATAAAGGCCCGTCTAAACAGTGGCAGTAGCGAAAACATCCTCCACTCTGTAATTTATAACCTTCTGCTAGAAGCATTCATCATTGCGCCTTCGCTCTAAAACATACAGCATCTGCACAGAGACCATAAAACACACAGTATGGTATCGGTAGAAAACGAAGAAAACACTAATCCAAGAAGAATGCTGCATCTGATATATTTTATAGAAGCAAGACAAACTATATACATATTCTCTAAGGTAGAACCTGATGGGTAGAAAGAGCTAGAGAGAGTAGAAAAAAAGACAGGGAACCGCAAAGTGAATCAATGCAACACCTGAAAACCATTAGTAATCTAATGGTAAAACAGAGAAAGGGGAAGAAAACGATAACAGAGGGCATGTAATAAATAAGAAATGAAAGAAGGCAAATTCTCTGAAACCCAAGGAGAGAAAATCTGTGATTCTACTGGTACGAGCAGCTGCTGGAGTCTAACGTCTCCAGGGTAAGGTAGAGACTGAAAGACAGAGTGAGGGAGAAAAGGACAGAGACAAAAGAGTAAATCACAATAAATATTTATCATGACAAGTAATGCTTCACACCATAAATATTAAACAGCCACTGCCTGTGTGTATACTACTATGTAAAGCATAAGTGTCCACAGGGATGCAGGAGCGGGCACCGAGTAATGCAGCGACCAACATTGTACATAAGCTCTGATCAGATGAGCTATGAATATTAACCCAAATAAAGCATTTCAATTACATCAGGCCGCCTGTTTGGCACTTTTTAAAAACAACTGGGGACCAATATGCAGAATTTAAATCAGCATAAAGCATTATATAAACACCATCCAGACCCCACCCTCTTTACATATCAGCCACCTTAAACACATTATTGATAAACGGCAAAACACTTTCATGCTCGGGAAACAGCAGTGCTCTTCAAAATCACTGTGAGAGAAACTAATATCGGTCTCAGAGTTACTGTAATAGCAGGGGATAAAACTTTATCTGTTGATCCTCTCTGCTTGCCGTATTTACTCACAGTTTGCACTGCAGTCAACGTAATCCACGAGTAGGCTACAGAGATGAGTTACCATCACCGAAGATCAGATCAGGTTGGGAAGAAGTTCTTGAATGCACTAACAAATAGGTCATCAGTAATGTGATCAGTACTGAATGGACAAACACTTTGCTTAAAACTCATAAAATATATAGTCTGTGTTAGAATATTGTTGGCATACACACATTCACAACAGATGGGAAAATCAGTTAATTGCTTTCTTTTGGGATGGCTATAGCTCAGGGGGTAGAGCAGATACGTAGCGATCTGTATGCTCAATACAAAGCTAGGGTCAGCCATTATCTTAGCTTAGCATAACGTTTGGAAGCAGCGGGGAAACAGCTAGATGTTGCTCTTCACAACTGTACCAGCAAATATAGAAACCACAAGGTATTAACAGGGAGTTACGGTTAAAATAATAATTCGCTTTCGAGGTGCAGGTACATGTGTTTTAGCTGCCCCCCCCGCTTCCAGTCTATATGCTAACATTAGCTAATCGGCTCCTGGCTCTAGCTTAATGCACAGACGTGAGTGATGCAAGTCATAGCAATCTTCTAAGCAAATAAGCACATTTCCCCAAAATGTCTAACTCGTCTTTTATTGAATCCATTTGTGTGTTTGTGTGTTGCTGTATAATGTGGAGGGCTGGCCAGGCCACCTTGAGAGAGTAAGAATGAAAGAGCCGTCCTCCCTTTTGGTGCTAAAACATAATTTGGCCACCATCTGCTGCACCTCACAGCCATCTGACAGAGAGCACCGAGAGGCTAGTCTCAGCCTCACAATCTGGTTATATTGTAATGCCTTGAGTTGTTCACTGCACTTAAAACATGCAGACAGTTTGGGGTGCTGGAAGAGATTGAGTGAGACAGGTGCACAGAGAATCACGGAAATGAAGAAGTCCCCGCAAATGAAATGACACTCTTAAAAGCGCAGGTACGGAGAGATGTAAAATAAAGTTCAGCATATAATAAGATGGAGTTAAGTGCACATGTAGTCCACGTTGTGTAATAACCAGTTGTTAGGGGCCTCATGTATTCGTTTTGTCACAATTAACACTTCAACTCAAAATGCTTTTCTGCAGCTGGTGAGGGACATGTTACCTTATTATTGTACTTGGTGCCGACTCACAGGAGTGGGTTGAAAAGTGCTCTTGCACAAGGCTATTTTACATTTCTCTACTCTATGCTTTAGAATATATTACATTGAATTTATTTACAATAGGAACATTTCTCCACTCCCACTGCACAATATGGAGCAGAGAACCAGCCCTTTGATGGATCCGACTTCTTTCTGTGCTTCACTTTATAACTTATTTTATACGTTGCGTGGACGCACCGTCCAATCCAAGATGAATACCTTATTGTTCACACAAACATTAGTCGCTTGTTTGATCAGATTGCATTCAATGGATTACAACCGGTGTAACATGCGGCCTAAATTAAACTAATGAACTACATTATGACAAACACACATAAATAAACAAGTCTGTTCAAACACATTACTGAAGACACACACACACACACACACACACACAAATGGTAATCTTATAGGATAACAAATGGAGAAAGGCCTGCAATGACCAATGACTTTGGTTTTAGCCATGTGTTGACCTTGATATTGTTGTGTATAGCTTATGTGTGTGTGTGTGTGTGTGTAGTTCTAGTTCTAGTTCTCAGCCTCAGAGAGAAGCTAGCTGAGTATAGGAAACATCTGTTTAATCTCTGTGTGTTTTGTCTCCAGTGGCATCTCCGAGTGCTTGAGTGTGTGTGTGTCTCATCTGTGTGTGAGAACAGGTCAGAATATCAAAACCCTCATCTAACAGTGTATGTATACGAGTGCTGCCATCCATGCCAGTGCAGCCCTCACCGAGAGCCGTCACGTCTCATTCTATTCACAGCCCATTCGCCTCTCTACACAGCCAGCAATCAGGATTCCACAGCGGTCTGCACGCTCCAGCACGAGGCCAACATCAGCCAGACTTATCGGGTATTAGACTGGCCTGCAATCTCCATTTCATGAGCATCCAGTCTATAAACGCTATTGATTTTCACACTGTGCTTTTTTGCACTTGTATCTAGTGGATTGTGGGCATTCTGTCACAGGAATGACTGGTAATGAATAATAATTCAGAATTACAGGGAGGTGATTGGAGATTTTTTCCGATCTGGTTCAACGTAGCGGCTGCTGTACAGGACAGTAACTGAGGCCACTCTGAGGAGACGAGTGGCCTCAGGGACACTTTAACTGTGAGAAACTAAACAAAGGGTACAATAACTGACCTTGAGGGAGTGAATAATGAAGATATTTCTTAAGCCCTGTTCTAACTGGATTAGTCTAAATGGAGGTTCTAGTGACCTATCTAATATGAATCCAATATGAACAGTAAGACATTCTAAGATCACCCCATGATAGTAATCCAGTTTAAACTGATATTTCCCTAATGCTGTACTGTTTCTCTTTCATTCTGTGCAACTTGCAAAAACATTTAAGAGTAGAATATAGAACTTTATGTCTCAGCTATAAGCATAACTTTGAAGGTAATAATTGCATCCTGCCAAAGTGATTCTCGAGACTTACATACACAGCAACAATCACACTACTGGACTTGACCTTAGAATTCATTTAGTTTGAATTGAGGACTTTTTGACGATGCTGTGGTTAGTTCAAGCTAAGCGAAACTGTGTTGGCAGTATATATTGAATTCTGCTTTTGCATATAAAGTTGAACCAGGGTTTAAGTTAAGCTACAGTTGAGCCACAGATTGTCTCTAACGTCTAAAAGATGCCTTAGTTGCCCACGTGGTCATTCAGTATCGTAAATACACAGGGTCTCAGCACTAACAGTGACCCGGTGCAGATGGTGAGGGAGTTACTTAGTTGTGATTGTTTGTGCTTTTGTCGGAGGCAGCCTAGCTTGAATCAAAACTCATATGTCCCAGGAGAGTACTGGGTTACATGGCGAAAACAAACAAGCTACCATTTCATTCTCAATAAAACAAGCCCCATAAAAGTTACTAAGTCAGGTTTATTGTCATCTATTTGGATTCCAGTTAAAGTTCTCCTCAGCGATAAATTATAATAATCCATTGAGTAATTAATTACATTCTCAGCTGTGCGTAGTACACACTATACCGTGGTTTCTTAAGACACTCACCAGGATACGAAGCAGTGAAGTACCAGGGGGGGTGTTTTCAGGGAGGCTGATGTTGTACAGCGGTCTGCTGAAGATGGGTCGGTTGTCATTCTCATTGATTAGCTCAATAAAGACACGAGCAAAACCCACATGGTCGGACATGGACTCATTGGCATAAAGCTGGGGAGTGACAACAAGGAGTAGATATACATATATGCAATTCAGTTCAAGTAAAACTGTAAAGGTTCAACATTGGTTTATCTAAATAGAATATTTCACGTTTTTAGGTGGCATCCTTAAAAAAAATTCCAATCATGATTTGCTATTGTGCCAAAGAAATAACGTAATGTCGTAAATAAGTGACTTGTTTTGGAGATTTTGAATGATACACATAGCGGAGCACCCTCTGGTTCTGTAAAGCACTCAGGCGTAAATTGAGGTAACCGAGTACCAATTTCACTGCTCAAACAAGGCTGCAGCGTTGATGATGTGATATGACCCCAGTCCAACTGAGTGTCCAAACAAATAAAAGCAAGTTGCAAAAAAAACATAATGAAGCTACAGTCATTGTTGTTGCCTCAGAGTTCCAGAGAAGGACAGAGGAGCTGCTCCGTCTCCAACTGCTCCAAATGCTTGGTCATCTAAAGATGCCTCCTCTTATTCAACTTTGAGTCTTTTACAAAATGATTCCGTTTGACATTTACAATGATTGAAAATGTCATCAGCAACTTGAGCTCCTATGTAAGCCTCCTATACTTCTTTAGCAATATTAGCTAGAAAGCTGTGCCTTATCTCCTCCTCCTGTATGTAAAGTTGAAAACTCACCGAGAAGCTGTAGCTGCGAATGTTTTCAAAGTCCAGTGGCATGGCCACCCGCACTCTGATGTCGGCACGCCCCTGTACTGCCGTGGGGGAGATGGTGAAGTACTCAGAATTGTTTCCTCTCAGAAACACCTGGAACATGCTGTTCACCCCCTGTCATAAAAGAATAAGAGAAAGGAGAGTAAGGAGAACCAGAGAGAACCAGATCTACAGCCTCACAGTATACAGTGCAAAATGACTTCATTTTATCACATTAGACATTTGTGTGAAATTGTCATAATTAGCAAATGATTCATGGCACAATGGCCTTGACCTTTGATCTTTGACCACCTAAATCTGATCGGTTCATCCTTGAGACCAAGTGGACGTTTATGCCAAATTTGAAAAATTCCCTCCAGACACTCCGGTGATATTGTGTTCACGAGAATGGATCGGATGAACGGACAACCTAAAAACATAGTGCCTCCAGTCATGGCTGGAGGCATAGAAAGAGGTTGTTGAGAGAGCGAGGGCGGTTGATGATGAATATATTCCGTCTAACTAGAGAAGAATGTCGATGATAAAATCTAAGACACGGTATATCTATCGAGTGTAATGAATACATCGGACAAAGGATATGATTCATAACAAAAGTTACAGATACTGTATTCATATACAGAAAGGAACTGAAGATTCACCAATATATAACATATAATAATCGTTTTTAACATTTCAAGCATCAAGACTTTATACCCAGAATCATTTACATCGACTGTGATAGTAGAATAATAATCACAAACTTCACTAGCAACATATAGAAAGAGGTCAAAGGTCAGGCTATTGTGCTCTGACTGTAGTCTACAGTCTGATGGTATAAACTGAATATAAAATAGAAGAGATTGGAAAAACTAGGTTTAAGAGGGATGTGCACATGTGAGAGAGGGAGAGAGAAAGCAAGCGTACAATGAAAACGTGTTGGTGTCTGGGTGTGTGTGTGTGTGTGTGTGTGTGTGACTGTGGTGCACCACGGCACATTGATAGACACAACCAACAGCTGTTTATCCAAAACATTATATGTGTCACAATTTGTTTCTTTTGGTGTGTGTGTGTTTTAATCAAAATGCAGTAATAATAATAAATGTTCTCTTAGACATTGGGGCGGCCGTAGCTGAGGAAGGGGAGCGGGTTGTCCTTTAAAACACAAGGTTGGCAGTTCAATCCCCGGCTCTGTGTCTTTGAGCAAGACACTGAAGCTCAAGTTGCTTCCGGTGGACAGGCCAACACCTTGCATGGCAGCTCCGCCATCATTGGTGTGTGAGTGAGAGGCAAATTAGGGTGCTTTTTGTAAGGTAGAAACAATTATAAAGAGCTTGTTCCTGTTGCTGCTAAACGAGCTGTTAATGGCAGTGGGGACCCTAACACTCAAATCATTTCAGGGTCCAGTTCACATTTGACCGGGAGAGCTGCGCTTTGCTGGAAAAGGAGGCAGCCAGTAACACAAAAAACATTAAGAGACAGATTAGACTGCACAACAGACGTAAGAATCTTGTCCCCTAATTTAAATTTCCCTTCATCTCCAACTGTTTCACATTATGCTAATGGTCATTTGAGTGCAGCATGGAGTAAATCCCCATATACTGCACACAGACCTGGGCACAGTATGGCCGACTGGGATGGTTATCCAGCCGGTGAAGAAGGTTGAAACCGTGTGCTTTAATCATCATAGTGCGTGTTTTATGAGAGAGAAAGAGGAGATCATGTGACCCCTGATGACAACCATGATTATCCACCTCAATACAGACACATGTGTCTGTTTGGTTTTAGGCTCGCTACACTGTATGTTGGAAAGACAATGTTAGATGGAGTGTGATTTAGATATGTTCTGCATTACTGGGTGGGTCTGTATGATGAGGTTACTGTCATTTGATTTGTGGTTATACGAAACTCCGAATATCATCTAAAGACCTGCAAACTACAAATGTTTCTCTTAGTTCTCTTTTTCTGAGATAAATCCCAAAGTGCAAAGGCATCGTGGGTAAATATAAACAGAGTCAGGGTCAAAATGACATCACAGCCCTGAGAAGCCTGTGGCTGTCGTGAGCTGAGAAAACCTCTCTAGATCCCTCCTGTCTTGATATATAAAGCTGCAGGGCGACCAATCATGTAGCCATTGTGGCAGACAGAAGAAGACGGGTGGAGGTGGTCGATTGGCATTATGCTGGCGGTTGAAATAGCCCCCTTGTTTTTGTTTTCATCTCTGGGAGAACCATTGTGGCTGATGACTCCTATTTAAAAGACCATCCAATATGCAGGGATGTCACCTCAAACTGCCCATAAACGTAATTGCCCGTCCATTTGCTTCTGTCTTTAGAAGCCCCCAATAAAAGCACCCTGTCAGACGCAACTGCCACAAAGTTTAGTGACAAGTTCCAGCAGCAAAAGTTTTATGGATGCTCACCGAGCAGAAGAGGATATGAAGGGAGCAGACAGACGGAGAGAGAGAGAGAGAGAGGTAACTACCACTTGTGTCATCGTCTAAGAAATGAAATGTCTGCCTATAATCCCTCACACTTGGAAAAAGTGAGATTAAAGCACAGGCGTAGCAGGGTGTGAACGAGTGTGTGTATCGGCACTGACATGCAGGTTTAACGGATCAAAACAGCAATACAAAACTGCAAGACAAAAAAAACGTGCCATAGATTTTACTCCTTAAAATGGATGTATGTGTGACTCTATGGCAGCAGTGTTACAATGCAAGACTGGTAGAGCACGGGCTATTTCTGTGTCTCCAGCACACAACTTGAGAGCACAACGGCATTTAACATTTTTGTGCAAAACCCCGCTTCCTTGAGCTCTTCCTGATGCTTTTTGTTTTGTTATATTATGATAAATAAGCAGTCAGCGGTGGCTGCTAATGGACTGGTTCTGAGGGAGTGCTTGCTAATGCAGCATCTCCGGTGAATCTGGTTAAAATCATCTCAGAATTACCATAGCTATTCCCCAATTTGCGGTGAGCAATCCTAGCTTGGAGATACTGTAATGTGAGGTGGCTCGGTACCTCCCCAGACTGTGTGCGGCTTTTCGTAGTGCTAAAACGTTGGTTGGTAACCTCCAGAGGGACCTCCTATCACATGCCAGGTGTCTGGTCGTCAGCCCGCCTGAGAGTGCAGCACTCACTGTACTCCCCCCTCTGCCTCAGCATTGCAACACATCATCCATGGAATGAATAAACAGACGTGCTGCTAAAAACTCCTGCTATCTCTCCTTAATGTGCTTCCTTCCTGTCCTGTTCTCTCACTTTCTTCTTGCTCCACCAATTATTCAGACTTCTGGTTTTGCTCCATTGCAAACTACTTTCTGTTCAACTATTTTTCTTAGAGTTCCTCCTCCCCTCCCCTCACGTCTGTCTCTCTTTTCTCTCCACCTCTTTCTCTACCCACTTGACTTGCAGTTATCTGTCAAATTCCACCCTGGCGGCTGCTGTGCCTGAATCAATCAGAGTTGACTAGCTTTCGGCTTATCTGCACCCTAGGTGATTGATTTTCCTCGTTAGGTATAATTTGATGCTCTATCCCATCTCTTCCAGAGCAAATTAAATTGTAGTCGAGTCCGATGCGCTGGTGTGAGCGAGCGTGTGCACATGTGAGAGGGGGAGAGAGAGAAAGTGAGAGCTAGAGAGACCGAGTGGTGGAGCAAGCGTAAAGTGAAAAAGTGTTGTGTGTGTGTGTGTGTGTGTGTGTGTGTGTGTGACTGTGTGTCACCACAGTACGTTGATAGATACAACTAATGGAACACAGCGGACACACGAAAGCGTGCTGTTGTACATGGCTGCTGACAGTCCACACACACACACACACTGACACACACACACACACAGATGCCATGTAAGAAGCTTCAGCGGCTGATGCTCTTATTGGCTGCTGAATTTAAAGAAACTAATAAATCTAAACCTAGAGCTACAACTCACATGTAGCTCTCCTAGCTGTCTTTGTAGTAAGATCTTATCCGATTAAATCAAGGATGGGTATCTGCCGATAGAGTCCAACCTATATTTACTCAGATGTTGACATTGAAATAACATCTGTAGACAACTTAATCCGACACACCTTATCTTTTGAGAAAAACATGTAATTGTGTGATATTGTATGAATGAAAGACTCCTGAGATTGATGTGAATCAATCAGCTGAAGAGAAGATGTATCACTGTGATAGTGTTGTTGGAACTACAGGAAACGTAGTCGTTGGTGGTGTTTCAGAGTGGAGGCTGCAGAGAGAACTTTAAGCAGACAAGAGAAAAGTTTCATTTTGGCCCGTCGTCAAGTTACTCGTGCTATTAACGTTAATTCCATTAAATGCTGCCGGCAACATTCATCATTTTAGCCGGTGAAAGTGACGATCAGAGATAACAGATTCATTAGTGTTGGAGCTCAGTGGATCTGTGTGTTTTGCCAACCTCCGTGTCTTCATTCAGAGGTACTTGCACCGCTGCGGCAGAAACAAATGTGAATTAAATCTTAATTTTCACTTGCATGAAGTAAAATGTAGAGGTTGATGCTCGTAAAGGAGAACAAAGCTGCAACACTGGCAGGCTGAGGTGGACAGAACCGCAGAGTACAGTAAAGAGAAGATCAGCGTTATTTGATCCGATACCGGTTTGTCCGTTTTGGGCCAGATAAGGATTCTTAGGACCGGCTTGAGACATTTCTACGAACAATCGAGAGATACCGATGCAGCATGCTGTCAGTGCAACCTTATCTGGATGAGAGTATCAGCCCAATGACAAGAATGTTGTGACTGTGCCAGCCATCAGGACGTGATCCACCCACCTCGTCCTTGTCTTCGGCCTGGATGAAGAGGGGAAGGGCAAAGCCCACCTGGGCCAGTTCAGTGATGAGGACCCGATACTCAGAGCTGTTGAACGTCGGGGCGTTGTCATTCTTGTCAATTAGCAGGATGGTAAAGGTGGTCCTCACTGTTGCCTCTGATGGACTGCGATCCTCTTTCAACTCTGTGGCCTTGTTGAGAGCAAGAGAGGGAGGAGAGAGAGAGAGAGAGAGAGAGAGAGAGAGAGAGAGAGAGAGAGAG